>NC_042621.1:187205731-187526108 GCF_901001135.1 Rhinatrema bivittatum
AACAGCAATAAGAAGTGAACGTGAAGAGAAAACTCCACGTCACAGTCTTGCAGATCACCTTCATGAAGACCAATTTTAAGTGAGCCACTGATGCTGCTATAGCTCAGACAGAGTCAGCTTTGACATGGCCCACCAGACTCAATCCCAATTGGGCATAAAAGAAGGAGATGCAATCTGCTAGCAATTGGGATAGTATATATGACAACAACAATCCCCAGTTTGTTGCTGTCAAAAGAAACAAAAAGCTAGGCAGACATTTTATGGGCCTTAGTCCACTGCAGGTAAGTGGCCAAGGTTCTTTCAGACCAGTATTGGAAGGGATGAGCTATAATGAGACGGCATGAGCTAAATATACAATTTAAAAAAAAAGAAAAATTTCTCCACATTAGGCAGGAACTTAGCGTGGTTCTGCACACCCATCCTATTTTGAAAAAACTTGATATAAGGTGGTTAAGTTACTAGGAATCTGGAGCTCACTGACTGCACCGAAATGACTGACACAAAAAATATGATCTTCTAGGTCAGGTACTTCAGGTCACTACAGCACAATGACTCAAAAGAAACTTTCATCAGTTGGGACAAAATCACAGTGAGGTCCCAAGACACAGCTGGAGGCCTGAAAGGACACTTCAAATGAAGTAGACCCCACATAAACTGTGGGACACCCAAAGACTATACAGAGATGGGTCTACCTTCTACATGCTGATGATAGGTGCCAAATGTACAGAGGTGAACTCTTACTGAGTTGGTCTTGAGACCTGACAGATAAAAATAGAAGGTAATCAAGCAGTTTCTGTATGCAGTAAGAGAAAGGATCTAGTGCCTTTTGCTCATATCAATTGGCAAACCTCCATTTAAATCTATAGGACTTTTTAGCTTCATGAAAGGATTCCACCACAAAATTGAGCCACATCCTCTGATAGGCCAAGTAGTTGCAAAGTCAACCTCTCAACATCCAGGCAGTGAAAGCCAGGGACCTGATGCTGGGATGCACATCCTGCCTTGATTCTGAGTAATGAGATCTGGGAAAGTCCTCAGCTTGATAGTTTCCCTGACTGACATCTCCCTGAGGAGCAGGAACCAAAATCTGTCTCGGACAAAATGGGGCTATGAGTTTCATGGGCCCTTGTCTTCATGACTAGCGATATCAAAGGATATGCATACAGTAGACCCCGGCCCCAACTGAAAGTACTTTTGGGTAATGCTGCCATAGTTGTGTGAGAAATATACCTATATGAATTGCACAGTATGTTTTGTTTTTGTTTTTTTAATGTTATATTATAAGATAAAAACAACAGACAAGGAGTATAGAGACAGGTAGTTTTCTGGAACTGTTTTTAAGTTTATTAGAATTGGTGTTACGTATGCTCTCTGTTTTTATTTTCAGTAAATACATGAGCTAGGGCATAAAATCTCCAGTGATAGAATCAATTTGATATATTTAAGCAGTGCACTTTGGCATGTAATAATATTAAAGACAATTCATCCTATTTATCGGGTAGAAAACTCCCCTGAAGAAGCCTAACAGGTGAAACAAAGTCCATTGTTGGACAGGATTGATATCTTGTAAGGACAGAACTGACATTATAGAAGCATAAAAGAGGTGGACTTCAAGTTCCTATTTTCCACAACAAATATGCTAAGATCAACTTTATGTATTTACATCGCTGTGGACTAAAGACTTTTTAATGTCATGAACTTAGTTCTGAATATTTTGTAATATTCTAAATATTTGGTTTTCTGAAAACAAAGTAGTTTGTGATTAAAAAAAAATATTTAAAAATATTTATGTCTCTGTTTTAGACAATTTATTATGTTCCATATAGTGTTTGTATGGTGCGTTTATATGAAACACATGAACTAACATAAAATAATTACAAATATGCCTCATTATAAAACACAGCCTTTACACTTTTCCTAAATTTTTCATATCCCTCTCGCATCATAATGCAGCTGGAAGAACATGCTATAACATAGGGCCAAAAATGAAAAGGCCTGAGCCCGTGTTGTTTGTAGCTTGTAATCATGTTCATACAAGAGCTTAATTTCTGTTTTGTTCTGGGGTTTTGTTTTTTTTTTTTAATAGCTTATATATAGCGATTTTCCCAATGCCCCTGAAGAAGGATCAAAACACGCCAGCATGTCTGTTGCTTTTGACACACATTTTGAATATATCCTAAGGAGAAGTGGTGGCATATTTCTGGGAAAAGAACTTCAATACCTTCAGGACAAGAAACTTTGACAAGATGAGTGCTTTGCTCTTTTACAGTTTGTTTTTCATTTATTTGACTCACCAGTGCACCATTCAAAAGAAAGCACATTTTTGAAAAATAAAACAAAAAATTGGTTAAAAATGAAAAATGAGACCTATGATTGTACTTGTGGAGCAGATTTAATTGCTTTGCCTTCCAAAAAAGATGTGTATAGAACAGCATTAAGCGAACACTGTAAGCTCAAAGTTATGAGGATTTAATTTAAAAGCACTATCTACAATATTATATTATATTGATATATGGTTATAAATTTCTACCAGTGGTATTTTGTTTTGTTTTTTTTGGCTCAAGAGTGGCCAAGCTGATACTAGGGGCATAGGTCTTTCTAGGATAAAGTTGCACGCAAAATGTAGGAATACCTCCAGGTGCTTGGCCTCATGGCAGCAGCACTGGACCTGCTCTCATGAGCCATAGACCTTTACAGCAATCCCTACTATCACATTGGTCACCTTCTTCTCTGGATTACTAGTGCCATCTACAGGTATCCACAGAGATAAGTAGCAGCTTGGACTGGTGGACAGAGCTGTCCTACCTGTTAAAAGGGGTAGCACTAGAGCCCTCTGCCTGAAATGTGGTCACTACAGATGCCAGTCTGGGAGGTTGGGAAGCCCACTACAAAGGTCATGTGGTCCAAGGACAATGGAAGGACGACAGTGGACAACAAACAGGATAGAGACAAGAGCCATCAGACTAGCGCTCCAGTAGATTAAACGCCAGTGACCATAAACAAGGATGTGCATCAGTGAATGTGAAGCCTGCAGCTATGTTCACAGACTGAACCAAAAAAGTGCAGGCCAAGCAACACAAAGATAGAGTCATCAGCCATGTGATGACCTTGGCAACTTGATACAAGACAGATTCCCACAGAAGAATCTGCGATCGTTCTTCCATATCAGACAACACTTGTTAGTTTTTCACAATGCGATATGAGAACCTTGGACAAGATTTGTGTACATGTCTGTGAAAATTTTGTATCCAACCATGAGACCAGCTATGAAATGGGTATTGTTCTGCACCTCTGCTGATGAACTTTATGACTCCATCAATCTGCAATGGGAATATTCATATGCATCTGGACGGCATCACCTGCATTCCATCAATCCTGTGTCTATAGAAGGTAGTAACATCTGATCAATGCTGAAACCTTTAGAATTGAATATGCAATGAGGTTCCAAACAGAGAAAAGGATATACAGGTGGAGAGCTTTTGCTTCCAGAACTTTGACTACTATAGCTCACTACATCTGTGAACCTGCAAATAAGACAGAATTTCTTAATCAGCAGCCTGCTCTCAGAAGCAGGAGTCTGGCCAACTATCCCTTGAACTAAAGCTAAGACCTTACCCTATTGCTGCCACCATATCTCACAGAGACGTATGTGAGACCTTTGAGTTCTGTCATCTGCCATACAGGGTTTGCTGGATTTTCCTTATGAACTGTTGAGACAGAAACCAGACTTCTACAGGAGCTTGATCTTCAGCAGTTAAGGATGAAATAACAGTTACCTTTCAGCTAGGTTAATTAGTCTGGCAATTGCGTAATTAAACACGTGCAAAGTCAGGTTTGGAGATAATACATATAAGTTTTGTTTACCTTTCATTACTGGAAGGGGGACAGTATATGTCCATGGCTCTAGCGCTAAACTTTCAAAAGGGAAACTGATAAAATGAGAAAAATATTTAGAAAAAAAATGAAAGGTGCAACTACAAAAGGTAAAAAGTGTGCAGACATGGACATTGTTAAAAATAAATAAATAAATCCTAGAAGCACAGACCAGATGTATTCCATGCATTAAGAAAGGTGGAAGGAAGGCAAAACTATTTCTGGCATGTTTAAAGGGGAGGTGAAAGAGGCTATTTTAGCCAAAAGATCTTCATTCAAAAATTGGAAGAAGGATCCTTCAGAAGAAAATAGGATAAAGCATAAGCACTGGCAAGTTGTAAGACATTGATAAGACAGGCTAAGAGAAAATTTGAAAAGAAGTTGGCCATAGAGGCAAAAACTCACACTAAAACTTTTTAAAATATATCCAAAGCAGAAAGCCGGTAAGGGAGTCGGTTGGACTGTTGGATGATCAACGGGTTAAAGGGGCACTTAGAGAAGATAAGGCCATTGCAGAAAGATTAAACTATTTCTTTGCTTCAGTGTTTACTGAAGAGGATGTTGGAGAGATTCCCGTTTCAAAGAAGATTTCTATGGGTGATTATTCAGACCAACTGAACCAAATCACAGTGAACCTGGAAGATGGGGTAGGTCTGATTGACAAACTGAAGAGTAGTAAATCACCTGGACCAGATGGTATACACTCCCAGGGTTCTGAAAGAAATAAAAAATGAAATTTCAGAACTATTAGTAAAAATTTGTAACCTATCATTAAAATCATCCATTGTACCTGAAGATTGGAAGATAGCCAATGTAATCCCTATATTTAAAAATGGATCCAGGGGTGATCCAGGAAACTATAGACCAGTGAGCCTGACTTGAGTGCTGAGAAAAATTGTGGAAAATGTTATAAAGAATAAAATCACAAAATATTTAGAAAGACATGGTTTGAAGGGACACAGCCAACATGGATTTACCCAAGGGAAGTCTTGCCTCACAAATCTCCTACATTTTATTTGAAGGGGTTAATAAACATGTGGACGAAGGGGAACTGGTGGATGTGGTGTATTTGGACTTTCAGACGGCGTTTGACAAAATCCCACATGAGAGGCTTCTAAGAAAACTAAAAAGTCATGGTATAGGAGGCGAAGTTCATCCCAGGATACTGAGAGAGCTCAGAGATGTGCTGGCGGGTCCGCTGTGTGACCTGTTCAATAGATCCCTAGAAACGGGAGTGGTGCCGAGTGATTGGAGAAGAGCGGTGGTGGTCCCGCTTCACAAGAGTGGGAACAGAGAAGAGGTTGGTAACTACAGACCAGTTAGCCTCACTTCGGTGGTGGGAAAAGTAATGGAGTCACTGTTGAAAGAGAAAATAGTGAACTATCTACAGTCAGGAGAATTGCTGGACCAGACGCAGCATGGATTCACCAGGGGAAGATCCTGTCAGACAAATCTGATTGACTTTTTTGACTTGGCAACCAAGGAATTGGATCAAGGAAGGGCACTCGATGTCATCTACTTGGATTTCAGCAAAGCTTTTGATACGGTCCCGCACAGGAGACTGGTGAATAAAATGAGAAGCTTAGGAGTGAGTGTCGAGGTGGTGGCCTGGATTGCAAACTGGTTGAAGGACAGAAAACAATGTGTGTTGGTAAATGGAACTCTCTCTGAAGAGAGAGCAGTGTTAAGTGGGGTACCGCAAGGATCGGTATTGGGACCGGTCCTGTTCAATATCTTTGTGAGCGACATTGCGGACGGGATATAAGGTAAGGTTTGTCTTTTTGCAGACGACACTAAAATCTGCAACAGAGTGGACACGCCGGAAGGAGTGGAGAGAATGAGACGGGATTTAAGGAAGCTGGAAGAGTGGTCGAAGATATGGCAACTGAGATTCAATGCCAAGAAGTGCAGAGTCATGCATATGGGGAGTAGAAATCCAAATGAACAGTTTCGATGGGGGGAGAAAGGCTGATGTGCACGGTGCAGGAGAGAGACCTTGAGGTGATAATGTCTAACGATCTGAAGTCGGCAAAACAATGTGACAAGGCGATAGCTAAAGCCAGAAGACTGCATAGAGAGAGGAATATCGAGTAGGAAAAGGGAAGTGATTATCCCCTTGTACAGGTCCTTGGTGAGGCCTCACCTGGAGTACTGTGTTCAGTTCTGGAGACCGTTATCTCCGAAAAGACAGAGACAAGATGGAGGCGGTCCAGAGAAGAGCGACTAAAAAGGTAGAAGGTCTTCATCGAATGACTTATGAGGAGAGATTGAAGAATCTAAAGATGTACACCCTGGAGGAAAGGAGGAGCAGAGGTGATATGATACAGACTTTCAGATACTTGAAAGGTTTTAATGATCCAAAGACAACGACAAACCTTTTCCGTCTGAAAAAAATCAGCAGAACCAGGGGTCACGATTTGAAGCTCCAGGGAGGAAGACTCAGAACCAATGTCAGGAAGTATTTCTTCACGGAGAGGGTGGTGGATGCTTGGAATGCCCTTCCGGAGGAAGTGGTGAAGACCAGAACTGTGAAGGACTTCAAAGGGGCGTGGGATAAACACTGTGGATCCATAAAGTCTAGAGGACGTGAATGAATGTGGAAAAAAGGATTTGCATTCACAAAAAAGCAGGGAGTAGCTTGCTTGTTACGGCGGGTTACTATCCCAAACCAAATAAGCCTGATACTTCACTTTCAATTCATATCCAGCATAGCTCTCTGCTTAAACGGCAAGGGAGAAAGACTGATGCTTCACACATAACCAGCATGGCTCTCTGCTTCAACAAAGAAACATGAGAAAGTCTAGCTCAAATTACATACAATCCCATCAAATTTGAGCTAGACTCTCTCATGTTTCTCTGCTTCAATGGCAGGGGAGAAAGTCTGATGCTTCACTTTCAATGCATGTCCAGCACAACTCTCTGCTTCAACGGCAGGGGGAATGAAGAAAAAAAAGAGGATCTATATACAGTCAACAACCAAAAAGGACTGAATTACATAGTCTGGGAAAACAAATAAGCATAAGTGTAGCTTGCTTTTTGTGGCGGTTACTACCCCAACTAATTAAGCTAAATATTTCACATAGATGCAGCTCCAACACTGCTCTCTGCATTAATGGTGGGGGTGGAAGGGAAATAGAACCAAAAGGTTACTAAGAGCCAAGAGTAACAGATAAGTATGAGAAAAAAAAATGTGCAAAGCTTGCTGGGCAGACTGGATGGGCCGTTTGGTCTTCTTCTGCCGTCATTTCTATGTTTCTATGTCGTTTTGTGGATTGCAAGTTGGTTAAAAGACAGGAAACAGAGTAGGATTAAATGGTCAGTTTTTACAGTGGAAAAAGATAAACAATAGAGTGCCTCAGGGATCTGTACTTGGACTGGTGCTTTTTAATATATTTATAAATAATCTGGAAAGGGATATGATGAGCAAGGTGATCAAATTTGCGGATATCCCAAAATTATTCAGCATAGTTAAATCTCAAGCAGCTTGTGATGAATTGCAGGAGGACCTTGTGAGACTGGAAGATTGAGCTTCCAAATGGTAGATGAAATTTAACATGGACAAGTGCATAGTGATGCATATAGGGAAAAATAACCCTTGCGGTAGTTACGCAATGTTAGGTTCTATCTTAGGAGATACCACCCAGGAAAGAGATCTAGGCATCATAATGGATAATACATTGAAACCGTCAGCCCAGTGTGTTGTGACGATCAGAATGTTAGGAATTATTAGGAAGGGAATGGAAAATAAAACAGAGGATGTCATAATGCCTCTGTATCACTCCATGGTGAGACCGCACCTTGAATACTTGTGTGCCGTTCTGGTCACCGCATCTCAAAAAGGATATAGCTACACTGGAAAAAGTGCAGAGAAGGGTGACCAAAATGATAAGGGCCATAAAATGGCTGCCCTATGAGGAAAGACTAAAGACGTTAGGAGCTGTTCAGTTTGGAGAAGAGATGACTGAGGGGGGATATGATAGAAGTCTACAAAATCATAAAAGGACTTGAACAAGTTACTGTAAACCGGTTATTTACTCTCTCAGATAATAGAAGGACCAGGGTGCACTCCATAAAGTTAGCAAGCAGCTCATTTAAAACAAATCAAAGATCATTCTGTTTCACTCAGCGCATACTTAAAGCTCTGGAATTCATTGCCAGAGGATGTGGTTACAGCAGTTAGTGTAACTGGGTTTAAAAAAGGTTTGGCTAAGTTCCTAGAGAATAAATACATAAACTGCTATTATGGTAATTAATAAGCAATAGTAGCTTGTGATCTATCTTGTGTTGGGTACTTGCCAGATACTTGTGACTTGGGTTGGCATTTCTTATGTTTGTGCTGTGAAACTGTAGCAAACTAAATCCAAAACAAAAAAGAAATATCTGTACCATATTAAACCTTGTACACTTATGCTGCCACAATAAAACTGATTGATTACCATACAAACGTGTAAGCAACTACTCCCCAAACTAATGAATTTGTTTCATATGGTTATCAGATTAAATTTTAATCAACTGTAGATATCCACACTTAATATTCCTACACACCTGTACTTTCTCTCATATCAAAAGGAAAAGCAGTTAGAGTAATGTCAGACATCATCATGGCAGTGGCATATGTAAACAAGAGGGCACCTGCAGCTGCATACTAGCGCAGGAGGCAGTCCAGCTGTATCAGTGAGCAGAAGACAATTATCAGGCCAACTTCCACAGCTAGAACAAGCTGGATCCAGAAGTGTAGGAGCAGAATCCAGAAGCCTTTCAAATGATAGTGGATCGGCAGGGGCTCCCTGGTGTGGACCTGATAGCAACAAGGCTGAATGCAAAGATTGGGGTGTACTTCAGTCACAGATAAGAGCCGGGCTCCAGAGTTATAAATGTGCTTTTATGCCCAAGGCCACATGTCAGCCCCACTGTACACCTTCCCTCCATTGCATCTGGTGGGCAGGGCAATTTAAAAAAATATATATATACTGTATTTTTCGCTCCATAAGTCACTTTTTTCCCCCCAAAAGTGGGGGGGGGGGGGGGGGGGGGAAATGTCTGTGCGTCTTATGGAGCGAATAAAAAAAAAAAAACCTAACTACAACCCCCCCCCCTCCTAACCCCCCCAAAGACCTGCCAAAGGTCCCTGGTGGTCCAGCGGGGGTCCAGGAGCGATCTCCTGCGCTCGGGCCGTCTGCTGCCAGTAATCAAAATGGTGCTGACGGCCCTTTGCCCTTACTATGTCACAGGGGCTACCAGTGCCATTGGTATGCAGATGCAGTGAGGCTGCTAATAGATGCTCCTCTACACTTTTCCAAAGAAAAAGGCCTCCTTTGGCAAGGACCAATATTAATGGATGACCTGGACACATTTTTTCTTATGGCTTGGCCTTTGAGAGGACGAGCTTGCATAAGGGGGCTACTCCTCCATTAATGTTGAAAGCTCGAAAGCCATCAACATCACTGGCATACACCAGGGTCTGTTTGAGAAATTTTGCAACAAGCCGGAAATCTCCCCATGGAAGTCAGGTATATATCTTAGACTTCCTTCAGTCAGGCTTTGCTAAAAAGGTTTGTCCCTAAAGGTTCAGGTAGCAGCAAGTTGTGCTATAAGGGCCAAATTAAAAGTGCCCAGGTGGCAGCACACCTGGATGTTGCTTGAATCTTGATGGGGTGAAGCAGATATGCCTGCTTTTTAGACCGTGGTCCCTCAGTGGGATCTCAACTTGGTCCTAAGGGCATTACTCAAGCTGCCCTTCAAACCAGTAAAGCAAGCTTCCATAAAAGGATCTGATCCTGAAGACTACCTTTTTAGTAGCTATCTGGTCAGTGAATTCCCACTTTTCAGGGTCCAGCCAGTTTCTGCTGAGAAAAGTCAATTTGTATATTCTAGACTCCGATAATGTGGGATGTGTACAGGAGATGCAGGTTTCATTCTGCCCACCTGAATAGAATATTTGCTTTGGCTGTAGGTGCCCCCTTGCTTGTTCACATATACTACTGCCATGGCACTGTCAGAGGATTCTGACTGGCCTTCCTTTAAATTAGGGGTAGGAAGGATAGTAGGGCTTGACTGATTAAACCAGATTAGAAACCAGGGCAACTGACAAAGTAAACTCCCCACGTGACCAATTGTCCTTGAGCCACCTGACCCTGGTTGTGGACTCCCCAGCCAAAAGTGCTGACATCAGTGGTTATGGTGCCCAAAAGTGAGGATCTAAGTCCATGCCCCTTGAGAAACTGCAGGTTTCCATCTGCCATCCTAAGACTCCTCACTATAAGGGGGGTAGTAGGGACAGGTGAGCTTCTATCCTGTGTCTTTGCAGACCAGTGGGACAGCAGGTACCATTGTAGTAGGCGCATATGCCCTTTGTCCCTTGGGACTATATCTATTGTGGCTGTCATCATCCCCAGCAGATGGAGATAATCCCAAACTCTGGGTGCTTCACGAGTCTGAAAACTTTGTACCTGGGTTATTAACTTGTTGCGTTCGTGCCTCTACTCGCCCCTCGCTCCACCCTCTCTACCTGGGATGAGACTCCCTTCGGCTTTGACGGACAGTTGCAGCCGCGGCTTCTCTCCGCCTCTTGGTCCCGGTTCCCCCGGGCTGGCTCGACGCTACGGATCCACCATGTTCCCGATGACGTAAGGGCGGGGGCGCGCGCGCTCCAGACTTTGTACCAGCAAGGGCGCGAACCTCGGGGGCGTCCCCCCGAAATGATGTCATCCATTTGCACTTTAAAAGGCCTTTGTTTGCTAACCTCTAATGAGTTAGCAAGGAACTCCAACAGGACTTGCTTCGGCAGTCCACGATACTTGCAACAACGATCCGAGTCAGCGAGGGGAATCCTTCTCCACTGCTCGGCCTTTTCAAACTTACCAGGAGTACCCGCTCCATGGGGGCTCCACTCTCTCTTCTTGATTTCAGATTGCCGGAATACTCAGACTTCTCATTGCCTGGAAGCGATCGCGGACGTGAACACAGTGAGTTCTATTACATAGGAATCGGTACTCGCTCCACGAGGGCCTACATTCCTATTGCTCTGAAGACTCCCTTCCGTCCAAGACGTTATCGCAGGTACAGAGATCTAGAGTTACATTGGCAAGATTACAGATAGGAACCGGTACTTGCTCCACAAGGGCCCATGTTCCTAGAATCTTTTACAGATTCTCTTCTACTTTAGAAGCCATTTCATATACAGCATGTGTGAGTTCATATTACAGACTGTTTGTGGGAATCAGTGCTCACCTATGGCTCCTGTTCCTGAATGTACTGAAGACTCTCTGTGGCATAGAGACCATTGCAGCATCTACTATTGTGAGTGTACCATCTGGGATCTAGTATACCTTGTCTACTCACTACTTCTAGTCTCTCTCTACAGCTCAGCGACCCAGAGATTATATTCCAGTATTAGAAGGACTTCAGCCTTGCCGAACACAGCGACTCACTACTGCCACCCTGGTGGTCCAGCTTCCAGTCTAATAAAGAACTATTGTGTTTATTTCATATTCTATTCTAGCCTAGCTGGTGGTTCCTCTCAGGATCTCCTCCTGGGGGTGCTGTCATCTGCCATCGGCCCAGGGATTCACCATTTCCTCCAACTGGTCATTCCTTCACTATTGTCACCCTGTGGGAGCCAACCACTATAGACCACTAACTCCGCTCACGGAAGTATTCTTACTTGAGACTTGCCAGCAGCTTATATATTCAGATTGCTACTCCGTAGCAGAGGTATGATAGATTGCTATCTCAGTAGCGAAGTACAATATACCTATTGTTAGCTCCTCTCCTCAGAAGAGTATCATTATACAAGATTGCCAACTCCTCTTCCTTGGAGAGTTGATCCATATCAGATTGCTTCTCCTTAACAGATTGGTATTAGAGTGCTACCTCCTTTCCTTACAGGAGCATCTAACAGCAGTTCGCTAACAGATCTACAGATAGCTAACTCCTCCCCTCTGGAGGAGCAGGTCATGTCATATCGCTACTCCTTCCCCTTTCAGGAGAACAGCAGAACAGCTTGCTAACTCCGCCCTCCTGGCAGGGTGAGTGACAGCAGATTGCTAACTCCTCCCCTCTGGAGGAGGAAAGCATAACAGATTGCTAACTCCATCCCTCAGGAGGAGGAGAGCGTAACATAACTCCAGGGACTGAGACGATGTAGGTTGCTATTCACATAGTTTACTACACATCCTAGTTCTTCCATCAGCTGAGCACTGTGTTTGCTTTCCTGTAAGGCCATGGCCCTGATAAGTCAGTTGTCCAGGTGAACTAATATACCTCATTTGCTTAGTGCAGCTGCCACCACTTTGTGAAGGTTCTTGTGATTGCAAAACCAAAAGAGAAGGGCTTGAAATTGAAAATGTTTGCCTAAGACACAGAAATGAAGAAAATTTGAGTGTGTGTACGTTATTGGGATATGAAAATAGGCTTCCACCAGATCAATGGAAGCCTAGAATTCTCCTTTCCTTACTAATATGTGATGGATTGGAGTGACTCCATTCAAAAGTGTGGTACCCCGAGACACTGGTTGATACCTCATGTATAAAACAGGTGAAAAAGGAGCCATCTTTCTTTGGAACTACAAAATAGATTGAGTACACACTTTGTCCCTGCTCCCCTGATGACACCAGGATGATGGCTTGAGAATCTTGGAGTGTTGACAATAAGGCCCTTATTGCCTCTTCTCTTTGCCAGAGAGAGAGCAAGGAGAGGCCATAAAGACTTTTTGGACAAGGGCCACAATTTCTAGCAAGTACCTTCTTTGAAGAATGTCCAATATCTACTGATCTGAAGTGATGCAGGTCCATTCCATGTAATGCTGAAAGCATCTACTTACCAGCACTATCTCAGGCCAGACCCACAGGATGTCAATGTAGTGGGTGACTAGAACTTGTGGTTGCAGGGTTGCCACTCTTGAATTATCTTGAACCTCAAAAGAAAGGGGGACAGACTTATCAGCCCTAAATTTTCATTGCTTTCTGAAATGCTGTCATCTCAGACTCCATGCATTTAATCATGGCCTATCCTCAAGAAGCCTCTAAGCTTTGGCTTCTCCTAAATCTTTGACTATCTTTACCAATTCCTCACTGAAAAGCAGGTCCCCTTTAAAGTGTAATTTGTAAAAGTGGGCTATGGATATAGCATCTGCCATCCAGTTATGAAGCCAGAGGAGCCTTCTGGTCACTACACTGAGGCCACCAAATAAGATCATGCACAATTCAGCTAAAAAGGTCATACCCAACTCTATCCTTACTGAATCCTCAGTTTGGGAGTTTTTGGATCCAATGCACTTGCCCATGCAACACAGCCTTCTCAAAAAGCAGCTTGCAGGGAAATGGTACTAGCGGAAAAGGTTTGCTTCGGGACAGTGTCAATCTTCCTATCCAGGGGTCCTTTGGTGCTGTTGCACCCTCTTCTAGAATAGTCATTTTGTGGGTAACTGTTGATACCAAGGCGTCCACCCTGAAAGTCCTCAAAATATTTTTTATCTACTAACGGTAAGTGGTTGATCTTATGCAAGAACCTTCCACCCTTCAAACCCCCCTGCGGGGAGTCCCATTCTGTTAGGATCATATTTCCTAAACCCAGGGGCAGAGAAAAGGCTTTTAAGAACATGAGAAGTTGCCATACTAAGTCAGACTGAGAGTCCATCAAATCCAGCATCCTGTTTCCAACGGTAGCCAATCCAGGATATAAGTACCTGGCAAATACTCAAACATTAAATAGAAATCATGTACTTATGCCGGTAATAAAGCAGTGGCTATTCCCTAAATCAACTTGTCTAATAGTTTATGAATTTCTCCTCCAGGAACTTGTACAAACCTTTTTTAAACCCAGCTACACTAACTGCCTTAACCGCATCCTCTGGCAATGAATTCCAGAGCTTAATTGTGTGTTGAGTGAAAAAGATTTTTCTCCAATTTGTTTTAAATGTGCTACTTGCTAACCTTGTAGTGCCCACTAGTCCTTGTATTATCTGAAAGAGGAAATAATTGATTTACATTTACCCGTTCTAGTCCTCAAATGATTTTATACACCTCTATCAGCCATCTTTTCTCCAAGCTGAACAGCCCTAACCTCTTTAGCCTTTCCACATACGGGAGCCGTCTCATAGTCTATCATTTTGGTCGCCCTTCGCTATACCTTCTCCAGTGCAACCATATCTTTTTTGAGATGCAGTGCCCAAAACTGCACACAATACTCAAGAAGCAGTCTCACCATGGAGCGAAACAGAGGCATTTATGACATTCTCTATTTCATTCATCATTACATTTATAATAATTTTTAACATGGTTTGCTTTTTTGACTGCCATAGCACACTGAGCCATTGATTTCAATGTATTGCCCATTGATGCTTAGATCTTTTTCCCGGATGATAAGTCCTAATATAAAAATATAAGTCCTAACATCATGTAACAACAGCATGAATATATATATATATTTTTTTTTATATCACTTTGAACTAGTCCACATAACCGTCTATACTCTTGTATAAAAGTCAATCTCATGGGTTAAGTCAGGGCAGTTTTTGGCCCCAAAATTAGGAAATTTGCTATGACCCATAGATAAGTCGAGTGTAGAACTTAGGGGACTTATAAAATTCTTTGAATTTGATAATTTTGCCAGATTTTACCTAGGCCCAGATCCTTAAACTCTACAGTCAAATCATAATAAGAAATTTAATAACGTAAGAAAATCTATTTATTAAAGAATAAATTCTTATTCAAGTCCTCCAAAATTAATACAGTGGCCTTAAGTGTGTTCTTCAAATCAGTCAAACTCAGATTTCTCATCACCAGACTGTCCAAATAGATGGTGGAACTATTCTTTGGTGATGTTATCAGAATAAACATCATATTTGCTATTACCATCTGTTAAATCATTATCCGATGCCTATTCATCTTTCTTTTCATAGATGGCATCATCTTCCGGTTCATCCATAGCATTGCTAATGCCACATTTCAGGAACGAGGTGACCATTTCTGATGGAATTGAATCCCAAGTATCGTTTATCAGGTTCCCTCCTTTCGTTAATTTTTCTTGACATCCATTGTTGTCACATATTGCACAATGTAAGGCTTACTGAAACAGACAATCAATGACTGGAGCGTAAATATTAGACCATCTGGAAACACTGCTAATGTGGAGGCCATTTCTTTTGCATTGTCTTTCACATTTTCTGTTATATGTACATGGAAGATATCCCACATGATCATTTAGGTCTTTGCCTGGTCTTAGTACAGTAGACTGTTAACTTAATAATGTAGCACATTCACTGTACAAAACACATGGAAATTGACCCTGTTTTTTCTCAATTTATATTTATTTTTGGTTTTTATATACCGGAAGTTCCTGTATAATATACATATCACTCCGGTTTACAAGTAACAGAGATAACTATCGCCTGGATGGCGGTTTACATGGAACATATCGAACAATTAATCTATTATAAAGCAGATTACAAAATAAGATCAACTTAGATCAATTTATATAAAAGAGTATATACATTAAATTTCATCTGCCATCTGGATGCCCAATCTTCCAGTCTTACAATTTCTCACAATCGGCTTGTGATTTTACTACTCTACATAACTGTGTCATCTGCAAATTGTCATCTGCAAATTTGATCACCTCACTTGTCATACTCCTTTCCAGATCATTTATAAATATATTAAAAAGGACCGATCCAAGTACAGAGGAAGATTCAGAAGGGGGCCTGAGGGAATAAACCCTCATGGGATCTGGCTCAGACAAGTCTGATCCCAAAGCTACCTTAATGGCTGCTTCTGACATCGTTCTTAGAACCAGCCCTCCCGAGTTCTCTTGTTCTTCCCAAGAAGGGGAACCAGCAGTCGCTACCTCCTACAATCCTGGCTCTATATCTTGATCACAAATGGGACAGAGGGAGCCTGCTACTATGGGAAACCTTCTTGTGCCACAGGTTGAACATCTGTGCCTCTGTTCATAGCTGCAGTAGCTTCCCCACTCATTTTTTGTTTTTAACAAAGAAAAAAACCCAAGACACCACTAAGCGGGACCTGCCAGCCATAGGAGAAGCAGCTCCATGACCTACCACTGTTCACAGACACTGCTACACTTTCAGAAAAGAAAAAAAAATCCAACACACAAATATTCCCTTTCTTTCCTGTCTGCCCCCCCCCCCCCCCCCGAAGAGATAGGAACCCTACCAGTGCTGCTCTACCAGAGCCCTAAAGGTACTGGGAGGAGGGCCCAAAGGAGGCTCAACCAGACCTCTAAGGGAGTTGAGAGCAAGCCTGAGGGCAGATCACACAGAAGAAGGAAGAAAAAAGTAATTTTTTTTCCTCTAGGCGTGGCTTCCAGCTGGAGAAGTAAACCCTAAGGATTGTTGCCCTTGGAACCAGTAGGCTCTATTAAGCCAAGGACTAACCAGGACCCTGGGAGCTGCCTTAAAAGCCATCCTCACTAGTCTGCAACTTCTGGAAACAGACTTCTGGCAACTGCCCAAGGCCGCACCTCTTAAGATTATAAGGGAAAGAAAAGGTGTGTCCTCTGCTCTGGAAGCTGTGAAGGGGGAAATTTCATGAATGAGGACTGGTCTAGCAGGAAGATTAAGACATTTTTATTACACAGATTCTTAAACTTCTGTATGTTAAAAGGTAAGCAAAATAATGGAACAGCAATTCTAAATGTGGGGGAATACAGTCAAGGGTACATGAAAGTGCTGGAGTCATTAAGCACTGACAGAAATTTCCTTGAAATTGGATTAATGGTTCACAATTTATTGGGAACGGAGAGCAGGTAACAGACACAGTTAAACAAAGATTTTATGAGGCTAATTTCCTTGTAGAACAAGGCTAAAAAAGAAAGATGACTGAGGTATAACATCCGAAGAGGACAAAATGGAATCAAGAAATTGCTAAGAAGATATTTCAAGCAAACTAGTATGTACTACTGGCCTTAAGCCAAGAATAGCCTTCCTGAATCTGTCTGAGACAGCATATTTATAGGCCCTTACACCAGGGAGAATCACAAAGGAAAAAGGGAGAGGTGATAATCTATATGGATAACTACCTATGATTAAACACCCAACTAGTGCCTGGCAGAGTAATCATGTTGACTGGAACAGCTGGAGTTTTTCATTTCGGAGGAAGCAGAGAAACTGCTCAAACAGGAGGGCAAGGCTTAGCCTTTGCAGGTTTATCCTCAGACACTCACCTCACCACAGGATACAGAGTAGTGTAAATTTAAGGTTACCAGCCTGTCTTAATCCTATATACCAGAACAGTATTACAGGAGATCCAGGACTCAACAGCAGCTGTCCTGTGGTCATGATAATAAAAGATATCTGAAAATACAATGATTTTGAAAAAAAAAAAAAAAGAAGGTTGTGTCCTTTCAGATGTCAGTGTGGGAACAGTATCATAAAGCACTGTGAAGGTGAAGAACAGTCCTACATGAATGATTCAGACCTGTCATTAGACTGCCCTTTGCTTAGATCCAGGCAATTTCAACTCCAGCCAGTTTTATATCTATATTGAGCCAATTAGAACAACAAACCTAGTCACATTCTGCCAGGTGCCTTTTCCTTTTTGTTAGAACAGACAAGTTATAAAAGCTTCCACCACCAAAGCAGACCAAACATGTTCATAATATGGGTGGAAATTTTCAAATAATTCCTTTTGGGTCAAAGTCCATCTTTACCTACCGACTTTGTCCCAGGTTTCAAAGTGAAGTATGTATGCATCTTCACTTTCAAACTTGCTGTGTTATAAAGTGCCTGTCTATATTTGCGCCTGCATTTTCTGCAATACTTTATTCCCATGGACAATATGATGCATAGAATTGAAAATGTTATCTGTGTGCTATTGTCCGTACCAACCAAAACATCCCCATAGGCACTTCTTCTAAATATGGCACCATGTGATGCGCATTCTTCTGCCTGAGCATTTTTCAGTCGATTTATACAAATGATAAAATTGTTCTTACCTGATAACTTTTCTTTCCTTGAGTCCTGCTATGCCAGTCCATTACATTTGGGATTTGCCTGCTCCCCAGTTGCCAGAGCCGGAGGACACCCCCCTTCATGACCTCATTTTCAGCTATAAGAGGGGAGTGGCGGCAAGCCCTTGTCAGTAGCCTATTTTCAAAGCAACCGGACAAGTACCTCATCCTTACCCTTTCTTTCCATCCCTGAAGAATCCTCCCATCACAGAGAAGTGCAAAGAAGAGTGAGAGAGCGTAAGCGAGCGCAAGCCAGGCTGGCCTGTGCTTCTCTGCTTATGACTTCTGTATTCCTGGGTGGGCTCTGGACTAATCTAGCAGGACTCAAGGAAAGAAAACCATCAAGTAACAACAATTTTACCCTTCTGCTAGACCAGCCCATTACACTTGGGGAGATACAAAAGCTACCTCCTAGACTGGATGAGAAGAAGACAGAACCTCTGCTCCAAAAGGCATATTCTTCTTTTGCCTGTATATCCAGTCTGTGTCTACAAAACGAGTGTAGGAATGACCAGATGGCGGCCGTGAAAATTTCCCCTGGAGAGAGCAACGATGCTTTTGCCTAGCAAGACCCCTGTATTTTGTGGCATGTACACGAAGCACTGTTGTAAACCGGCACATATATAAGCTGATGAGAAGCCTTTTTGGATCCATTATGGCCTGGAATGCCACTTCCCATTTTCATGGTCCCAAGAAGAGCACAAGCAACCTATCAGATTTCCTGAAACTGTTCAACACCTTTATGTATTTTAATATATCTTGTGGCATATGACCAGTGAAGGCTGCCATTCTTCCCACTGCTTTCCTCCTCCGTGGATGCTGGCACCGAAACCACCTGATTCAAGTAGATTGGAGAGACCAACTTTTGAAGGAATGAGAGAAATGGTCTGAAGGTAACCAAGTGTGGTGAAGTTACCAAGTAGGATGAGGCTAAGATCCCACTGAGGAACAATAGGTCTGAAGGGTGGCCAAACACACTTTACCCCTTTTTAAAAAGCTTACCATATCTGGGTATGCAGCTCTCTGGGCACTCTTAATGCTGTCCCTGTAGCAGGAATAGTCACCCCCTCACCCTCAAAGAATTGAGAGCTAGACTTTTGTCCAAACTCTTCTACAAGAAGTCTAGGATTTATAAGATGTCTGCCTTCCATGGAGAAGTTCTATTCTCCTGGCAGTCAGCTGTGAATAGCCTCTAATTAATTGGAAAACCAGAGAGGTTGAGTTATAAGATTTTAGCATGATTGCTCACATGGGAGTATCCTCTACCTCGCAGCCATGCCCTTTCGAGGGCCTAGCCATAGGACAAAATGTCAGTGGGTCCATTTCTGTTACCAGACCTTGCCACCACAATCCCTGTTTTCTGGGGGCATGTGGTAGAGTCCTATGGCAAGGCCCTCAAAAGGGCATGGCTGTGAGGTAGAGGATACTCCCATGTGACAGCAACCATGCTGAAATCTTATAACTCAACCTCTATCTAGCTCTCAATTCTTTGAGGGTGAGTTGGCGACTATTTCCTGTTACAGGGACTGCATTAAGAGTGCCCAGATAGCATACCTCAACCTACCTGGCCAATCCAGGGCCATCAATATAACCGCTGAGGGGTGATCTCTTATCACTGTGTCTGCCAAAGGACAAAGTGGGAACTCATGTAGCAGCCTGTGCTTTGGCTAGGATCAGATTAAGGCAACCATCTCACTGGATCCTGTCTCTTTTTGCTGTCTGGCTCAGCTCCCACTTTCCTGGGACCAGGCTGCTCCTGCTGGAAGACCTACTTGAATATATTCTCTTCCTGCAATGCAAGAATCCGATAACTGGGGCAGATTCTTCTCTGCCCCATTGCGTGACCCTTGCCTGATCACGCATGCACCATTGTGGTGCCGTTTTGACTGCCTTCCCCTTTGGCAGGAAGGCCTGAAGTGCCAATCATCCAAAATGGATGAACCAGTACCCTTTGCTTGTACAAAGCTGCTGCTATGACTATCAGGATCTTGGTGAGGATCCTTGGGACTGATGCAAGCCTGAAGGACAGGGTCTGAACTGAAAGTGATAGCCTAATACACACAAAACAAAGAAAAAAAAAAGCTTTGCAATGAAGTTTTCAGGGGAATCTGGAGGCAGGCCTCTGCCAGTTCCAATGATGCCAGCAATTCTCCTTTCCCTACTGCTGCCATGATCATGCGAAGGGTCTCCAACATTAACTGGGATACCTTCAAGCGCTGTTGACACCTTTTTATATCTAGAATGGGCCAAATGATACCAACCTTCTTCGGCACTACCACCTGCAGTGGAACTGGAACTAAAGTTTCCAAGTGCTGTAACTTTTAGAGGGTTACTCTTACCATAAATTACATAGAAACATAGAAATGACGGCAGAAGAAGACCAAACGGCCCATCCAGTCTGCCCAGCAAGCTACGCAGTTTATCCATTTTTTTTTCACCCTTTTTTCTCCCTCCCACCCGTCACTATTGGCTTCCAGCACCCTCCTGCCCCAATTCCCTTCCACCCCTCCACCAATGCAGAGAGCAGCGCCGTATCTGCATTCTAGTGAACATCCAGCTCAATCAGGGGTAGCAACCGCTGCAACAAGCAGGCCACACCCCTGCCCCTTACCCACCCCTGTTTTGTTTGCTTGTTTGTTTTTTTTTTATTTTTTTTTTTGGAGATGGCAGCCCTCCATCCTTCCGCTCCGTGAAGGTGGAACACCAACCACTGGCCACTGGCATCCCGCTCCGTGAATGCCTCAGTGGCTACTGCCGCTCCGTGCAGTGTTTTGCTGCCTGAAGGTGGAACACCAATTACTGGCCACTGGCATCCCGCTCCGTGAATGCCTCTGTGGCTACTGCCGCTCCGTGCAGTGTTTTGCTGCCTCCTCTTTATTTACGCCCACTAGACTTGATGGATCCACAGTGTTTATCCCACGCCCCTTTGAAGTCCTTCACAGTTTTAGACTTCACCACTTCCTCCGGAAGGGCATTCCAGGCATCCACCACCCTTTCCGTGAAGAAATACTTCCTGACATTGGTTCTTAGTCTTCCTCCCTGGAGCCTCAGCTCGTGACCTCTGGTTCTGCTGATTTTTTTCCGACGGAAAAGGTTTGTTGTTGTCTTTGGATCATTAAAGTTTTTCAAGTATCTGAAAGTCTGAATCATATCACCCCTGCTCCTCCTTTCCTCCAGGGTGTACATATTTAGATTCTTCAATCTCTCCTCGTATGTCATCCGATGAAGATCCTCCACCTTCCTGGTCGCCCTTCTCTGTACCGCTTCCATCTTGTCTTTGTCTCTTTGTAGATACGGTCTCCAGAACTGAACACAGTACTCCAGGTGAGGCCTCACCAAAGACCTGTACAAGGGGATAATCACTTCCCTTTTCTTACTCGATATTCCTCTCTCTATGCAGAATTACGATTCTATTAGTCACAATCTGCTGATAGGTCCAGGTACTAGAATTACATACTTGAAAATAACTAATCGTCGGGCACTTTCTTGTATTGCACCAATTCCTTGGAATGAATTGCCTTCAGAACTTTGCTTGCTTTTTGATTATAAACTACTTTGAAAAGTATTAAAGACTCACATTTTTTTTATTAATTTTTAATTTTCAAATTTTCTCATTATTACATGTAATCTTATTAAATTAGAACAGGGTACATATTTCAACACATAATTCTTTTTCAATATGTCAAACCATATATTTTAGCATCCCGAAATAGAACTTATGTACCTAAATATAAGAAATACAGGGGGGCAATGAAAATAAGAGCGAATATAAGAAATAAACATTCACCAATCAAGTATCAAATAGGAAAGGGCATCTTACATCATTCATGTCGATTCTTCTCTGGGGGTACTATGTGAGTGGCCAGTCAAGAAATCACCGAGCTGTTCCGGTTCAAAGAACACAATTATTATTCATATATATAATACAGCATTTACTTGGATACGTCAATACATATCGAGCCCCTAAGCCTCTCCCTCATAGTGAGAAATTCCTTTCTACGAGTTTGTGTAGATTTCACTACATCAGGATACATCCATATTTGTGCACCATAAAATTTGGTCAATCTGTTTCTAAAAAACAATTTCAGAACATTATTACGGTCTGTAATGAAGGCAAACGAGACCAACACAAATTTCTTTCTCGAATTTCAGAGTTAGATCTCCAGCAATTCAGATATATCCAACATATTCCTCCTCTCTTCTTCTCCCATTTCTCTTCTTTGAGGAAAATAATAAATTTGTACAAACAGGTAAACGGGTATCTGGAATTTTCAGAACTTGTTTCATGTAGATTTTTAAATAATTCGAGTGGTGATATACTTCTAATAACCGGAAAATTTATGACCCTTAAATTTAATATTCCCATGGTGTTTTCCAATTTCTCCACTTTCTTCTCCAGAACCAGATCTGATTTTATAATGTTCTGTTGAATATTTTCAATTTGTATTATTCTTTCTTCATGGGTTTATATCTTTGAATTAAATGTTGTGATCAAAGTGTTATTAATCAAAGTCTGATTCTTGGCTTCCATAGTTGTAGCAGTTAATATTTTTAATGTGGATTCTATTGCCTTCAAAGCGGATCAAACATTTCCTAAAGAAACTTGTTCAGGTTGGCCAAGCTGGATACTCACAGAGGGTCCGACTGACCCTCTCTCACACCTCCCCAGAGGTTTCCGGCACTTCCATGCTCGTAGTTGTTTTTGCGGGTCTCGTTTGACTCTCCTCTCCATGAGAGCCAAACCTTCGCTCAAGCCGGCTATCTCCTCTTTGCGGGGTTCCACCTCCTTCTTCCCCGTCCTTGGTCTCCAGCAGGACTATCCCTCCACAAGCTTGTTGAAAATCGCTTTTGGTTTCAATTGTTATCGGAGACGCCTCGGCTTGTGCAGGGTGTGCCAGTCTAATCAGCTTGCCGGGGCTCAGAGTCACATCTGGGGTCAGAGGGGACTGCATTCGCTCCTCAGCAGTCCCCTCAGCGACCAGCCCCTCTGGCGTTCGAAATGCTCCTTCGGGAAGAAGCCCTTAATTCGTCGCTGCAAGGGGTCTGTTTCGGGTAAGCCAGACAAAGCTCCCGTAACTCGCCCCTTCCTCTTAGTGTGAGGCTTTTTTTTTTTTTTCCGATAAAGCTTATTATAGGTATAAGGATGACGAGAGCCTCCTTCCACCGCGTCCTATTAGGCGGCCATCTTGCCCCAGGCCCAGACTCACTTATTTAATCAGGCTTTTATGAGGTCTTAGGAACTGATATTTTAATTTTGTAATATTGTGTTTTCATTGTTTATATATATTGCTGATTTAAATTGTTTGGCTTAATTTGTTGTACTTTGACTTATTTTAAATTGTACTGCTATCGTATTTTACCCTGCTGTAATCCACCCAGAACATATAGTCTGGTAAATGGTTATAACAGAAATTTCTATAAATAAACATCCCCTTTACTGTACAGAATGCAGAGGGGAATTATAAATTGATTTGGCATCAGTCATACTCGGGTGCATAGCCCCTCAAAATTGAAAATGGGACCCACTGGACCAATGTACTCTGGGTCCCCTCTACAAAATACTAACCTCAAAAAGACTAATCTCCCTTGAGCTGTGTGTGAGGTTGCCAGCTCCCAATGCCTCCCCTTTGGTACCTGAGTCATCAAAGCCCTCACATGCTTGGACCAGCCTCTATTCTCAGAGTCTCTGACTTGATGTCCCTCTTTATTATAATGGGAAAAAGTCTCAGTAAGCCTGGCCCTAAGTTTGTACCTTAGGCAATGGAGGGCAAAATGACCCACCCAAAGTTACAAGTGGCATCAGCACAATCTCAACACTGGCCATTCCAGTCCACTACTTCAACCATTAGGCTATTCCTCCACTCCTACCAATTTATCCAAAAGCTCTCTGAATAGTAGGACCCCCCCCCCCCCTACCTTTAAAAGGGGAGCTTACACTGGTGCTATTTGGACGTCATGCAAATTTCAGGTGTGCTGTTTGACTTATTGGCACTTGCTAAATCCAGCACAAAATTGATAAGGCTATACAGCCTGTGCAAGTTGAGGCCTAAATCATCATGGCTGCTGGGAGAAGGCCTGCCTCTAAATGCTCATCCTGAAGTTTCTTTAGAGCTATATCTCCCCCCCCCCCCCCCCCCCCCCCCACCAAAATAGTACTGCTACAGGTTACCGCCAATACCAGCATATCAACTTATGGAACCTGCAATAGCCTGTTCTTACCTCCCTCAGGGAGTGAGTTTCCATCACCCTGCTCCTCCAACTCCACACCCTCCATGGTGTCCCACTATGTCAATACCATTTGCTTTAGTTCGTCATGCACAGAAAAAGCCTTTGAAGGTGCTCTCATTCCCTGAAGAATAACGTTGCCTTCCAGCTTGGCACCTTGGCCTTGAAAGAAAAAAAAAATGGAGAGCAAGTCTTCCCCAAAGATCTCCTTCCTTGTTCTCCTCTTTAGTTTTATTGTTTGCGTCTTTTAATTCCATGGAGCAAACCCATGAGGAAGCAGAGAAGTCAGAAGATAAGAACAGGGGTGGTGGTAGGAGGAATAGTGAGGGAGATGGCAAGAGAGAGAAAGAGAGAGAGAGAGGAGACCCTGGAGGCTTTTTTTTTTTTTTTTTTTTTTTTAAAAGGAAGAAGTCAAGTCCTCTGGAATATCCATTCGCTAAGGAACTTTGGGTTCCCACTAGAAGGAGTCTACTGCTCCCTAGGGAGACAGGCATCCCCTTCCTATCCAGGTGCATCTACCAGACTCCATCCTGGGAAGCAGCTCAACTGGTGAAATTAGCCCCTAGAGACTGCTGAACCTAGAGGTAAGGACTCAAATCGAGCTCAGAGAGACTCGTCGCAGTCTGTCTATCCTTGTCCATAGCTACAAGAGAGACTACCGGCAAGAATCTGTGGTCACTCCCCTTATAGCCAAAAATGAGGTTATGAAGGGAGTGTGCCCTCTTATCCATTCCATCCCTAACATCAGCCAAACTAACATCTAGCTCTGTCACTAACCGGGCCTAAGACTAGACTGGAGTCCAACTTAAAGGCCTTCAGAAAAGCTTTGAAAACGTGGCTATTTAATCAGGCTTTCAATACTAGCCCAAGCTAAGAGATATATTCAGAAAATTCTCATTGTAGAAGCTGCGAACATAGATGAGTTACTTTATATGTTTATTTGTTATTTTTAATTTTATAGTTTTAGATAAGTTATTACTTATTGTATTGATGTTTGTATCATGAATTTTTAAATTGTATATTTTGTAAATCGATGTGATGGTCCTTCATCTAAACACCTGTATATAAAAACTGTACGTATAGATAGATAGATGTATAAAATCAATCTCTGGGAGCAGGGAAATCCTAAGTGTAATCAACTGGTCTAGCAAGCAAAAAGGAAAACTTGCTTTATCCATCAAAATTGTTTTGAAACTTTCCCTCATAGGAAGGAGCAAGAATATAGTTTGTTTAGATTTATGCTACAGAATAAACACACAAAATTAAAATTTGTAAGTAGGGTAAGATGGCTGCCACTAGAGACGCACGCTGAAGAGGCTCAATCCAATTGCAATTTCCTAACCTTTTGCCTTGAAAGTAAAAATGCCTCATACCAAGCGTAAAGCTAGAGAGAGGGAGATTTCCACCTCCTCTTCCTTACCGGAATTTCATCAACCAAGGGTTGAGTCTTTTTTCATGTTACCTCCAGAATTACCGCCGGTAAAGAGGGCCGCCAACATGGAGTGGGTGTCAGCGCTGCTGGCTGAGGGGATATCTTTGAGTCCAGGCACCCCAAGGACTCCCTCTCCTCTTCAAGCTGCTTTTTGGACCATCTCAGCAGCCTGCTCTGAACTCCGAGAGGAGGCGATTGAGGAATGGCAGACTGAAAACCCTGGCAAAGAAAGCAGGGTATGTTAGGCCTCAACTGCAGTGGGGACCTATCTCTCTTATACAACCTGGGGACCCTTCTACCTTAACTGGAGCTACTAGTCTTGAGAAGAGAGGTATGAGCCATAAAGGAGTGGGTGATGTGGAGCCCAGGATAGACCCGGTTGTTTCTTCCCCCCTGGTTAAGCCTGCTGTGATAACTGGATTCTTTATGGTCTGCTCTGATATCTTTGGAATCTGCAATATCTAATTTGACTAAGATTACTTTGGATTCAAATCATAGTCTTCTTACCACCGAAAGTACAATTATTTCCCATACTTCAAAGCTGGAACAATTGGAATCTCAAGTTTCAATGGTAGAGTCTCTTCAGCATAAATTTGTTAAATCGGAAGCTGTGCATGCAAAAAAATTGGAAAATATTGAGAACTCCCTGAAATCTGTAAAATTTAAGAGTTCTTAACTTTCCCTATGTGAAGTTGATATCATCTTATGAGATATTTTCAAATTATGTAAGAGGTAGGTTTTGAACAACTACTGAAGTGCTACCGGTGATATCTAAGATATATTTCCTCCCTATTAAGGAGGATATTGGCTCTTGGGAGCAACCAGTGGATGTCTCATTAAATCTGATGGAATTTTTGGAGTCTATAGAGCAGAGCTTTCCAAACTGTGTGTCGCGATACGTTAGTGTGTCGCCTGCAATGTGAAGGTGTGTCGCCCAGTCCACATAGCAGCAGGGCTGGCGGAAGCAGGGAACAACAGCAGGAAGATTGGTGGGGCCGTGGTGGAGCTTACGTCACCACAGCCCAAAGAAAAGGGTCACGTTCAATCCTCCTCCTTCCTGCCTGCACAGCCCTGGAAGAAAAATGTGCCGGGGCCGCGTGGGCAGGAAGGAGGAGGAGCATCTGCCGTGTACGAAGAAGAGCAGCATTAATGGGCCGCCACATATCCCATGTCGCGGTGGCCTGAGAAGAGGAGGAAACCCGATAGTAGGGCCGCTGTGAGAATGAGAACCTGATTGTGTGTTTGAGGGAAGAAGAGATGGAGCGAAAAGAAATAGAAAAAAAAAAAAAAGACCCTGTAAAAGGAATTGGCAGAAAAAAAAACCAAACAAGAAAGGGAAGATGGAAAAAAAAAGCCTGCGACCAACAGATTAGAAAACTAAGATCAGACAGCAAAGGTAAAAAAAATTTACTTTTTAGTGATTGGCATATGTTATCTTTGGGAATGTTGTAAGAGTAGCACTTTCTCTATGCCGATCTCGCAATGCACGAGATCGGCATGGAGGAAGTGGAAGCCCACAAATATTTTATACAGTGGGGCCTGCACAGAGGAGGCAGCAGAACGGGCTTCAGTGCCAGTAGCAGCAATCAGCACCTCCCCAAATATCCACATGGTGGCAGTGACAGCAGTAGCAGAGCAATGAGAGAGGCTCTGAGGTTGCTGGCAAAAGAAAGAGAGGGGGGTCTGCCTTCAGTGTATGAATAGGAGTCTGCCTGGGGGTATGTGTGTGTGAATGCATGGGTGCCTGCCTGAGGCTGTATCTGTGTATGAGAACAAATGGGTGTCTTCCTGGGGTCTGTCTGTGGGAGAATAGGTGCCTTCCTGTATGTGAATAAATTGGTGCCTGCCTGTCTGGGGGTCTCTGTGTGTGTGTGTGAGAATGAATGTGTGCATGCCTGGAGGGTGGGGAGGAAGGGGTGTGAGAATGAATGGGAGCTGCCTGGTGGTCAGTGTGGGTGTAACATTATGTAATCCACAAAAATATATGTATATATTTAAGGAAACATAAATTGTTGAAATACATTTTGTTCGTTTAACCTTTAACCTCTGGTTTGCTAGTAGACTGAATTACTGTGTCGTGCAATTATGTTTGTCTAAAAAGTAGGTCACCAACATGAAAAGTTTGGAAAGCTCTGCTATAGACTACTATAACAAAAAGGGCAACTTTTAGTATCTTTTGCTCTTCCCTCAGATTAAGTCGTAATACCTTATTTCTTTCATGCATAAGCGCACATTGTTATTTCATGGTGATAAAGTTTGGATGTATCCAGATATATCCAGAGCATCTCAAGACAGAAGGAAGAAATTTCTGAATATGCGTCCAGAGGTATTATCCAGAGGGGACAAGTTTGTTTTGAAGTATCCCTGCAAGTGTATTGTGAATCATTCTAATTTCAGTTATATTTTTTTCAAGCCATCGCAATTCCGAGTTTTTCTGGACACTCATACCTAAGGATCCCCTATATTGGGTTCTGGGGATTGATTATATTTCTCTGGTGGATTCTCTAACTTTCTTTAAGTGAATAAGTAACCTTTTACATATCACTCAGTTTATATCTGCCCCTTCTCTACTTACCTAATTAACAGATAAATATTGTAAATGCTTATTATCTGTATGTGTAAGATTCTTTTGTAGTTTATCTATATTTGTACAAGTATTATCTTGTTGTTATATTTGAAAATGCTTAAAATAAAAAATTATACATTTGTAAGTAAAAGGACAGTTTAGGAGGAAAATGGATAAGGGCGAGGCAGCTGATAGAGTGTATCTGGATTTTCAGAAGACATTTGACGAAGTCCCTCACGAAAGATTCCTCAGGAATTACACATTCTGCCAAATCAACATTACACACAGATGACGCCAGTTTACTGACACCTTTAAAATCTAGCAGGAGGATTTTAAACTTAACCCTCTAACACATAGGCAGTCAGTGAAGCTTCATGAGAAGGTACAATTAGATCTTGCCTGCTAATTTTATTTCCTCCAGTCCTGACATCAGTCTTCACAGTGGGTTTTGTCCCCCTACCAGCAAATGGAGGCAAAGTTCCCGATTTCCTCTCTGATATTCCCCCTATACAGGCTGGTTTAGCATGGAAGGATAGTCCGTAGATTCTTAACCAAGCTAGTCCATAATTCCTTCTCGTCCTTTTCCCGCTGCCTAATATTGCATGTGTATGTGTCTCCCTGAGATCTATATTTCTTTCCCCAGTTTTATCTTTCTTTTAATGCACCTATCTAAAAGTAAGGAAAAGAAAAGAAAATGCACCTGATGCCTACATGAGGGGGATCCTCTTGCTCCCCTTTCTTCCCTGAATATTTAAATCTGCTCTTTTTTCCCCTCTCTCATGCATCTATTGTTTTGCGGATTAATTGCAAACCGAAACAAAAAAAAAAAAAAAGGTGTTCCCCTGAGGGCCAGTAATGTTTATTATAGTCTTATTCTGGCCCCCTTGGGCTCTACTTTATCTTTTTATTATTTTTACTTTTTCCCTCTCCCTACTCAGTGTGGGATCTGGACTGGTTTGTCAGGACTCAAGGAAAGAAAGTTAGCAGGTAAGATCTAATTGTACCTTCCTCTTAGCCTTATCAGACCAGTCTTCACAGTGGGGTAAACCTCAGCTGTACTCATCCCAGACTGGAAGTCCAAGGGCTGCTTCTAAGTCTCCCATGGAGAATTTAGTTTCTCATCTCACAAAGAGCCACGACCTATATTCTGCCAAGGAGGTCACCTGTGCACTTAGCTCCCACAGAACTGTCTTATTTACTATACATGCTGAGGCTATGGCTTCCTTAATCCATCTCTCAATTGAAGCCATAGATGTTGCTTTTCCTTTTTGTTCCCCTATAGAAGTGGTTCTCATCCTTTTTTCTGTCAGGACACACATGATAGATAGTTCCCACATGTGTGATACACTGAACACATGATAAACCCAACCCCCATTCTTGACCCTCAGTAATGGGTAAAAAGAACTAGAACACTCCTTGTACAACTCACCATACAAAAAAAAGATATATTCTGGTGTTCTCAATAACAGAAACACAAACTCCCTCTACTACCAGGCTTAATAGCCCTACTTATAAAAAAAAAAAAAAAAAAAAAAAAAAAGACAGAAAGCAGTTCACCACCAATGCATGTCCTACTGTGAAAACACAACAAATAAGGTGAGATATTTTAGTAGCCTACATGCTAGTTAAATACCCCACCTCAGTCATACACACAAAATCAACCTTCACCAAGTACAGAAAGACCATAAATTACAAATATGGAGACAGAAACTGGAATGGAAACCTAAAAAGGCCACTCTGCATGCAGCACAAAACTGGAGAAATGGAAACAGAAATATAGCACCTAACATAGTCCCAGGATCTGCAATAATGCACACAAACCAATCCAACCAAAGTTACACCTGCATTATGGCATACACTCATATGGATCAACCCTATCTATAAAAAGGCAATACTACAAATATTAAACCAGGCCCTAAACACCAATATACTTCCAATTAGGAAAACAGAAAAAGTCAAGCTGTTATAGATTTCCACACAGAAAATTGTAAAACTATATGAATAAATGTTTCAAAACAGCTGACAAACAGAACATCTAACAATTAAAAACTCTTAAAAATTAAAAATTCTCCAAACACCAATAAAATATTTCAAAACATCACATAATACCCAATAATTAAAGTGGCAGTCAATCAAGAAAAATGAACTTAAAAAGCCACCTTTATATACCCTCTCCAGCAGTTCTTCTACTACTTTCCCTTGGAGGCCACACCAGAAGCAGCAGTAGTTGCTGAAGCTGTCCTCACGGTCCTCTTCTTTAGGGACCACAACCATTCTCTTCTCTCTCTCTCTCTCTCACACACACACACCAGTCACACTCTTAGGACCAGTTTCTATCTCCCCAACCAGTCTCTCACTCACACACGTCATCCTCTCTAACCAGTCTCTCTCAATCACACAATGCTCTCGCTATTTCACTTACATACAAACTCAAATCACACACATGTTCTCTTTATCTCACAAACAGGCTCAATCATACACATGCTGCTTCTCTCCTCACAGCCACAGCCAGCCAGACACATGCTCTCTCTCTAACACACACAGAAGCACTCTCCTTGTCTCACATACACACACTGGCCCCCAGCTGAACAGTTTGTCTTCAGCCTCACTGGCCAGCGGTGCCAGTCTTCAGCCCTGCCAGCTGTGGGTGCATAGCAACACACCAGTTGAGAATTGCTTCCCTATAGGATAAATAACGCATCTAATTTGCTGAAGTTGTTAGTAGCCTTTAGGTATTTTAGAAAAATTAACATCCAAGAAGGTTCCTTCTTTTATCAACTCAGTCCGCCTTCCTAAATCCTAGTAGGGAAATAGTTTGGTTAAGGTGGGATTCCGTCATCATCTTCGAGAGGCATGATGGAATCAGCCTAATCATTACTTTTTCCTTCGAAAATGAAAAATATTGCTCACAGAGTATTGCCACCAAAAGGACCGTCTTCCATTTTAGGTCCCTTAACTTAAATTTTGTTGAGAGGCTTAAAGGGAGCCTTTGATAATGTCCTCAAGACTAAGTTCAGATCCCAGCCAGCATCAGAGGTTTATGTAGGGGCCCATAGGTATTTTGCTCCTCTTAAAAGATGAGCTACGTCTAGTAGAGATGCAATGGAATATCCATTCACTTGTCCCCAAGTAGCACACAGTTGTCACCACATGGACTGTTTAAGAGAATTTAATGCCAGTTCTTTGTCTAGGCGATCCTGTAGAAACCGGAGTTTTGTAACTATACTGACCTTCTTTGGGCACATGTCCCTTAAGAACAGAAGAAAATGCCATACTGGGTCAGACCAAGGGTCCATCAAGCCCAGCATCCTGTTTCCAATAGTGGCCAATCCAGGCCATAAGAACCTGGCAAGTACCCAAAAACTAAGTCTATTCCATGTAACCATTGCTAATGGCAGTGGCTATTCTCTCAATGAACTTAATAGCAGGTAATGGACTTCTCCTCCAAGAACTTATCCAATCCTTTTTTAACCACAGCTATACTAACTGCACTAACCACATCCTCTGGCAACAAATTCCAGAGTTTAATTGTGCGTTGAGTAAAAAAGAACTTTCTCCGATTAGTTTTAAATGTGCCCCATGCTAACTTCATGGAGTGCCCCCTAGTCTATTATCCGAAAGAGTAAATAACCGATTCACATCTACCCATTCTAGACCTAGGCCTACCCCAGCTCTCAAAGAGCCTCCAAACTCTGGCATAGGTTAGTGAAAATTTCTTTTTTGCTTTAAGCAGGGTGAAGAGAGTACCCTCTCCCCCAAGCCTGCCCTTTTCAATAGCCATGACATAAGAGAGAACTCAGCCAGATTTTCCATCCTGTTTGGATCTTGCATCAAGAGACCTATTCTGTCCTGAACTTGTTTGGTTAACATATCCTTAATTTCATTAGATATGAGTACCAAGATCACCTGGTACTGCTGATCTGCAATGGATCTTCCCCATCAAGGGGGGAAAAATGTAAAGTAGCTGGGTCATCTCCAAGCTAACACATCAATCTCCTTGGATCCAAATTCTCTTCTCCTGCTGAAGAAAACGGATGCCTTGTTATTGCTTCTTTTCACCATCAGGTCACACTGGGGCTGTCCCCTCTGGGCTACTAATTACTGAAACACTTCCTCCAACAGTCCCACTGCCCTCGGTCCATTCTCTGCCGACCTAGGAAGTCGGCTTGAATATTGTCTATCCCTGCTACATGGGCCATTGAAATGTCCTGGAGATGCTTTTCTGCCCATACCATTATTCAGGCTACTTCTTTCGCCACTTGCAAATTCTTCATTCTCCAATGTCTCTTGACATAGGCTACTGTCGTGGCATTGGCTAAGAGTATCTCGATTGATTTCCCACTAACTTTGATCTGAAGTGCCTTAGCACCAGAATGACAGTACTGGTCTCTAGTCTGTTTATGGGGTACTCTCTCTCTTTCTTGACCCAGGATCCTTGTGCCACCTTCATCCACTGCTGCTGGTGTCTATGATCGGCAGCATCCGAGGGGCGGGGGTGTTCTAAGCTGGATCCCTTCGACAGGGTGTCTGAGGCTCTCTTTTACTTGGGGGCTCAACAGTGGCCTCCCTCTTGAAATTTTGGCCTTGCAAAGACGCACTAGCTAGAGGTACTTTTGTAGCAGTCTATGTGCTCTTTGCCATGGGACAGTTTTGATGGTCTCCATCATGGACCCTAAGACTTGGTAAGTATATTCTTACTCTGGGGGTCATGATAGTTGGTAGTGCACCTGCTGCTGCAACTTGTCCCATCTCTCTTCTGTCAAAGACACCATTCCCTTGCTTGTGTTGAAGTGAGCACCCAGATACTTTAGAGACAGAATTGGGGGTAGGTGGTTTTCATTTCCCAGCTCCTTTAGCAACTGTATTACTCTTTGTTGCATGAGTACCCTCTTGGAAAGTATCTGCTCTTATTAACTAGTTATTTAGATAGAGATGGACTCCAATGCTCTCTTTGTGCAAGATGTCTGCTATTACCACCAGCACCTTCGTGAAAGTTCTTGGTGCCGTTACCAGCCCAAAGAGTAGCACCTGGAATTGGTAATGCTGTCCTAGCACTGCAAAATGCAGGAATCTTTGGAAACTCTCTCGCATTGGTATATGCAAATTGTTTCCATCAGGTCTAGACATGACAGAAACTCACCTTTTCTTACTGCAGCCTTGACCAGCCCAGAGATTCCATTCTGAAATGTGGTATCCTTAAAGGATTGGTTTACTTTCTTGAGGTCCAATATCAACCAGTATGTCCCATCCTTCTTTGGGACTACAAAATATATAGAGCATGTCCCTTTTCCTCTTTCTTGGTTGGGAATTGGAACAAATGCCTGGAGGACAGACTCTTGGCTGCCTTTTTCCCTTGCTGCAAGGTGACTGTATGAATTCTTCTTTTATGGGGTCTTTTACCTCTGGATAATACTAATCTTTTATGATGTCAAGATTAATACTAATCTTTTATGATGTCACTGGTTTCTAATCACTTTGGCCCACTCGTGGAAGTACTCCCACAGTCTTCCTCCGATCTGTGGAAGACCTGAGTGACCCTGAGCACCTTCATTGGGCTCCCTTGCTAATCAGCTGATTCCTATTGAATATGCCCCTAAAGCCTCATTTGGCCCCTCAAACGGGCTACCCTGAGGTCCCGGTCTGCCCTCCTGGGGCCTTGACTATCTATATTGTCTGCTGTCCCTGGGCTACTGCCTCCCAGGGCCCCCTTTTTGCAATTTCTTGATTCTGTCCTCTGGTGGTCTTAGTGGCTTGGACTCCCCCAAGTTTGTATCATTAGCTTTTCTAGATCTTCTCCGAAGAGTAATTTTCCCTTAAAGAGGAGCTTATTTAGTTTGACCTTTGACAACGAGTCCGCTGCCCAATTCTTTAGCCATAGCATTTGACTGGCCATCATTTGCTGTGATTCTTATTAGGATTACGCAACACATCTGCCACATAGGCTATCATTGACTAGTAGCACCAAAGCAGCACAGGGAGTGGGATGCCTCCCAGTTACCTCTTTGTGGACCTTGCTGCACCGCACAAAGTAATGTCCTTCTGCATATCTTCCACATAACACCATCCGTGATTTCCACGCGGCAAAGATCCACGACTACCAATTTAATGCAAACGCCTTATTCACATATGTTTCAGAACTCACCAACCCCAATGCACCCTCCCTCACCGATACTATCTCCAACAAAAAATGCGAAGAACTAGCCCTATACTTCAAGAATAAAATCGACAATATTCTACTCCGCTTCCCAGACAACAATACCCCCCTCCCCCCCATTCCCAATGACAAAAAGATCACTCTCAAAACATTTGACCCCACCACCAACATAGAAGTAGAAGCTATACTAAAAAAGATGAAACCATCCACACACTCTTCAGACACCATTCCTTCAAAAACCCTCCTCTCAATCACCCCCGCCATCACCAAACATATTAAGGACTTCATCAACTGCTCTATTACAGCAGGCAGTGTCCCAGACCCACTCAAACTGGCCATAGTCAAGCCCCTCCTAAAGAAACCCACACTCGACCCCACAGACCCGGCCAATTACCGTCCAATCTCCAATCTCCCATTCTTATCCAAAGTACTAGAGAGGGTTATTAACAAACAACTAACGGAGTTTTTAGAAGACCACAATGTCCTCCACACTCAACAATTCGGTTTCCGTAAAGACCGAAGCACCGAAACCTTACTACTAGCCATGACAGACACCATACTTAAAGGTATGGACCACGGAAACTCGTACCTACTCGCCCTACTAGACATCTCAGCTGCCTACGATACTGTCAACCATCAGATACTAATGACCCGCCTAACAGAAATAGGTATCGCCGACACAGCCCTCTCATGGCTCTCCTCCTACCTCACACACAGAGAGTACCTAGTAAAAATCGACAAGCACGAATCCTCACACATACCTATCACGCAGGGCGTACCCCAGGGATCATCCTTATCCTCCACCCTGTTTAATATTTATCTCATACCCCTATGCCACCTCCTCTCCAAACTAGGCCTGAAATTCTTCCTGTATGCAGATGACGTGCAGATTCTCATCCCGTTTCAGGGATCCATAAAAGAACCTCTGCAACGCTGGGAATCTTGCCTCGCCACCATAAGCGCCTCACTATCCGAACTCCATCTAGCTCTAAACTCGTCAAAAACAGAATTACTCGTCATCTCTAAGCAACCTGAACGTTTTACTCTCCCCCTGCGACAGAACACCCATCAAAATACAACCACAACCACCCCCCAGACCCAGTTTGTAAGAGATCTGGGCGTCTACATAGACCAACACCTAAGTTTCAAACCCCACATCAAAAATCTACTAAAAGGGGGTTTCTATAAACTCAACATCATAAAAAAACTCAAACCCCTCCTCCACACCCATGATTTCCGCACAGTCGTACAGACCACAATGCTCACAAAACTAGACTATTGCAATTCCCTATTACTAGGACTCCCCGCCACCACCATCAAACCCCTCCAAATTCTACAAAACTCCATGGCCAGAATCATAACAGGCACACAAAAAAGGGAACACATCACCCCCATACTAAAAGACCTACATTGGTTACCCATCTCCTTCCGCTCACAATACAAAACCCTCACCATCCTTCACAATTCTCTACACAAACATAATCATACCTGGCTCGACGAAATGCCTCGTTACCGTTCATCCGACCGACCCACAAGAACAACCCATGCAGGTACTCTACACACCCCGTCCCTAAAGGCAGCACATTCTACCCACACCAGAGAGAGAGCCTTCTCTGTTGCTGCCCCCACCCTCTGGAACACCCTCCCCACCCTCCTACGCCAAGAGACATCCCTGCAAACTTTCAAGAAAGGAGTCAAAACATGGCTTTTCCGACAGGCCTATCCCGACACAAACCAAACCTAATCTCTCCCCAGCCCCCTCTGTTCGAACTTTCCCCACACCTTCCTATGCTTCCCCCCGCACCACCCATGGATACTCTAGAAGAAACATCATTCCCCCTACGGCTTAATTTTATTTTTGATCATGATCGGTCAATGTGTCCTTATTGTAAGGAATAGTATTTTGTTCTAAGGTTACATCGTTATAACTTTACTTTTATTTTATTCATTGTACATTGTTCTTGTTATAATGTTTCAGTGTATCACCCACTTGAGTTCTTTGTAAACCGGCATGATGTGCTGCACGAATGTCGGTAAATAAAAGTTAATAAATAAAATAAAAATAAAAAATAAATAAATAAGACAAAATTGCTCAAAATCTCTTTTGAGCAGTGTCTCAATTCTTCTATTTTGCAGGTCCTTGAGGGCCACGTCCCCTCTGACCCGGATAATTTTTTTTGAGACCGCAGTTACCGCTGAATCTACTTTGGGTAGAGACAGGAGATTTTCCTTACCTACCTGTTCCATCACATATAGCCTATCCATGTTCTACTATACAGGCTAGCCTCCAGGAACATCCACTCTGCTCTAATTAGGTCCTGAAAGCAAACAGGATAGGGAATGCCTTTGCTGGTTTCTTAAATTCTTGTAAGAATAGGGTTGCTCTTAGGCTTTGATTCCTTAGGCTGCTCCTCAGTAAGTCTTAGAACCTGAGAGACACTAGAAATAAGGGTTCCCAGCTCCTCTGCCCTAAATAGTCTCACTATCGAATCATCTTGCTCTGGGCCTTTATATACTCCTCCTTCCTGGAAGTCTATTTGGGAGTCCCCTGCATCTTCCGAGGCCTGCTTCTGTGATATTCTAGGCCTTTCCCCTTTTCGGTATCCAGCTTTCGCTTTTTACCTGCAAGGGGTCTTACCTCCAGGGACTTCGTGGAGGGGCTGATCGCCCGAGCCAACCTGCCTTTCATTTGGCAAGATGCTTTGTGCATCATAAGGACAAACTCAGTGGAGAAATTGTTTTAACTCCCCTTCGGGTGAATTCTCCAGCTGGCCTCCTGCCTCCTCTGATACTGCAGGTGAATGGCTGGGTGCCTATCCTGTAGTGTTCCCCTTCTCCAATATTACTGAAAACTCTCAGCTTGAGAAGGGATTTGGTGCCAATGGACCTTCGCCACCCCTCCCCCTCCACCGTGACTTCTTTTGCAGCACTGTTACAATTGCAGCAAAAAGTTTCCTGCAATGTTGGGAATGATCCTCACACCACAGCCAAGGCACTTCCTCTGCCTATCCATGCTGGCTCATTGATGGGCTTACCTTTCAGTAGGGGGTGGTTTTGGGGAGACGTCAGGCCAGGTCTGCAGTCTAAGGCTTTCAGGCCTACCTACTGATGTCACACTTACACCAGGTTTCTTTTTTTTCCTTTCGGTTCTCAGGGGAAATGCAAGGTCATCTGCCTGATTGTCCTAGTGGGAAGAAAAGCAGCCCTAACAGCACTGTTGTTCTAAGGAGGGTCCCCTGGCCCGGCCCTGGTGCACTTTAGGGAAATTGATCTCAGGGAGGCTCTTGCCCTCGCTACTTCCTCCTCGTCTTCTAGACCAGCTACACCTACTATCTGTTGTAGGAAGAGAACTACTGACTCCTTCCCTGCTGAATCAACCTATATAGGAGGAACATCAGAGGAGAAGTTGGGAACCCACTGTGAAGACTGGTCTGGCAGGATGAAGAGGAACAGGAGTAATATGTCGTCTTAAAGGGGTGCCAGTAACTACTTATGCCACTACGTTTTGTAACAGTTGGAGAGACTGAAAAGTCACCTGAAGTAAACTAAGGCATAAGGTGTTACAATAGTCCAGTGGTAAGACAATGAGTGTGAATTATGTATTTTAAATCAATCAATCAATCTCTCCCAAAAAGGGACGCAGCCTCCGCCGCAAAAGTAGTTTATAGAAAGCACTTTTCACTACCTTGCTAACATGAGGGCGAAGAGACATTGTAACCATTATTCTCCAATTGCTCTTTTGTCTAGATATTTTAATTTCAATTCTGTTGACTGCCAAAGAACTAGGCATTTAAGTAATCTGGAATGTTGCTAGATACAAGACTTCAGTTTTTTCAATATTTAAAATCAATTTATGGTTTGATAACCACGATTTCAAGAAAAAACATTAATTCAGAAATTCTAGAAAGTGACTAATCATTGGAACTAATGGGAACAACAAACTGGATGTCTACATATAAATAGCGGCCAACATCCAAATAAGCTAAGACCTAACAGATAATTACAGCAAACATTAAAATAGGTTGCTGAATGCGCTGAGCCCTGCGGGATGCCCAAGCTTAGTGGAAAAACCTGAGGACTCAGAGCCAAGGTAGAAGACGTTCTGAGTTCGTTGATGCAAAAAGAGACGAAAACCACTCAAACAGTGCCACAAAGCTCAATTTTTCTCACCCATTTCAGCAGCATGGAATGATCCACCATATCAAAGGCAGCTGTTAGATCAAGAAGAACCCTGAGCCACTATCGAACCCCCGCTGGAAGACCTTGAGAAGAGAGAGCAAAAGTGTCTCGATATTGTGGCCCACTCTAAATCCATATTGATATGGATCCAGTATAGACCGCTCATCTAGAAAACTTTGAAGTTGACTTAATACTGATTTCTCATGGACTTTTGCCCAAAAGAGGGAGGTTAGAAATGTTTTAATGACTGAGCAGACCACAGCAGCTTTGAAATCTCAGATATATGCCCTTCCTTTTGATTTACAAGTGTAAGAAACAGATTAATTAAGCAAATAAACTAAACTAAAACTAAATGTCTACACAACTGATAATTTTACATTTAAGGCACCCCCGTGACATGACAGCTTACTTGCATGTGGAGATTATTCCCATACTGTGGAAACACACTCAGCAGAAGAGTTTCTGAGAGCCAATACAACTGACTTGCACCTTATCTTTTAATATACCCCTTGAGTTTGTAACCTTGTATGTATTATACTGGGGAACATCTTATATGTTTGATGATGTGATGTGTTCTTCTGTGTCCTTTTTCATCTCTGCATGCAGGCGGCACATAAGGTTCCATGGTATACATAACCTGGGACCCAGCATGAGGAAGTGGAGTATTCGCCCGAATCAGACCCTGGGAAGAGGTGGCAGAATGAGACAGCCAGGCAGAGTAGATTCCACTGGGCTGAAGACTGATCCCTCACCACCAGTAAACTCTTCCCCTCACCTTCCTGCGTACTGCTGATCTCAACTGCCAGGAGGAGTAAAAGAGCGGCAGTGACTTCAGCCATGCCCTCCTTAACCTCTTACTAACTGATGGTTTGAACTGCATGACAGTTCAAAGTGCTAATCAGGCCCAGGAAGCAGAGGAGGAGGATCCAGCCCAAGGAAACACCACTTAACTCTTTCTGCCAACCCAAATCAGCGGTAGTACGCTGTATGAGTTGGCGGTGCATGTGCATGCGAGTGATTGTAGGTGGGAGCACTTTCAAGTAGGATCGGGGGGGGGGGGGAATATTACAGTGGGTAAAGAACATCTTCAGAAATTGTTTGTATCGCATGGATACACCTTTCCAGTCTTTTTATTATGACATATAAGAAACTAAGGTATGGATCCAAGATGGCCACGTAGTGCAAACACTAGAAGTGGAGGATTCTGAATACCTGCGAGAAAATTTCCTTCCTTTCATGGATTATGCCACACACTGCTAGGAAAAGACAGGCTAAGGAGAGAGCTGACCCTGGAGCAACTCTGGATCCCGTACAGACTGGACCGGACCGATGGACCTACATGTCATTTGAGGAGGGCAAAAATTGGCAGATGAGCCACTGTGGGGAGGAACTCTAGCGATGGAGTTGAGTTTCTACCCGGGCTCAGACATCTCGTTGTCACCGACTGTAAGAAAGCCGCCTGTGAATCTAGCAACGCACAGAGACCCGGATGTGGAAGAGGTCAATGGGCTTGCCGGAGTTGCAAGCAGACGGAACAGCCTTCCAAGGAACCTGCCTCCGGGAGAGAAATGAGATGATGCCGCCAAGGAAACGGGCAGTGAAGACGTCAGCAACACAATCCGAAGAGAATATGAGATGACTAGACAAGGAGAACCTGCTTTGAGTAAGACTATGCCAATTTTCCATATGACTAAACTTGCTCAGATAACCATGGACTCTTTGTGGGAGGCTATAGAGGGATTGGGTAAACATTTATCTGGACAAAAGTATATTCGCGCAAAAATCACAGGAACAAGATACTCACATATCAACACTAGAGAATTTGATGGTTAGTTTGTCAAGTCAAACTGTAGAAATAAAGAATGCTTTAGAAGTGAATAAAAACCTGCAAGAAGCTATTGTAAAGGATAATATGAATTTGAATGTGAAGTTGGAAAATTTAGAGAATGTTTTGAAGGGGAGAAACTTGAGATTTGTTAATTTCCCCCAACTACCTCTCGTTTCTCCCAAAGAAATGTATAAGCGTTACATGAAAGAAGTGTTAAAAATTGCAGATGAAAATATACCGCCTGTTACACAGCTATTTTATATACCATATATAAAACGAAAGAAGCTTTGAGTAGTAGCCCTAGGGAGGAAATAAGAAAGGGAGAGGAAGAAGGAAAAAAATGGAACCTGTCCTTGATGTTTCTGCATTATTGGAAATTTCAGATTCTGAACAGGCTAAACCGGCTACGATGATAGTAAGCTTTGCACTGGAACCAGATAGGGATTGGGTGCTTAAGTTGTATTTTAAAAACAGAATGCTGAAATTTCTAAAAATGCAAATTAGAATTTTTCCTGACATTGCGAAGGCTATGCAGAAGAAGAGAAGGCAATTTTTGTTACTTAGGCCATTGGCCTTACAATTAGGAGCATCCTTTTTGTTAAAATTCCCTTGTCGCTGTCAACTTAGTTATAGGGGTAATAAGTATCTGCTTTTTATACCATATCAATTGACACAATTTCTTTCTAGTAAAAGAGAGGAGCAGGAAAAAGAGAAAGGGGAGATAGTGTCCGGAACATAAAATTCTCTAGACTCAGATTGTGTGTATCCCTTACTAGAAGTTTATGCCAAACTGCTAGCAATTGCATACGGTTTTTCCTTAATTTTTGTGATTGTACATTGCATAAATTCTAAGAATTGGATCCCAATATTCAGGACTTATGTTTGAAGTTATAATAATTTGTTACCTATAAGCTAAGTTGAAAAACTGTTTAGTTTGTACTGTTTCAATGACTTCAACATTCTGCGTCAAGTTATTATTCTTGATGTATATTTGAATAATGTATAAATTAAAAAAAAAAAAAAAGAAAGAAAGAAACTAAGGTATGACTATGTCAACAGTCAGTCAGGAACTAGAACAAACTGCCAGTGGGCAATAAGTCAACATACAGAGTGAAATTTACAAAATATTTTGAAATCATGTTATCAATCAGAGTGTGGAAAAATATTTAGAATACAGATGCTATCCAAAAATGTGTTTTCCTTATTTTATGCTTGCTCACGTTTTGGCTATTTTTGCTTATTTTTTCTGCTCTTTCCCTTTTCTCCTCCCTCCAGGCACTATTCCCACCTCTTCCACCTTCTTTCTATTCCAGCTTCCAGACACTTTTCATCCTTTCCCCTCTCTCCAAGCATTCTCCCACTTAACCCATTGCCCTACCACCAGTCTCTCTCTTTCTAGGTAGCCTAAAAGCAAGGGGCAGCCCAAGACCCAGCAGCAACAGCCACATCTCCCCCTCAGGTATGCACACACCCGGCAAAAAAGTCTCTCTGCCTAGACCTCACTGGCAGCACTGACTCTTCCTAGTCCAGTGGCAGGTGCAAAGTTTTAGGCATATTGGTGGCAGAAACATTTACAACCCTAGATGAAGACCCTAATGCATTGCTTCACAACAAAAGATCTCACTGAAATCATTAACCAGAGGATGAAAAAAATCTTACAGAAGCAAACCTCAATACAACCTAATAAATAGTCACCTATCTGGATTTAAAGGACAATCCATTTTCAACCATAAGCAATATTATTCCTTTCACTATAAGATATCTTTTGAAAAATCCAGCTGACCTTCACTTCCTCACCATTTCACTATGCTTTTGTGACATAAACATAGTAAGACCATAAGATATGCCATACTGGGTCAAACCAAGGATCCATCAAGCCCAGTATCCGGTCTCCAACAGTGGCCAATCCAAGTCACAAATACCTGGCAAGTACTCAAACATTAAAATCCCCATACTAATGCTGGAAACAAGCAGTGGCTATTCCCTACTGATTAACACCAGTTTACAGACTTCTCCTCCAGAAACTTAACCAAACCTATTTTTTTTAAACCCAGCTACACTAACAGCCTTAACTACATTCTCTGGTAATGAATTCCAGAGCTTAATTGTGCACTGAATTAAAAAGATTTTCCTTTAGTTTTAAATGTGCTACTTACTAAATTTCATGGAGTACCCACTAGTCCTTGTGAAACAGTTATTTACTCTTTTGGATAATACATTTACCCATTCAAGTTCTTTCATGATTTTGTAGACCTCTATCATATCCCACCTCAGCCGTCTCTTCTCAAAGCTGAATAGCCCTAACCTCTTTAACCTTTCCTTATAGGGGAGCCATTCCATGCCCTTTATCATATTGGTCACCCTTCTCTGTACTTTCTCCAGTGCAACTATATCTTTTTTTAAGATGTGGCGACCAGAACTGCACACAGTATTCAAGGAGTGGTCTAACCATAGAGCGATACAAATAGATTATGACATCCTTCATTTTATTTACCATTCCATTCCTAATTCCTAACATTCTGTTTGCTTTTTTGACAACCACAGCACACTAAGCCAACAATTTCAATGTAATATATTCCATGAGGCCCAGATCTTTTTCCTGGGTGGTAACTCCTAAAATGGAACCTAACATCGTGTAGATACAGCATGGGTTATTTTTCCTTATATGCATCGCCTTGCACTTGTCCACATTATATTTCATCTGCCATTTGGATGCCCAATCTTCCAGTCTCACAAGGTCCTCCTGCAATTTATCACAATTTCGTTGTGATTTAACTACTCTGAATAATTGTGTTGCATCTGCAAATATGATCATGTTTCGTACATCTTTCCAGATCATTTATAAATATATATTAAAAAGCACAGGTCCAAGTACAGATTCCTGAGGCACTCCATTGTTTACCTTTTTCCCACTGTGAAAAAAAGACTATTTAATCCTACTCTGTTTCCTGTCTTTTAAACAGTTTGCAATCCACAAAAACATCTCATCCTATACAATGACTTTTTAGTTTTCTTAGAAGCCTCTCATGAATGACTTTGTCAAATGCCTTCTGAAAATCCAAATACAAACACATGGATCCAGGAATAAAATTAGCATATCCTAGATTTTAGCATAACAGCAATTTTTAATCCAAGCAAAACCTCAGAAAACAGACAGGGCCCAAGGCTTAACTTAATCAGGATTAAAAAAACAATCTCTTGGATGTAATGCTTCTTAAATCTTTAATTACATATCCCTTTCACTATTCCAGCTCTGTGGGGAATTTACCAGCTTTTCCATCATTATGCCTTTGAAATGCATATCCACAGGAGTGATGCCTTTGGATGTTTCTCTTGCATACAGAACCATTAATTCACGGTTTTGTTTTCTATCCTGCTACCTGCTTTTATTTTTTTCTATTATGCTGGGGACAGGATTACAGATTAACTTTCCATTCAGTTCATATACAGCCTATAAAAAACAGAGACTGACATCACATTAAATATATTTAAATTATAATAAATTAAGACTATAGAAACGTACAACATTAATACTGTAAACATGATATGGAAGACATCTATAATGGGGGGGGGGGGGGGGGAAGAATCCTGACATAAACAGCAAAGTAGTGTTTAAAAAATGAGAGCTTGTATGAAAGTGCATCCTCACCTAAACCACAGATTATATTTAGATAACTGAATAAATTAACACATAAAGAACACTTCAAAATAATATACACTCTGTCTCATAACATTATTTACATCACACTTGTATTAAATATTATTGTTGAGAAAATTCATCTCTTCCCTAAAAGCTTTAAACATACTCAAAGCCTTATGAGCAAGTTGCTTTACAATTTCTGGGGGAGGGGGAGGGAGAAGAGCCAAGTGACCATTCCAACAGCAGCTGCACAGAGAAGTGTTGACAGCAATAGCAGAATCCACTCCAATAATATGAGGTACAGAGTTTTCCAAAAACATCTCTACTATAGTTTGCAATGCTCCCACGCTCCTCTTCCACACTAAAGATTATTTATAAAGAACTCGTCTTCAAAGTGTTTGCACAATCCTGATTTTCTGGTTCATATAGTAAATTCTACAGAAAAATGGGAGCAGAGAGACTATGCATCTTTTAAAATTGATTTATTCTTTGTAATTGAGAGGGCAATGTTGGAATATTGATGTGGTGTGACTACAGTACACTAGACATCCCAAGTCACTCTGCCAGTAAGCAAAATCAATCAGTCATTACAATGCCAACCTGCTACAACACAGCCCCATCTTTCGCCGACAGTAATTCTACAGACTGCACTGGGAAGTTTATCCCAGAAACCTCTCAGCCCACTGGTCTTAGAGGAGTCATCCTCCTTTGTCTGATTTAAAACAGCATCTTATGTTTGTGCGACAATAATTACCTTTTCACTCCCTTTCTTCTTTCAGCTGCTTCCTGTATATATATATATTAAAGCCCAGTCCTGCTACTTAAAACATTAAAAAAAAACCAAGAAGGAAAAGCACCGTTTCCGCAGCTGACCATGGCAGCTGGGGAGCCAGGCTCCGGGGCCGCTAATAATTAGCGCCGCGAACCCAGCTGGCTTTGCAGGGTAGCGCATCCACTTCCTGTTTCCTCCGGCAGCGCGAGGCGGAAGAAGATAGGCGGTGCAACGTAGCGTGGCCAGGTCTGTGCCGCTGATTGACAGCAGGCTAGATGCGCAGCTTTCCGACGGACACTCTCACGTCTTCAAGGCGAGATGTTCGCGAAGCCTGAAGGTGAATGTAGTTCAAGGAGTTATTCCACCAAGGGCAATGTGCTTCTCTAAATTACACGTCCCATTATGCTCAGGAGATGCTCAGGCGTCTGACTGAAGACCAGGCTGCTATATATCCGTCCTTGAGTTTGGGGAAAGGTGTGGAGGATTTGTGTATGCTAAAGCGAGTTCCTTGATAGGTTATGGTATCGTTTAAAGCAGAGTTTTCCAAACTTATCTCAGTGACTCCACAGCCTGTCTAGTTTTCAGGATTTCAGCAATAAATATGCATGAAATACATTGGACAAACCAAAACGAACTATGCACCCAGCTAAATACTTTGTAAAAGACACTTAAGTATCGATGATAATTCAAACTCACATTCAAAGTGTCCTATTCCACTTTCTCCCTTAAAATTTTTTTCTTTTAAAAAAATCATTGTTATGAACACAGTTCTTTTGATAGAGGAGGTTTTTTCCCCTCAAACAATTTGAAATATACCTTTGGAACATTAAATATAGGACACTTTGAATGTGAGTTTGAAATACATTGGAGGCATCGTCTAGGCAAATTTCATGCGTATTCATTGTGGATATCCTGAAAACCCACTTTGCTGTAGGAGCTCCTCTATGATTGAGTTTTCTTTGCAGAGCAATTCAAGGTCTCCCTATCTATTCCTTATTGGATCAATACTTCCCCAGTTGCTCTATGTACAGGTGACAAAGGGAAAAGGAGGATTCTATGAAGGGCTGAGGTCCATTGTACATTAACAGCCTTGCTGTAACCAGACTCTCAGGTGTGACTTGCTTAGCTGTTCTATGCTCAAAATGTTTGCTATGAAGGTAGAGCAAGTTGCAATGCAGAAGGGAAGAAAACTAGTAGAACAGGAGACCAGAGGGTGGCATTTCCTAACTGACAGGTCAATATAGTAAAGTGTGGCCGCGGTTACCCTGCTTCTAACCCGCTTTCTACTCACAATTTGGCCGCGTTAGCCCAACCCGCGATTCACTAACTCTTTTAACCCATCCTTACCGCCTCTTTAAATCAACGGGAAACCCCTTCCGCCCGCGGCATGTATATGAGATGTAAACGATCGGATTAGCTATTCCCTCCCATACAGTAACGCGCGCCCCGATTATCACTTTTTAAACCTGAAGTTTTGCCGTGTGTTTAACCTGCTAACTTACCGCCTACCCTTACCCCTGCGTTAGAGGCAGGGGTAAGGGTAGGCGGCAAACTTTCCCCCAGCCCTCGCTCACCTGCCTGGCCGGTGAGCGAAAAAGGGGGAGCCCAGTCCTCTCTACCCTCCTCCCGAAGCAACGAAAGCGAAAAAGGAGAAAAGCGACATGTGAAGTGTAACTTACTTTTCTTGCAGCCCTCCTCCGGAGACACACCGCGGTCCCCTGCCTCCCGGGGGCTGCCCCCTGCCTCCCGGGGACAGCCAGCGGCGATAAGACAGCCGGCGGCGAAAGACAGCACGGGTCCTCTGACACGATCGCTCCAGCTGTGGCCACTTCTGCGTGCATTCAGCCTGTGCATGCAATTTGGCCGCTCAAGGCGTGACGTCACTACGTTTGGCATTCGCTGATGCACTGCCTTGAGCGCCCAAATTGCATTCATTCACCTTCGCCGGCGCTCAAGGCAATGCATCAGCGAACGCCGACATCACACGCCGTGACGCCAAACGTAGTGACGTCACGCCTTGAGCGGTCAAATTGCACGCACAGGCTGAATGCACGCAGGAGAAGTGGCCGCAGCTGGAGCGATCGTGTCAGAGGGCCCGTGCAGGCATCCATCTTCGCCGGCGGGGCCGCTTTCGCCGCCGGCTGCCCCCGGGAGGCAGGAGAGCCGCGGTGCGTTTCCGGAGGAGGGCTGCAAGAAAAGTAAGTTACACTTCACATGTCGCTTTTCTCCTTTTTCGCTTTCGTTGCTTCGGGAGGAGGGTAGAGAGGACTGGCAATCCCGAGCGTAGGAGAACCATCCACTTCCTGGTACCTGTCATTTCAAATGTCATTTGAAATGACAGGTACCAGCGCACCCAGGTTACTGTATAGGCGCTGTATAGCGCTCTATACAGTAAAATGGATTGCGCGGGCCTAACCCTTCTCGGACGCTTCTTGGACGCGGCTTGCATTTGCAAGCTATTTAAATACAGTATCGAGCGGTAGGTGAGCCGGACTGTGCGTGCGGCAAACGCAGGTGCGCCCGGCACTAACGCAGCGCTTCCTACCTGCTCCTTACTGTATCGGCCCGTGAGAGAAGTTGGACCCCATGTTTCCTTTGCTGGCCTGGGGCCCAGAAAAAGAGAAGGCAGGATTGAGCATCTCCTCAGTTGAGCCAAAGAGAGAGAATTAGCTGAGAGCTGCTTCTGAAAACGATAGGAGGAGGAAGTGGGTTAAGATGGGGAGCAATGGAAGAGAGACCCCCAGCCTGTTGCACTTCTTATTTTGTGGCCTAGTAGAAAGACTAGGGCGCACTCCATGAAGTTAGCATGGGGCACATTTAAAACTAATCGGAGAAAGTTCTTTTTTACTCAACGCACAATTAAACTCTGGAATTTGTTGCCAGAGAATGTGGTTCGTGCAGTTAGTATAGCTGGGTTCAAAAAAGGATTGGATAAGTTCTTGGAGGAGAAGTCCATTACCTGCTATTAAGTTCACTTAGAGAATAGCCACTGCCATTAGCAATGGTTACATGGAATAGACTTAGGTTTTGGGTACTTGCCAGGTTCTTATGGCCTGGATTGGCCACTGTTGGAAACAGGATGCTGGGCTTCATGGACCCTTGGTCTGACCCAGTATGGCATTTTCTTATGTTCTTATGCCACTGCTATGGGGTACATCCTGTAGTATCTTTTTTGTTGATTCTTTAAAAGGTATCGCAGCTTACTGAGATTCCATTTTTATCCAGAAACAATCCTAGGACTCTGTGCTGGGATTGCCAGCAGTCTTTCTTTCTTTTTTTTTTAGTAAGGGTTGTCCATATTTTGATTAAAGGCAGCACTTAATTTGTGGGAGAACTACCTGGAATGAGGTCTACCACTTCTTTTCAGTTTTAAGAGGCGGAACAGCAGAGGTTCCAGCCCTTTCCCTCCAGGCAATCCCAGGGAAGAGGGATGTGAACTTGGAGCAGAGAGAGCAAAGAAGAGCCACTCTGCTCCTTAATTCAGTCCTCCCTCTCCTATTGTGCAGAGAATAGGAGAGGAGGGTATGATCCTGCAGCAGATATTGCACAAAGAGGAGTTGAATTAATACAAGTTTGAAACTTGTGTTAATTCAATGCCATTTTGTGTCTCATACCCAGGGATTAATTTCTGACAGTACAATGTAGAATAATAATCTGCTTTCATCTCTGACCTGAGGAAGTGGTACAGAGCTGATGGTGTAAATCAGTCCTATGGATAAAGAACAGGCGGGTTGAGCAGTGGTGGACGCTGGGGATGGAGGTTCAATAGAGTAAGGAGGAAGAAGGTTGCACATGTTGCTCATGGTCCTGACCCCTTCCGCCTCAACTCCATAGTTCCACTTCCTTTTATCTACAAATTAAGTCACGATTAAAGGATTGCTTGTTTAGCTTGTGTTAGTATATAGTCCTGGGGGAATTCTGCACTACTGGGGAGCACAGAATTCCCGCAGAATTCCCCTCATGCGCAGTTGCGCAGATTCTGCGCTGAATTCAGCAGGTCATGGCATGCTGCGAGTGAAGGCCGTCCCGCTTGCAGCATGCTGGGGCCTGCTTCATCTTTGCCCTGGGTGGGACGGCTTCCACTCACGGCAAAGATGGAACAGATTCTGCCTGTGTGTGTGTAAGACTGCGAGCCTGGGGTGTGAGAGAGAGCATGGGTGAGGGTGCATGGGTGTGGGTGCCAGAGAGAGGGAGCCTATGTGAGGGTGTGTGTCTGTACAAGAAAGATAGACAACAAAAGGGATGCCACAAAGAAGCCTTTTTCAATTCTTTATTGGAGGAGACGTAAAAAACTGCCCGACTCTGGCTGAGTTTCGCCACATAAAGTGGCTGCCTCAAGGGCTATAGAAAATACATATATAAAAACATTAAATCATAAATACATAAAAAATCATAAAATTATTCAAAACAAACAAATGATCTGGAATAAATAATAAAATTATAAATACGAAAACATGAAATCAATCACATAAATATGACACTTATGAAAACATAAAAACAGAATAAAAGTGACAAAACAATTAAAATAAGCATGTAAACAACATCAATCTGAAAATTGGAAGATATCTGAAAAGTGAGGGCAGGAAAGTTCTATATATATAAAAAAATTAAAAAAAGCTAATAAATAATTCAACATATGTTTTAAAAAATCCGCAACACATGTCTATCTGTAGATAATCTAAAGCTCAAGTCTAAAAAAATTTTTGAAACAAAATTATAAAACGGGGAGGCAAGATGGCCGCCGGATAGGACATCTAGAGAACAAGCTCCGCATCGTTTCTTCTTTTTTCTAATTCAATTAGAAAATGCCTCACACAAAACGTAAGGGGAAAGTCCAGGGAGCATTAACAAGCTCCCCGGTAGTGGACCCTTACCAGCTGCGGATCGAAGGCTTTCTGGCCGGAGCAACTGCGACGCCAATCGGGCTGGTCGCTGGAGGGGAGCTGGGTGAACGAGCAGGCTCCCCCCTGACCCCAGATGTTACTCTAAGCCCGCGAGAGTCGGTCAAACCTACACACCCGGTGCACATGGCGGATTCCACACCCGAGGAGGTTCGGTGTGATTTGCAATTTTTGCCATCGCTCCCTACTTCCCAAGGAGAGGAGTCCTCACTGTTTCTGGAGACGGGTCATGGAGGAGAACAAGTGACCCGTTTGGCTGATGAATCAGCAAGGAATAACAACCGAGAGGCAACACACCAGGAGAGGGGTGAGTCCCATACAGAACCCACAGCTGTTAAAGTGAATATTGGGCAACCGGAGGACATTACCCTCGGAAAAGTTTGGTACGCACTTAAGGCAATAGACTCAGCTTTAAAATCAATTGCACAATCGATCACTGAAATAAAGCAGCAAACACGAGAATTATAAAAAGACTGAGACTATTGAATTGAAATTACAAGACCATGAAGGCAGGATAAGGAAAATGGAGTGTATTCAACAGAACTTTGTAAAATCAGAAATAATAACAGGAAGACGACTGGAAAAGGTGGAGAATAAGAATGTTGAATTTGAGAGTGATCAATTTTCCAGTATTAAGATTAATCTCTCCTGTGGAGCTATTTAAAACTTATATGAAGGAAGTCTTAAAGATACCTGAGACTGCGACTCCAGTATGTACAAGAGCTTACTACTTGCCCCAGGGGGGTTCCGAGGCAGCTCAAGATAATATACCATCAATGGACATTTCTGATCTATTGGAATTGTCCATTGAGACTGAGGTTAAAAATAGGAAAGTATTATTGATATCTTTTGCGTTCTTGTCAGACCGTAATTATGTATTAAAAAAGTTCCTTAGGAATAGATTAGCTCTATTTTATGGAGCAAGGTTGTGGATTTATCCAGATGTTATTAAAATAACTCAGCAACGTAGGAAAGAGTTCCTTACCATGAAACAAAGGGTACTGGATATGGGTGCCCGATATGTCCTAAAGTTTCCATGTAAGTGCTGTATAAGATTCCAAGGGAACAATTATGTATTTTTTGACCCTGTACAGCTGAGGGTTTTCCTATTGGGCCATCCCCCAGAGAATCCTGTTGTGTGACCGATTATGTTTAGGTTGCTCACCTATCCTTTTCCTTAAGTAAATATATTTTGAAATTCCTGTTTAAACTCGTTCTATGTGTACTTGCCTCCGTAATTCTTATATTTAGGAATATATTCGGAAAGAAATTTTTTTCCCCCTTTTTATTTATTGTTTCTGTTTAAGATAAAGAATAATATGATTCCGGAATATGTACCGAAATTCTCATAAAGCTGTATTTCATGATTTAATTGTAGAAAATCTGAAAATAGAAAATAAAAAAAAATAAAATTATAAAATGGCTCTTATTTATTAGAAGTACTTTTGAAACAATAAGATTTATAAGTATGAATATAACACATCTCAATTAGCGTCAGACGTGCTTAAATTACTATCGATTCCATTCATCAACGGTACAATGTACTGTAAAAAATTTAAAAAAAATCATAAATATGAATATAAGTACAATATGATTGTAAAATAATCATTAGAACATAAGCATTGAAAGCCTCATGTCTCTGTCAGAACATGATGGATTTATTTAATTCATAACCAAGGTTTCAATCCCATATTGAGAGTACAAATGACTTCACTACTACTCTAAAAATATTTTCTTTATACAAATATTTAAACAAAACATTTTTTTGCTAACAAAAAACAAATTTATATGAGAGGATATGTAACGAGGAGGCTTAAGCGTTTTAATAAAAAGACCCAACTAAAAAGTGAGAAATCTCGAATACAACTAATGTGTGAAAAATTAGTGAATGTAGTGTCTAAAATAAATAGAGTAATATGGCATAAAACACGGAAGAATAATTAAGTTCAGATGAAAGTGTATCTACTTGCATATAGGATGTGAATAATGTATGTGCGATACTTAAATAGGTATAGATCAAAAACTATGCCTAATATCTATTCAAAAATACTGCATATCGAGGACACTTGCTGTGCATTTAAATAAAGAGTCAATAATTCTGAATCAATAAAAGAAATTACTGAAAAAATATTTAAAACAAATGTCAAAGCATAATACCATACAGTGCCTATATCGATTGGTTTAAAATCGTGTGAGAAGACCTAAAACAAACAATTCAGCCATTTTGTTTAGATTAAAGTGCCAAGAAATGCAAGGTCGGAAAGAATGTGCAAAGAAAGTGAAACCATGTTATATTTAACAATCCAACCACTAAGTAATATGAACACTATTTACCATTTGGCAGCGCACAGCACGGATCATCTCCTCTCTCATCGATTAAGAAGGTTATGCTAGTGAAGCAGTGAGCTTTTAAAGGAGAATCGGCGCCGATCGTGCCAATCGATATAGGCACTGAATGGTATTATGCTTTGACGTTTGTTTTAAATATTTTTTCAGTAATTTCTTTTATTGATTCAGAATTATTGATTCTTTATTTAAATGCTCACCTTTAAATGCTCTCCTTTGTTTGTTTGTTTGTCGCATATGTTATAAAATCTGGGGTCGGCGCGCGCAACGGGGTGCACATTTGTGCAACCTGCGCGCGCCGAGCACAGCGCGCGCTGGCTGTTCCCTCCGAGGCCGCTCCGATTTCGGAGCGGCCTCGGAGGGAACTTTCCTTTGCCCTCCCTCCACCTTCCCCTCCCTTCCCCTACCTAACCCACCCCCCTGGCCCTATCTAAACCCCCCCCCCCTAACTTTGCGTGCGCCGGCCGGCAGCCCCGCTTCGTGTTCCGGTCCCGGGGGCTGGTCCAGAGACCGCGGCCACGTCCCTGGAACACCCCCGGGCCGAAACCACGCCCACGTCACCGCCCCCGAAACGCCGCGTCACGCTGGCCACGCCCCCGGCACGCCCCTTTTAGAAAGCCTTGGGACTTACGCGTGTCCCAGGGCGCGAGTGCCCTACGCGTGTAAATCCGGAAGGATTTACGCGCGCAGGGCTTTTAAAATCCGCCCCTTAATGTACTTATATTCATATTTACGATTTTTTAAAAAAACATTTTTTACATTACATTGTACCGTTGATGAACGGAATCGATAGCAATTTAAGCACATCTGACGCTTATTGAGGTGTGTTATATTCATACTTATAAATCTTATTGTTTCAAAAGTACTTCTAATAAATAAGAGCCGTTTTATAATTTTATTGTTTCAAAAAATTTTTTAGACTTGAGCTTTAGATTATCTACAGATAGACATGTGTTGCGGATTTTTTAAAACATGTTGAATTATTTATTAGCTTTTTATTTATTTTTTATATATTATACAACTTTACTGCCCTCACTTTTCAGATATCTTCCAATTTTCAGATTGATGTTGTTTACATGCTTATTTTAATTGTTTTGTCACTTTTATTCTGTTTTTATGTTTTCATAAGTGTCATATTTATGTGATTGAGTTCATGTTTTCGTATTTATAATTTTATTATTTATTCCAGATCATTTGTTTGTTTTGAATAATTTTATGATTTTTTATGTATTTATGATTTAATGTTTTTATATATGTATTTTCTATAGCCCCTGAAGCAGCCACTATATGTGGCGAAACTCGGCCAGAGTCGGGCAGTTTTTTACGTCTCCTCCAATAAAGAATTGAAAAAGGCTTCTTTTTGGCATCCCTTTTGTTGTCTTCCTTCGGTTCTACTGGATCGCCTACCTTGCTGTTTCTTGGGTCTGTACAAGAAGGATAGCCTGTGTGAAGGGATGTGTGTGTGTGTGAGAGAGAGGGAGCCTATGTGTAGTGGGGGGGGGTGAGCTAGAGAGGGTGCCAATGTGCAGGGGTTTGTGAGAGAGACACATAGGTAGCCTGTGTGAGGCTGTATGCATGAGAGAGAAAGGGAGCCTATGTGGATGTGTGTGCGAGAGAGAGAGAGGGAGCCTGTATGAGGGGATGTGTGTGTGCGCGAGAGAGACAGGGAGCCTGTATGAGGGGATGTGTGTGCAAGAGAGAGAGAGAGGGAGCCTGTACGCGCTGCATGTGTGTGTGTGCGAGAGAGAGAGAAAGGGATCCTGTATGAAGCTATCTTTGTATGCGAGAGAGAGAGAGAGGGATCCTGTATGAAGCTGTCTGTGTATGTGCGAGAGAGAGAGAGAGGGAGCCTGTATGAGGCTTTGTGTGTATGGGAGAGAGAGGGAGCCTGTATGAGAGTGTTTGTGTGTGTGTGTGAGAGAGAGAGAGAGACAGGGAAGCCTGTATGAGGAAATGTGTATGTGTGAGGGGGAACCTGTATGAGGTTGTATGTGTGTGTTGAGGGCGAGAGAGAGCCTGTATGAGGCTGTCTATGTATGTGTAAGAGAGAGAGGGAGCCTGTATGATGTTGTATGTGTGTGCGAGAGAGAGAGGGAGCCTGTATGTGTGTGTGTGTGCGCAAGAGAAACAGGGAGCTTGTTTAAGGAGATATGTGTGTGCGAGAGAGAGAGAGAGGGAGCCTGTATGAGGGGATTTGTGTGTGCAGGAGAGAGAGGGGGAGTCTATGAGGGGGGTGTGTGTGCATGAGAGACAGGGAGCCTGTGTATATATGTGTGAGAAAGAGAGAGGGACAGAGTGAGCCTGTGTGAGGGGATGTGCGTGTGCGAGAGAGAGACAGGGAGCCTGTATGAGGGGGATATGTGTGCGCGAGAGAGAGAGGGAGTCTGTATGAGGGGATGTGTGTGTACGAGAGACACAGGGAGCCTGTATAAGGGGAAGTGTATGTGCGAGAGAGAGAGGGGGAGTCTATGAGGGTGTGTGTATGCATGAGAGAGAGAGGGAACCTGTATGAGGGGGTGTGTATATGCACTAGAGGGAGGGAGCTGGGTATATATGTATGAGAAAGAGAGACGGACAGAGTGAGCCTGTGTGAGGGGCAGTACTGAGAGAGGGGTCAAACTCGAGGTGGAGATAGAGTATAAGGGATTGAGTAGGGATGTGCATTCGTCCTGGTTCGGGGAGCCCGAAACCCGAAGGAATTTTTCCTGATTTTCGGGAAAAATTCATTTTCGGGTTTAGTGCGCACTAACAAAAAAATGTTATCACACACTAACGGGGAGTTAGTGCGCACTAAAACGAAATTCAGATCTCCCCGAATTTTATAGGCCCAAACTGTGGGAAATACAAAATTTCCAGCGGCGGGCCGAAAATCCCTAGGATTGAGCCTAGAGGGGGAGGGGAGAGATACTGACAAGTGGAGGAGTTGGGGTCTGAGAGGGCAAAGTGGCTGAGGGAGTAGGGAGAGTGAGTGGAAGGGAGACTCTTACAGTGAACTTCAAGGGAAATTCTGCACAAAATATTTAAAACTCTGCATCTTTTAAGTACCTGAATGTAAACCGAGGTGATATCCCGATTAAGATCGAATGTCGGTATATAAAAATAATAAATAAATAAATAAATAAATAAAAATAATACGTTTTTCTGTATTACATCTTAAATTAAGTACTTAAAGACTCATGTATATTGTGTTATTTTGACCAATATAAAGTATGCAGAATTTTGCAGGATTTTAAGTTTTTGTGCACAGAATTTTAAATTTTTTTGCGCAGAATTCCCCAGAAGTAGGTATAGAAATGATGATTTTCTGTATTTAAATAGTGACTGTCAAAGTTCACTAGAGAACTTTTTAAACTCATATATTGCAGAGAGACTATGATGATTATGTTTTTATATTCTTTGTACTTTCTGCTTAACAGCAGGGCTGGCGCGTCCATTAGGTGAACTAGGTGGTCGCCTAGGGCGCTAACCTTTAGGGGGCGCCAAAGAGCAGCAACCAACAAGGACATTGAATTTTACGTTCTAGGAAAACAAATAAGCATAGGGTAACTTGCTGATGTGACAGTTACTACTCTTAACCAAAAAGCCTTATTCTTGTGATGTAACTCCAACATTTCTCTCTGCTTCACAGGGTAGCAAACGTAGGCGGTTGCCTATGGTGCTGACCCTTGGGGGGTGCCGAAGAGCAGCCAGGTGGTGCCGAGAGAGGAGTAGAGATTCGTCGGGCCACGAGAGATGCACGCTGCTCGCAGCCCTGTGAAGCAAATAGTGGGCGGCGCAAATGAGGTAGGAGGAGTCGGGCTCGAGACCAGTGGGGGCGGCATGAACAAGGTGGGGTGTGGTGTGGCACAAGGCAGAAGTCGCTTAGGGCACCTACTACCCTTGCACCGGCCCTGCTGCTTCAACGACAAGAGATAACGGGGAATTGGACTCTGACAACAACCAACAAGGGCCCTGACTTTAAAGGTTTGGGAAACTAAGTATGGGGGTAACTTGTATGCCAAGGCAGATGCCACCCCCTGATGCTACCATTATAGGGGAGAACTGAATGGCGCAGCTGATGCTACCATGAGCTTGCTGGGCAAATTGGATGGACCATTTGGTCCTTTTCTGCTGTCATTTCTATGTTTCTTTGTTTCTATGTATGATGGATTCTGCATGCATAATTTAGAACACTAAAAATGGCATTCTTCTTTGTCCTGCCAGACCAGAGTCCCTGTGGATTTTCCCTCCTACCAGCAGAGGGGAGCAGAGTGTGAGACTTCTTCCTGTGACATCACCTGTATATAAGCTGGCCCAGCAGGGAGCATGTCAGTAGTCTCTGCCTTCAGCAGATAGTGAAGGGCAGCCAGAAGGCAACTGGTCCAGCAGGGCAACAGCCTTCCCTAAGGTCACTTTCCCTGTATGCCAGGGCTGGAGTGGAGAAGTTCAGTGGTACTACAGCTTCCATAGGTTTGCTCTACCCGCCCCAGAACAACCAGATGTTCTGATCTCCTGGTCCTTCCATTGAAACCTGCAAATTGTAAGTAGAAAAGAAAAGAAACCTGGTCTGTAGCACCTTGAGAGCTCCCGCAGGTATGGACAGTAAAGGCAGGAAGTGTCAAGGTGTGGGGCCCGATTCCCACTGAGGGTAACAGGCTCCTTGAGCCGCAACTTTGATGGGGAAAAGCAGCCGCCGGTGGAGGGTGGGAGGTGGGGCCAGCCTTTGTGGGCAGCGTGCTACGACAAGTGCATCCTTCCCGGCACTGCTAGAGCTGGCGTCGAGATGCACACATCACTCCTCCACGGCATCGGATGGAAGGGCAGGCCCAGCAAAGCAGTGTCCAAAGTCGGGTGCACCACAGGAGGAGGAAGACATGGAATTCTCCACAGACTTCATCATGACATTATGTCAGGACTACTGCCAGATGAACAGGAGGAAAACAGGCACCAGGGAACATCAGGAAGGAGAAGGAAAAGGGAAGCCTTTATGGGAGGAATGGAGACCTGCAGGGCAGGAAGAGGATAAGGAAGTCTCCTCTCAGGATGAAGCAATGGGGGGGGGGGGAGGAGGGACATCAGAGACTCGGCAGTATGCCTTTTTAGGCCGGAAGAGCTTGGGACACTCAATGCAAATGTCTCACAGGTGCTGAGCTTAAAAGACGAGCAGGCCAGGGCACCCAAGATGAAGGATATACCTATTTTGACAGGGATTAAGAAGCCCACCAAGGCTTTCCCAATCCTCTCAATAATTCAAAATATGCTGACAGCAGTGTGGGAGGTCCTAGAATCTAAACTGAGAAGCCAAAGGACCATGCAAAGACTGTACCTGGTTGAGTAACAGAACAAGGACAGGTTACTGAACCTCCCAAGGGAAGCTGTGGCTATCTTGGCACTGGTCAAGAAGAACACGATTCCCATAGAAGGGGGAGCGGCTCTGAAGGATCCAAGGTTAGAAAGGTGGAGACACTTTTAAAAAAGGCCTTTGGGTTTTTATTCCTGGCACTGCAGGCAGCAATTTGCAGAGGTTACTTAGCAAGGGCATTGGTGATCTGGGCCCAGAAAGACAATCTTGAGCTGGAGGGAGCAGGTTCCAGGAGGAGCGCTGCAGATTGCAGCCTGCTCGTCGGTGGCAGTCTTTGTGGCAGATATGGTGTATCACCTGATAAGGTTATCAGCCAAGCAAGACCCAATGGAAGTTATGGCAAGGCACCTCCTACGGCTGAAGAGTTGGGCAGCAGATTCAGCCTAAACCACAGGGTGGGAGCCTAGAAATAGTGGCCAAGGGATTATAGACAGCCCAAGGCTGGTAAAAGACCAGACGACTGCCCAATAAGACCTCCTGGGAGAATGCAGCCCTTTCGGGGAAACAGTTCACAAGGGAAAGTAATGCCCAAAGCCCATTGAATGGGAAAAACACACAATGATGGGGCAGGCCCATTCTCACTAACCCCGGTAGGGTGCAGGCTGCAGGAATTCTATCATCAGTGGGCCAACGTTATACAAGACCAGTGGGTCTTAGATATTATTCAGAGAGGCTATTACCTGGGGTTGAAGTTTCCCATAAAGGAGGCTTTTATCACCTTACCATTCAAAGAAAACAAAAGATAGGCAGTAATACAAACCCTGCAGAGGTTAATTCATTTACGAATGATCACACTGGTGCCAGATAGATAGTACGCAAACATATTCCATTTATTTTATAGTTTCAAAAAAAGGAAGGAAACTATCGGCCAGTGCTGAATCTCAAAGGGGCAAACAGAGTAGTGATTACCTCTCACTTCTAAATGAAGTCCCTGGTGACAGTAAAGGCAGCTGTAAGGAAGGGAGCGCTTCTGTCATCTGAGACCTTTCGGAAGCATATCTGCATGTACCCATCAGGAAAGACTTCCAGCGCTGCCTTCGCTTCAAGATTACAGGGGAGTACTATCAGTTCAGAGCACTACTGTTTGGGCTGCGATCAGCCCCAAGGACATTCACAAAGGTGATGGTAGCAGTGGCAGCCTTTCTATGAAAGGAGGGAATCAAGGTACAGCCATATTTGGATGACTGGTTGATAAGGGCCGATTCACTCCAACTCATTCTAAGTGATCAAATGAGTCGTACAGGCACTAGAGAGTCTAGAATGGGTCGTGAACAGAGCGAAAAAGCCAGATCCACCCAGCACAAATGTTGATCTATTTGGGAGTCCACTTTGACACAAATACAGAGAGAGTGTATCTAACCAAGAAGAGGATGCAGAAGCTCCAGGGACAGATAAGAGCCTTGCTGAAATTTAGTTTACCCGTATGCATGGAGGTACCTACAGATTCTAGGCTCAATGGCAACAGCGATAGGAATAGTACCATGGGCAAGAGCGCACATGCATCTGCTGCATGTGGCCTAGTTCAACAGATGGTCTTTACAAAGTCAGGAATAAAAGAAGATCCAGTTGACATACCAGATCAAAAAGAGCCTAGGCTGATGGTTATCCTTGAGCAATTTGTTTAGAAAGACCAGCCTCTAAGCCCCACAGTGGACAACAGTAGCAATATACGCAAGTCGGTTAGGTTGGGGAGCACAATGCTAGGGACAAATAATGCAGGGAACATGGTCTCAGCAGAAAACAGATTCTTCATAGACCTGCTGGAATTGAGAGCAATCAGATTAGCCCTGGAACTACAGAGTGCAGTTGTAAAACAAAGCAGTACGGGTTCACTCAGACAATGCCACAGTGTTAGCATATATAAACAAGCAAATAGGAATGAAAAGTGTAGGACTGACTAGAGAAGCAGCCCTGATAATGTCAATAGCTGAAAGGGATTTTCTAGACATCTTGGCAGTCCACATAGCAGGAGCAGACAACATCCAGGAAGACTTCCTCAGCCATCAAATAAGAACATAAGAACATGCCATACTGGGTCAGACCAAAGGTCCATCAAGCCCAGCATCCTGTTTCCAACAGTGGCCAAATCAGGATACAAGAACCTGGCAAGTACCCCAAAACTAAGTCTATCCCATGTTACTGTTGCTAGTAAAAGCAGTGGCTATTTCTAAGTAATCTTAATTAATAGAAGGTAATGGACTTCTCCTCCAAGAATTTATCCAGTCCTTTTTTAATCCCAGCTACACTAATTGTAGTAACCACATCCTCTGGCAACAAATTCCAGAGTTTATTTGTGCGTTGAGTGAAAAAGAACTTTCTCCGATTAGTTTTAAATGTGCCACTTGCTAACTTCATGGAGTGTCCCCTAGTCCTTCTATTATCCGAAAGAGTAAATAACCAATTCACATTTACCCGTTCTAGACCTCTCATGATTTTAAACACCTCTATCATATCCCCCCTCAGCCGTCTCTTCTCCAGGCTGAACAGTCTTAACCTCTTTAGTCTGATCTCATAGGGGAGCTGTTCCATCCCCTTTATCATTTTGGTCGCCCTTCTCTGTACTTTCTCCATCGCAACTATATCTTTTTTGAGATGCGGCGACCAGAATTATACACAGTATTCAAGGTGCGGTCTCACCATGGAGCGATACAGAGGCATTATGACATTTTACGTTTTATTAACCGTTCCCTTCCTAATAATTCCTAACATTCTGTTTGCTTTTTTGACTGCTGCAGCACACTGAGCCGACAATTTCAAAGTATTATCCACTATGATGCCTAAAACCTTTTCCTGGGTGGTAGCTCCTAATATGGAACCTAACATTGTGTAACTATAGCATGGGTTATTTTTCCCTATATGCATCACTTTGCAATTATCCACATTAAATTTCATCTGCCATTTGGATGCCCAATTTTCCAGTCTCACAAGGTCTTCCTGTAATTTATCACAATCCGCTTGTCATTTAACTACTCTGAATAATTTTGTATCATCTGCAAATTTGATTACCTCACTCGTCATACTCCAGATAATTTATAAATATATGAAAAATACAGGTCCCAATACAGATCCATGAGGCACGCCACTGCCCACTCCCTTCCACTGAGAAAATTGTCCATTTAATCCTATTCTCTGTTTCCTGTCTTTTAGCCAGTTTGTAATCCACGAAAGGACATCGCCACCTAACCCATGACTTTTTATATTTCCTAGAAGCCTTCTGAAAATCCAAATACTCTACATCTACCAGTTCACCTTTATCTACATGTTTATTAACGCCTTCAAAAAAGTGAAGCAGATTTGTGAGGCAAGACTTGCCTTGGGTAAAGCCATGCTGACTTTGTTCTATTAAACCATGTCTTTCTATATGTTCTGTGATTTTGATATTTAGAACACTTTCCACTATTTTTCCTGGCACTGAAGTCAGGCTAATTGGTCTGTAGTTTCCCGGATCGCCCCTGGAGCCCTTTTTAAATATTGGGGTTACATTAGCTATCCTCCAGTCTTCAGGTACAATGGATAATTTTAATGATAGGTTACAAATTTTTACTAATAGGTCAGTTTTTAGTTCCTTCAGAACTCTGGGTGTATACCATCCGGTCCAGGTGATTTACTACTCTTCAGTTTGTCAATCAGGCCTACCACATCTTCTAGGTTCACCGTGATTTGGTTCAGAGGTATAGACGGACCCAAAAAACAAAGCGGTAGCCGATCCAGTAGGCTGTTTAACAGTGAAGACCATAGGAATCGGATGATGAAAAGCCCTTTATTAAAATGCCCGACTCTAGCCGAGTTTTGCTCTTTTTACACAGAGCTGCCTCAGGGGCAACTGGAAATAGACATATAAATAATTAAAAACAAAATAAATGACATATGTAAATATACATACTTAAAATGTACAGTACTTAAAATAAAACATATATATATGTCATAAAATAATCATGTCTTAAAACTAAATAATTCAAAATTAAAAACAATTATATATATAAAAAATATATGTATAAACTTTTAAATACAATAAATAAGTAAATACAATAAATAAATACAATAAATAAAAAGACAACATATATATGTGTGTAACAGACATCAAAATGGTACAAAAGTGGAATCAGAGCAAACGATGTTCTGGACCGAAGTGATGTAGAGGAATTGGAGAGGCTGACTTTGTGTCATTAATGATTGAGAAATATTCAAATATTATTGACATATATATGTTGTCTTTTTATTTATTGTATTTAAAAGTTTATACAAGTTTATACATATATTTTTTTTATATATAATTGTTTTTAATTTTGAATTATTTAGTTTTAAGACATGATTATTTTATGACATATATATATATATCTATATGTTTTATTTTAAGTACTGTACATTTTAAGTATGTATATTTACATATGTCATTTATTTTGTTTTTAATTATTTATATGTCTATTTCCAGTTGCCCCTGAGGCAGCTCTGTGTAAAAAGAGCGAAACTCGGCCACAGTCGGGCATTTTAATAAAGGGTTTGTCATCATCCGATTCCTAGTGTCTTCACTGTTACACTGCAGAGGTATATGCACTGTGATATCAATTTGCTCTGTCTCCATCTGCTGGTAGAGGTGCATAACCTACTTGTTCTGATTTCATCTGACTGTCCTAAAGAAAAGGAAATTATCTTGTAAGTAGTCATTTTTCATTACAGATTACCAACAATAGGTCTGCAGTTTCATTTTTCAGTTCTTTCAGTACTCAGGGATGTATACCATCTGGTCCAAGTCATTTGCTACTCTTTAGTTTGTCAATTTGCCCTAGTACGTCTTCTAGATTCAATGAGTTTTGCTTCATTTATTTTATTTATATTCCACACTTCAAAATGGATTACATTCAGATACAGTAAGTATTTCCCTATTCCCAGAGGGCTTACCTGTGGCAATTTCTCTGAATCATCACTTTTAAGTATCACTTGTGAAATGGATATCTGCTTTACAATTTCCTCAGTAAAGTCCAAAGCAAAGAATAATTCAGTCTCTCTTCTATGGCCTTGTCCTCCGTTAGTGCACCTATTACCCCTCAATTATCTAATGGTCATCTAATGGTCCTACTGATTTCCTTGCAGGCTTTGATTTTGGACATCCTGAAAACCAACCATGCATGCAGAACTTGAGGACCAGAATTCACCTTTCTGAAACAGATGGATACAACTGGCACTCTCCCACCTCCTCCCCTTCCCTGACATTCCTTTTCTCCCATATTTCTTCTAGCTCTCTCTCCCCTCCCTTCCCCATGGGCTGCTTTAACTCTCCCCCACCTCTCCTCACCTCTTCCCTTCCCCTCCCCATATCCTTTTACTTGTCCCCCTCAACCCCTCTCTCACTATTCTGTTCATGTGTACATCCTTTCATTTGTCCTACATCTCCTTTTCCCTCCCATCTTACCTCCATCTGATCTCATGGTAAATAAATCAGAAGGCCAGCAGCATGGTGACTGTGCAGGACCAAGTGTTCCAGAGCTCTGCAGCTCCCCTATGTCACCTCCCATGCTTCTTGTTCAGAAATGAAGAATGTAGGGAAGGTAGAAAGATGCAGTTATGGTAACTCTTGCTGTGACCTCCAATGCTGGAGAATTCAGTCTAGCAGCAGCCTGGCAAGTGAGAAAGTGGAGGAGGAGAGGGTCCCATGGAAGCAGTAAGACTTTTCTTTGGTAGCAGGCAAGAGATCTCAACCAAGCCGCAAACACTTCTCCTCCTTACCAGCTTGCAGTGCATGGAATTCAGGTAGCGTACTTGACTACCCCATTTCAGGATCTGGGCACCAGCATTGACAAAGTGCCTGTAAAACTTTCAGCCCTGGACTATTTGTAGAGTTCATGAGCAGTATGTTAATAATGATGGCAAGAGTTTCAATAACTAACATATAATTTTGTGGTTTGAGAAAATCTCATCTTTCAGTCATAGCTATTGAGAATATATCCTTTACCTAATTATCACCCATACAACCTCTGTGAAATGTCTGTCTATGTTCTGTATATTATGTTTATTAACTTTGTATTCAACCTTTATATCCACAGAAGACTGTTTTCCCATTAATCTGTATTTGAAGAATAATAATATAACATGTGAGGCACATAGTTGCATGAAATACAGAGCATAAACTGACAATTATAATTGGGTTTATCTTACTAAGGGTCTCATTTTCAAAGGAGTTTACCGTGCGCGATAAATTCGCAAATCGCGATAACGGCTGTTATCGCGATTTGCGAATGCAAATTTGTCAGGGGGCAGAGTATATGCAAAGCTATCGTGTGCGGCGAAACAGCCGCAGTGTTAGCACGGCTGCTATCGCGGATAATAGCTACAACCCTGAGATTTGCGTTACGGGGCCACTAAAGGGTTATCACGGTCCACGATAGTCCCGGACAGCCTGTTTCAGGCTCCGGAGGGGGGGGGGGGGGGGGGAGAGAGAGAGAGAGAGAGAGAGAGAGAGAGAGAGAGAGAGAGAGAGAGAGAGAGAGAGAGAGAGACTTGCTATAGTGCCTATGCCCTAGACAGGTATTTTAACCCCTATGGGAGGGCCACCTACTAACTCGGGGTGGGGATTAGGTATGAGCGTCGGGGGTTGGGGGCCACTTTCGCATTCCACATGAGACCTACGGACAGAACAGTGGTCTCTAGTGCAGATTTGCTGGCCGTCGGAGTGAGGACGCTCACTCCAAGAAGTGGTTTGGGCAACGTTCTCTCCACCTAGCTTGATGGACACTCTACCTGGGCAACAACAAGCTAGGTGGAGAGAATGTTGCCCAAACCACTTCTTGGAGTGAGCGTCCTCACTCCGACGGCCAGCAAATCTGCACTAGAGAGCACTGTTCTGTCCGTAGGTCTCATGTGGAATGCGAAAGTGGCCCCCAACCCCCGACGCTCATACCTAATCCCCACCCCGAGTTAGTAGGTGGCCCTCCCATAGGGGTTAAAATACCTGTCTAGGGCATAGGCACTATAGTAAGTCTCTCTCTCTCTCTCTCTCTCTCTCTCTCTCTCTCTCTCTCTCTCTCTCTCTCTCTCTCTCTCTCTCGGGAGCCTGAAACAGGCTGTCCGGGACTATCGTGGCCCGCGATGATTGAAGTGCAAAAACCGGCAAATATCGTGCACTGCGATGAAACACCGAAAGAATCATCGCACACTGGGAAAACATCGCGTGCGGTGCTAATGTTTTCACGAATGGCGAAAACATCGCCGCACGCGATGTTTCCCCACTGCACGAAAGAAGCCTCATTTGCATTGGTAACGCCCCCTAATGCGTTACCAATGCGATATTTGAAAATGAGGCCCTAAGTCATAACAAATTGATAAATGAGGTTCTTTTGCAATATTAATTTAGATGGCAAAACAGTTCCTGAAACAGTTATTTCCATTAAAACAATCTGTTCTGCTTAGCAGTCCCTCCAGCTCCTTCATAAACATGATTTTAGAACAGTCCTTCAAGCACTCATTTTCTCAAAAATCAACTACTGCAACGACTTATTATTAGGCCTCCCTGTCTCCACCACCAGACCCCCTTCAACTTTTGCAAAATTCAGCCGCCAGAATACTAACAAATACCAAGAAAATTGAACATATAACTCCAATTCTAAAGGAATTACAGTGGCTTCCAATTATATATCGTATTAATTTCAAAACTCTATCATTAATTCACAAGACACTTTATAATGACAAAGTAGAATGGCTTACTGCAGTTCTCCACTTCCACATTCCACAGAGAAATACAAGATCAACAAGTAATGGGACTCTACCTATCCCTTCCTCCAAATCAGCACGCCTAAACACAGTAAGACAAAAAGCTATATCAATTGCAGGACCACAGTTATGGAACTCCTTACCGCAAGATTTAAGATTTGAACCAAATATTAGAACATTTAAGAAGGGCATAAAAACCTGGCTCTTTCAACAAGCATTTACATAATATTCGAAGACAGACATAATTCCTCACGCTCAATGACTTTTTTAGTCACCTATTTTATTGTATTTTTAAGAAGCTTTATTAAGAATTCTAAATGTATTTTTGTGATTTTTAAACATAATATTGTAACTTATTGTTTTATTTTTCAATTGTGTATGTTATAATTATTGTAAACCGATGTGTTTCCCACGAACGTCGGTATATAAAAACAAATAAATAAATAAATAAGGTGTTGTGCCTTTCTGAAGGAGCCTTCAGGAAATGCTCCCTATTCCAGAGTTCACTGTGCTAAGCTGTGACTGTATGCCATGATGACCATAGGGACAAGGGGAAAAACGAAAGTCTGATCTCTTTCTCACAGGCTGAATAAGACCAATGTAAGCTCCGAGCCATGAGCTGAAGATGGTCACTAATTGGCCTCTGGTTAAGAATGGGAACATGTTTAGGATGGGGGAAGAGGTTAACAGCCTGACATCTGACCCTTCAGAAGGATTAAACCCATTTAAAAATAAAGGACAGTTCCCTTGCACTTTCTTTGGTACTGATTGTTTCATCACTTGTTTCAGTTTCTGAAGTAGCCTTGCTTTTGTACTGTAATTTGCAGTTTATTTTACTTTTTATGTAAAGCTATCTGAAACTTCAGTTTTGGAGTCGGGGGGTTCCTCAGGGAAGATGTTAACTGTTCTTTGTCTTCTTGGTACGGTGCCTTTCTCTTTGTCATTGGCCTGAGGCTGAGAGCGGCTTCGGTCCTAAAGTTTGCAAGAGCTTTGTCTTTTGTGACGTCTCCTGCGTCAGGTAATCCGATTTGAGTTCCTATATGACTCAGATTTATGCTGACTGGCTGCTAAAAGTTATCCTCTGTCATGGAAGGTAGCTTGAATTCATTTTGAAAATAAAGAAATAAAAATGGTAGACAGACAGAGTGAGTAAATCATGCCCCTAGGCATCACAAGCAACTACTGTACTGTCCAGGAGGCTGTACCCTGAGAAAGAAGTAAAGAACTTGCATCTAGACTCAGCTGCTTGCCAGACTCCTGAGTGCTTAGTTACCAAGCACAAACAAAACAGCCAAACCCGTGGACAGACTGACTGATTGCAGAAAGGAGCATTTGTGACCATAAAGACCTGAATGCCTGGATTCATGAGAGCAACCTGTTTGGGACTACACTAGTTGCACCATCTATCAAAAATCAACACAGGTAGTTCGCTCTCACTTTTATTTCTGGCATTTTGGATGAATGTTTGGTGAAAGTTCAATCATTTTTCAGTTACTGGAAAAAAAAATATTTAGGATGCTCTTGAGAATTTAGAAGAAAATGTTGGGGGGAGGGTTTTGCATTGTATATTGCAAACATCCATTGCTGCAAGGGTTTTTAAATAGGTAGAAATATTATTTGGATAATTTATCAGAAGGTTAGATGAGAATTTATTTTTCGCTTGAAAGTGATAAAGAAACCAAACAAGGGCCATATTCGGGAAAATACTGTTTTCCCTTTCTGTGCCTGTGCAAAAGGACTTTATTGAGTAAGGCTCTTGGAGGTGTTTGCATTCATAGTTTAGTAAAACAACTTCCACTTCCGAACACAATTTTTCCATGAATACTAGACACACAGAGTTGTTTCAAAAGCAAACACAGCAAATGTTTGAGCAAATGGTGATGATCCATTTGCACATTTATTTCCAACAAATATACAGAGTAAATTCAGACCACACAGATACCCATGGAACCTGGCTAGAGGCTTAAACATTTCTTTATTTGAAAACCGTGCCCTCCGTGTTTAAATTTTGTTTGTACATCGATCAGGAAAAGAGGCTCATGGTGGGGAGATAGATTGTAAACTGTCAATTGAACAAGTGACCAGTCAAATTTGAACTTTAAAACAGCTTGACAGTCACCACACAGAAAACGTCTGAGGGGTTAACCTTCATCTAGCAGATTGTGAGCAGAGCTGACTCTCATGCAGTCAATTAACTAATTGGTTAAAACTTTCCTTCTGTGCCTTCCCTCCATAATAAATTAGAAAAATGGACTGACCTAAGGAAGATTTGAGAGACTTTCTTACTGCAGATGGGATTTTTTAACAATCAAACAGAATAGCTGAAAACTCATGTGCTTGATACTGAAATGCACATTAAAGTAAATTTCACTCTCCGTTAATTATAACTATTCCCTCAGATCAGGCTTAACATATTATTTTAGATCTGAACTTTCTCTAGGCCTATTAAGGTAAACACATGGCCATAATTGCTATACTGCAATTATGTCATAGTCTAGTAGTATTTATGAATGCTTATTCCTTGTCCAGAACTGTGGATAGGTGGGTTAGAAATTTTAAAAAAAATAAATTGGTGGTTTTGTAATGTAACCCAGTACAAACTGGATATCTAACAAAAGTGAGAACACCTCACTATTCACAATAGAAAGAAAAGAGGTGGAAAGCAAAAATCTGAGTGATGCAAATAAAGGTTTAAGTGTTGGTCATCACATTTTGGGCACCAGTTTCAAGATAAGTACAAATTTTGATTATTCATTTTTGAGTTTTATGGCTAGGATTACTAAAATATTTATAAAATTGCATTGAGGTTTGGTGGATGGCGTGACATCAGTGCTAGTGTCTGATCGCTGCTTGAGGCCCATTGTGGACGAGAGGCAGTAGATTACATCAATTTAGCACATTTTTTCTGATATCATTCCTCTATGATATTCTAAACCAGATTTTTGCTTTCTACCTCTTTTTTGGTTTTCTATTTTGCAATGTAACCACCATGTCTGGATGATAATATTTTCTGCAAATTATGGGAAAGTAATTTTGTTTGGATTTTGTTTTTTATCCATCGAGATTCTTAGTAAGTCATTTACTTGTTGTCTTGGTCGCAAGCATAAGCTTACTGATCACAGTTTCATAGTTGCAATTTTGGTGGTGAAATCTGTTACCCCTTTAGTCTTAGAGGATATTCCCTTGTTTTGTTTGTAGCTTATTCAGTACAAAGATTATCTCTAAAATCTCTGTCGCATTCACTGACATTTGTATAGTGTAAATAAATCTCCTTTTCAATATGTTTTTTCTAATATAAATAGTCCCCATTTGGACATTCTTTCAGCACATGTTATCTCTTGCTCTTTTATAAGTATAGGGGCTTTTCTTTATTCCTTTTGTTGCATTACTTATTTTACACATTTTAGCATCCCATATCTCTCTATAAAATACTACATCAGCATTACCTGCTGCATAAATTACTGTTTCATGCTAGAATGGCCTCCACGTCTGTCTTTTGTACATTTTTATGGTCTTCATAACAAAAGTTTTTCACCAGTTAAATCAAGTCCATAGTGTGTGAAACTCTAGATGTGTTAGGTAAGTGCGTGGTTACCAATGTAACTCACTTTGGGGGTGATTTTCAAACCTGGATGTTTTCGAACAAAGGAAAAGTACAAGCTTTCTTAGCATTCAGACAGGTTAATCCACATTAGTTGATTATGAACCTCTGCCAACAGATGGAGACAGAGCAAAACTGATGTCACATAAAAACATAAGAAAATGCCATGTTGGATCAGACCAAGGGTCCAACAAGCCCAGCATCCTGTTTCCAACAGAGGCCAAACCAGGCCACAAGAACCTGGCAAGTATATCCAAACACCAAGAAGATCCCATGCTACTGATGTCAGTAATAGCAGAGGCCATTCCCTAAGTCAACTTGATTAATTGCAGTTAATGGACGTCTCCAAGAATTTATCCAAACCTTTTTTGAACCCAGCTACACTAACTGCACTAACCACATCCTCTGCAACAAATTCCAGAGCTTAATTGTGCATTGAATGAAAAAATGTTTTCTGATTAGTCTTAAATATGCTACTTGCAAACTTCATGGAGTGCCCTCTAGTCCTTCTATTATCCGAAAGTGTAAATAACTGATTTGCATTTACCCATTCTAGACTTCTCATGATTTTAAACACATCTATCATATCCCCCCTTAGCCGACTCTTCTCCAAGCTGAACAGCCCTAACTTCTTCAGCCTCTCCTCATAGGGGAGTTGTTCCATCCCTTTATCATTTTGGTTGCCCTTCTCTGTACCTTCTCCATTCAACTATATCTTTTTTGAGATGCGGCGACCAGAATTGTACACAGTATTAAAGGTGCGGTCTCACCATGGAGCGATATAGAGACATTATGACATTTTCTGTTTTATTAACCATTCCCTTCCTAATAATTCCTAACATTCTGTTTGCTTTTTTGACTGCTGCAGCACACTGAGCCGACAATTTCAAAGTATTATCCACTATGATGCCTAGATCTTTTTCCTGGGTGGTAGCTCTTAATATAGAACCTAACATCATGTAACTACAGCAAGGGTTATTTTCCCCTATATGCAACACCTTGCACTTGTCCACATTAAATTTCATCTGCCATTTGGATGCCCAATCTTCCAGTCTCGCAAGGTCCTCCTGTAATGTATCACAGTCTGCTTGTGATTTAACTACTCTGAATAATTTTGTATCATCTGCAAATATGATAACCTCACTGGTTGTATTTCTTTCCAGATCATTTATAAATATATTGAAAAGCAGCGGTCCAAGTACAGATCCCTGAGGCACTCCACTGTTTACGCTTTTCCACTGAGAAAATTGACCATTTAATCCTACTCTCTGTTTCCTGTCTTTTAACCAGTTTTTAATCCACGAAAAGACATCGCCTCCTATCCCATGACTTTTTAGTTTTCTTAGAAGCCTTTCTTGAGGGACTTTGTCAAACGCCTTCTGAAAATCCAAATACACTACATCTACCGGTTCACTGTATATATACCCCTGCACTGACATCAGCCCGCCAGTATTCTCCGTCTTCAGCAGATGGTGGACATGCATGTCCCTAATTGGCATTGCTTAAAAAATTTAGGAGGAGAAAGATGAAGGAAATTAATTTGCCCCGCTCTCTTGTGATGATACCATATGGTCCCTCCCTCAGTCGAGTTTTCCTGAGGTGATATCTGCGGATTCCTCCCTCCAGATTTCCTCTGTCTGGTAGCTGGTTTTCCAGTGTGGACTTAGCTGTAGAGAGACAAACAGCTGAGAGACTAGCGGGTGCAGGAAGCCAAGCGCACCAGTGAAGGACTTTGCCCTCTCCCCCTGCAGCCAGAGACCGACTCTATACTCAGCCGGGATGGGCTGAGCTTAGGTAAAGTGTAAATATATAAAAAGAAGAAAAAGCAGGGGCATTAATTTTAGGGATTCCATTCACCTTCTGGTCTCCGAGCTCAGCACACCAATCCGACATCTCTTCCTGCCTCTGGGGAGCTTGGAGAGCCGTGGCAGCTTGGTGGCTTGAGTAACCTTTTTGGCTAGGCCCCACCCTCAGGATTCACTTAGACACTGCATGGTAGTCCACAGCAGCGTTCACATGCTTTTCTATGCATAAGTCTGTCGTGAAACACTGACGTCGGTTTGTGCGATTTGGGCTCCTACATTTTAGGTGTTCATAGTGTGCGCTTATTGGACAGGGCTTGTTTTTTTTGAGCGCTCTGTCCAGTCTTACTGGTGTGGACATGCAGTTGGGGCGCACAATTATTAGATGCTTTGGGAGCATGCTGCCAGCGGATTTTTATCCATAGCGCCGGTAGCAAAAAAAGCCTAAGTGCCTTATACTTTGTGTTGTTTGCCATATTCGGGCATCACAGCCTGGCGTCCCCTTTAACTTGTGTCAGTGCTGCTTGGAGGCTCAGGGAGAGTTGTCTCTGACTGATTTGGCTGAGCCCGGCCCTTCCCAGCATGATGTGGGAATGGGTCTGGAGGGGCAACTGCCAGAGGTTTTGCCTGGTTTGGGGGCTCCCCTAACTGGTTCATCAGCAGGGGATGGCCCCTGGTTTGCTTATGGATCCTTCTGCATTTCTTGGGTAGAATTTTTTCAAGGGCTCCAGTCCTTTCTTCAGGCACAGTTAGTGGCCCTGGCCAAACCCAAAAGTTCAGGATTGCATGCTGCATGGTGCCGCGGGTAAGTTCGAAGTACATCTAGACCTGCTACAGGTCACCCTGATAGGGTCCCAGATGGTATGGATGATGGCAATGATCCCTACTCCCAGAAGGATGGGGAAGTTCTTCCGGGATAGGAGCCGTATAGAACAATGTTGTGCTTCTTTCATAGAAATGTTACTGGTTTTGATCTCCCAGATATTGAAGATGCTGGGGTTGCCGGGTGCTGATTCCATATCTGAGCCAAAGAAAAATCCCATTTTAATTTCTTTGTGTAAAGCATCAAATTTCTTCTCCATTATGGATGCTATTCAAGAATTGATTGATATTGAATGGGGCACCCTGGAAGCTAATTTTAAAGGGGGACGAGCCTTGGATGCACTGTACCCCCTGGATCCAGTGGCGAGATGGCAGTTGCGCTTTCTGAAAGTGAATATGCTGGTGTGTGCTGTCACCATGTGAAGGACTATCGATGTAGAAGGGGGAGTGGCATTGAAGGATGCGCAGATTAGGAGCATTGAGGCTATCCTTAAGCAGGCCTTTGAGGCGATGGCAATGAATTTGCAGATAGCCTTTTGGTGGCTCGCACTTGTCTGCTTCTCTCTCAAGAAATTGATGAATTTGGCTTAAATTCCAGGGCAGTAATAGAACCAGCAACCACCTTCTTGGCAGATGCAGGCTGTGACCTGATCTGCACTTCATTGTGAGGGGTGGCTTCGGTGATAGAGGCCAGGTGTCAGCTTTGGCTGAGGAATTGGTCAGCCAATGCAATTTCAAAGTCTAATCTTATGACATTGCCCTTTAAAGGATCACTCTTGTTTGGGAGTGAGTTGGAAAAAATAGCTAATAAGTGGGGTGAGTCCAGGTTCCTCAGTTACCAGAGGATAAAAATCAGGCACACGCTCGTTCGACACGAGAGGTCATACTAAGGGTTTCAAACACTTTCAACCCTACAGAGGAGCAGCTTCTCAGAGGGTTCAACCTTTGGGTAGGTCTCAGACTTTTCATCCCAGACAGCCCAGATGGGGGCGCAGGCTTGAACAGCGATGCCTCCCGATGCCCTCAATGGAAGTGTGTCAAAACCCCCCCCCGCCCCCCGGGAACAGGAGATAGGGGGTCACCTCTATCTTTTTTATTGGAGGTGGATCGAGATCACATCAGACCATTTAGTTCTGGAGGTAATAAGAGACAGCTATGCTCTGGATTATCTCAGTGTTCCTCAAGACATTTTCATGGTGTCTCCCTGCAGCTCTCCACAGAAGAAGCAGGCAGTGGAGTGTACATTGTCAAGACTCCTCAGTCTGTGGGCTTTGTTGTCCCAGTGCCCATGTCTCAAGTAAATACGAGCTGATATTCAATTTATTTCATTGTTCCCAAAAAGGAGGGTTCCTTTCGCCCCATCGTGGATTTCAAGGGAGTCAACCGTCATTTGTGAGTGACTCGTTTCCTTATGGAAACTTAAGCTCAGTGATAAGGGCAGTACAGTCAGGGGAGTTTCTTACATCTCTGGATTTGTCAGAGGTGTACCTGCATATTCCCATCCAGCTGCAGTATCAATGGTATCTGCGTTTCACAATTTTGGGGTGACATTATCAGTTTCAAGTGCTACCCTACGGCTTTGCCAGTGCCTTGAACCTTCTCCAAAGTCATGGTGGTGGTAGCAGAAATGTTGAGAAGGTATGGCATTCTGGTCCATCCATACTTAGATAATTGGCTAATTCAGGCCAAGAATATGAAAGAGAGCTTTCAGGTCTCGTGCAAGGTGATCTACTTGATACAAGACCTAGGTTGGGTGGTGAACTTGGCCAAGAGCAGTGTGCAGCCATCCCAGACACTGAAGTATCTCGGAGTTCATTTTGACATGAAGCAACTCTGCTTCAACGGCAGGGGTTTGACACTTCACACATATCCAGCATAGCTCTCTGCTTCAACGGCAGGGGAGGAAATTTTGACAATTCACGCATATCCAGCATAGCCCTCTGCTTCAACGGCAGGGGAGCAAGTCTGATATTTCACTTTCAATGCAAAGCCATCATAGCTCTCTGTTTCAACGGCAGGGGAGCAAGTCTGATATTTCACTTTCAATGCAAAGTCAGCATAGCCCTCTGCTTCAACGGCAGGGGAGCAAGACTGATACTTCACTTTCAATGCATAGCCAGCATGGCTCTCTGCTTCAACGGCAGGGGGGAATGAAGAAAGGTGGATCTATATTCAGGCAACAATCAACAAGGACTGAATTACATAGTCTGAATAATCAGATAAGCATGGGTGTAGCTTGCTTATTGCAGTGGTTAATACCCCTAACTAAATTAAGCTATTTCACTTAGATGCAGTTCCAACACTGCTCTCTACATTAATGGCGGAGGTGGAAGGGAAATAGAATAAAAAAAGGTTACTAAAAGCCAAGAGAAACAAAGAAGTATGTGAGAGAAAAAAAAAGTGTGAAAGCTTGCTGGGCAGACTGGATGGGCCATTTGGTCTTCTTTTGCCGTCATTTCTATGTTTCTATGTAAGCAGGGCAGGGTGTTTCTACTGGAGAGCCACATTCAGAAATTGATGATGCAGGTGCGGCTATTGACAGAAACAATGTACCCGACAGTATGATCTTACCTACAGGTGCTCGGGTTGATGGCAACCACCCTAGAGGTATTTCCATGGGTAAGGGCACATATGTATCCTCTTCAGCGCACACTGCTTGCACGTTGGAGTCCACAGTGTCAGGACTACTTGATACGGCTTCACTTATCAGTGGAGATCAGCATCCAGTTGCAGTGGTGGTTGCAAGTGGATCATCTAAGGAAGGGAGTTCCTCTTCGAACACCATCCTGGCCATTGCTTACAACGGATGTGAGCCTCTAGGGTTGGGGAGCTTTCTGACAGGAGATGACAGTGCAGGGGTGCTAGAGCACAGAAGAGTCTCTCTGGAGCATCTATCAGTTGGAAGCCTGTGCTGTTTGGTTGGCATGCTTGCGATTTGCAGGGTCGAGCAGTCCAAATAATTTCAGACAATGTAACAACAGTGGCTCACATCAATCCCAGGGAGAGGAACCAAGCAAGTGTCACAGGAAATAGCCTAACTTATGGAATGGGCGGAAGTACATTTTCAGGAGATCTCATCCTCACACATTGCAGGAAAAGACAATGTAAGAGCCGACTTTCTCAGCAGATAGAGTCTGGATCCAGAAGAATAGGAATTGTCAAACCAAGTTTTCCAACTCATAGTGGGCCGCTGTGGCCTCCCATTTCTAGACTTGCATTGTGTTATGTTGCAAGCAAAGGTTCCTCGCTTCTTTAGTCGCAGAAGAGATCTGAAGTCTTTGGGCATTGATGCCCTCGTGCAGGAGTGGCTGGCAGGCAAACTTCTAGATGCCTTTCCTCTGTGGCCCATGTTGGGCGGAGTGATTTAGAGGATCGAGAGAGACAAGGGGATGGTGCTTCTGGTGGCACCAGATTGGCCTAGGAGGCTGTGATATGCAGCTCTGCGGAGGCTCCTGGTGGACTCTCTCTCTGATTACCGGTCCAAAGGGATCTGCTGCGGCAGAGCCCTATTCTTCAAAGAGATACAACTCTATTTTGTCTTACGGTATGGCCCTTGAGAGGGCTCGGTTGCTGAAGCTTGGATCACTGCTGTGATTTCCACCTTGCTTTGAGCGTGAATGTTCTCCACTTCCTTAGCCTATGTTTGGGTTTGGCGGGTGTTTGAAGCTTGGTTCATCCTCGTTCGGTTAAGATCCTGCTCATTTTGTTTTTTGCAGGATGGGTTGATTAAAAGTTTGGCCCTTAATTCCTTGAAAGGTACAGGTGGTGGCTCTTGCCTGTTTCTGAGGTTGGGTGAATGGCGAACCCTTGTCGACCCATCCGGATGTGGCCCAGTTCTTAAAAGGAGTGAATCATCTTAGTCTTCCCTTGCAGTTGCTGGTGCCCTTGTGGAGTCTTAATCTGGTTCTGGATTTTCTGGCAGGTCCCACCCTTCGACCATTGTGTAGCCTCTCCTTGAAATTATTTACTTTGAGGACAATGTTTCTGGCGTAAATTTGTTCTGTGTGTAGAGTTTCCAAACTGCAGGCTTTGTCTTGCCAGGAACCATTTCTGCAAGTGACTCTGTGAGTGGTACAGCTGTGAACAGCTCCATCCTTTTAGCTGAATGTGGTCTCGGATTTTCACTTGACTCAATTTCCCTGCCGACACTGGACAGGGAGAGAGATGTGGATGAATATTGCCTATTACGGACCATGAATGTCAAACAGCATATCATGAGGTATTTGGAGGTTTCTAAACCTCTTAGGAAGATGGACCAACTGTTTATACTCCATGGTGGAGTAAACAGGATGTGCCGGTGTCATGGGTTACAATAGCCTGCAGAATTAAGGAGATTATCATGGCTGCGTAAGTGGATGCTGAGCAGCCGTTGCCTAGTCAGATTAGGGCTCATTCCATGAGGGCTCAGGCAGTGTCATGGACAGAGATTAGATTGTTGTCTCCCATTGAGATTTGTTGAGCTGCATTATGGTCTTCCTTACATACCTTTTCCAAGCATTACCACCTGGATGTGCAAGCCTGGGAAGTTGCAGCTTTCGCACGTGCAGTGTTGATCGGACCATGGGCAGCCTCCCACCATGTTCGGGAATAGCTTTTGTATATCCCACTGGTGTGGATTAATTGGTCTGAATGTTAACAAAGGAGAAATTACTACTTACCTGATAATTTTCGTTTCTTTAATGAAGACAGGTTAATCCACCTTCCAGCCCTTGGCTGTCGGATGGTAGTGCTATTGTACTCCTGTGTAGCTGCGTTTCCGGGGAATACTGGTAAGTGTCAGATCCAGACCCTAGATTAGTGATATTATACTCCTTGTCTGAGCTCAGTGTTTTCCTGTTAACTGAGTGCTTGAATAGTTGTCTGTTAACAGTTATGTTCATATATTGTTTAGTTGTCCAAAACTGGCTTTTGCAGAGAATATTGGTGGGCTGATGTCAGTTCAGGGGTATATATACTGTGACTTCAGCTTTTCTCCATCTCCATCTGCTGATAGAGATGCATAACCCACTGATGTGGATTAACCTGTCTTTATTAAAGGAAATTATCAGGTAAGTAGTAATTTCTTCATACTTTTCCTTTGAAAATTACCCAAGGAAAAAGTACCTTCAAGATTCTTGCTTTTCCTCTAATAACATTTTCCCTTCAAAGTAATGTATGTAAATTTGTAGGACTTAACCTATTGATTGTTTCTCTCCACTAACCTAACCTTGCCTCCAAACCTGCCTTCTTTTGCCCAGGTAAACACACATATTGTTGATCTTTGCACATGCTTTTACCTGGGAAAATATGGGCACTTTTCAGACAGTCAGTTTTCCCAGCTAAATTACTTTTTAAAAAATTGCCCTGCCCAGGAATGGTACTGAATATCACATCAGTGCACAAAGTGCTGAAGAAAAAGAATTCACTGATGCCAACACATTTGCATTATTTTCTTTGAAATGTGCAAAAGTCAGTTTTCTATTTCTCAAAAAAAAAAAAAAAAATTGGCTGTTTCACCAGACAAAGGAATGTTTCAAAGAATCCCATTCATCTGAAGCTCTTTTGATAATGCTGCATGAGAGTTGTTTCATGCACTTGGATAGAGATGTGAACCTTTTTTTTTTTTTTTCCAATTTTTTATTTATTTTTTTTTTAATTTATATTCCTCTACTTGACACTTCAAAGTGGATTACATTCAGGTACTGGAGGCATTTTGACAACAAAAGCAAAACAGGAAACTTCATTGCATAGCAGGGGGTTTCTGGCCTGCCACATGACTGCTGGAAAGGGCCATGTGATTAGCTGGGGATAAAATCTTCCCCTTTACAGCCCCTTTCCTCTGGAATTATTGTAAATTTGCCTCTTTTAGCAAGTCTGAGGGTGAATGGGATAATACTGTCTGGAGCATGCCATGGAATATTCCCTTCTTTGACGACTGAGGATCCCACCCATTCGCCTTCATCAACTATGGGGGTCATTGATTAGTGACTTTTCACCTGTTGGTTCTCTGGAAAGGTCTATGGGGATTTTCTGTGATTCCCTTCATGATCCACTGGAGCATTCTTTTCCACCAGAAAACTTCTCATACTCTAAATTCTTGGACAAGCTCAGAAGGCAATAGGAGTCCAGGACAAAGACATTCACACTGAGGTCTTAGGGCTTCTTTAGATTTTGGAAGCAATGTCTGAGTCTGCAGAAATCCCATTTCATTTGATCCTGTGGGATTTAAAAACAAGAATGTGGGAATGTGCAGTCTCTATTCCCCTGTAGCCAGAAAAATAGGCCCCAGGGTTTGGAGTAGTCCAGCTACCACACCAGCCACTAGTGGCAGAGTCAGTACTAAAAAGGGCTTAAAAAAATTAGAATCTTCTCCAACATTCCTTTGGATAAGGACCTTAGATTATTGGACAGTTTCGAGAAGATCTTCCAGAACTCAATGCTGCTTAGTACCAATTCTTTATAATACAATAGTTATATGGTTGTATTGACAAGCTGAAACCTCTGGTAGAGTCGCTGGATAGAGAGCAGAATGTTATCAGTGAGCCCTTCTTGACAGAGAAGAATGTGAACAGCATGTTCTTCCATTATTAAATAAATTGTTTGATATCGCAGCAAGATTTTCTGCAGCAGACATTGGAGCATGATGTATTGCCTAGCTGAGAGCCAGCAGCCTGAATGAAGATGTTCTGGGTACAAGATCAGAGAAACAGCTGCCAAAATTAAGGAGCAACATGCTGCCATTCAGTCACTATCAACGAAAACTGAACAGTTGTCTTCCTCTAGGCATCCTTACTTTGCTTTTAAATGCTTATTCTTCCAGAGGCTCCCCTTCCTCCAATTTCAATGGTTTTGTGCACCGCATGCACGGTCACAACAACAGCTTCCAACACACAGACATCAGTGCAAGAGATGTTGGCCAAAGATGCTGCAACAGACCCACCCTAAACCTGTTCTAAATTTTCAAGATACAAATTATAATAATCTCTCAGACAATTTTTGGTGAGGTAATTGTTGTACTGTATATTGGTGATGTGAAGAAGACTCAAGTACCTCTAATAATCCAAAGTCAATGTTTGCCAAAAAAAAATTTCTTTTGCATTTAAATGACCTCATACCGGGCTTGGATATGCAGAATAGCATGGTCATTTGCCTCTATATGCAGGGTAGCAAAATTTAGTTGCCTTTGCCAAGGTTTTTAATCATTGGTCATGAAAATGTTATTTTCATTATGCTTATCGTGACAACATTTTCTCCTTGTATCGTGATAAAATTTCTTATTGTGACATGCTATTTCCTTTCAAAACGGAATATTCATACATTTATTTCATAAGTTTGCGATGTAAAATTACAAGCTACTTAGCTCGGTTGAAGAAACGTTATAGACCCAGTGTGTTCAGAGGTGTTAGCAAGCTGCCCGACATGGTCCGTGTTTCAGCTGAAACCTTCTTCATGGGTCCATCTATATCTGCGAGAACAATTAGCACAACACATCATAAGTGTTTCTAGTGAGAAAACATTTATAAGGCACATATACGGATCTTAAGTGGCGGGTTATAGACAAAATTGTTATGTCTGGCAGGGGGGGGGGGGGGGTGATCCACAAACATTACTTAATTTTCATAAACAAAGATGGATATACCGCTTAAATTGTGTCCATCCTGCTGTTTTAATGCAGCAATAGAGTGGTACACCATCCTTTAACCAGCGATTCCATGTTGACAGATTGTGACGTCAGTATTTCTAATATACGCGGTGTTTCTGAATTAGCCAAGAGCCCTTTAAAAATGGCATATGTGCGGCCCCTCCGGTAGAAGAAACATATTACCAGATGGCCAATGAACAGTTGCTGAAACAAGTCACACGTTAGTACCACCGTATATGTGCCTTATAAATATTTGCTTACTAGAAATACTTACAATGTGTTGTTCTAATTGTTCTCGCAGATATAAATGGCCCCATGAAGAAGGTTTCAGCTGAAACACGGACCGTGTCGGGCAGCTTGCTAACACCTCTGAACGCACTGGGTCTATAACGTTTCTTCAACCAAACTAAATAGCTTGTAATTTTACATCGCAAACTTATGAAACAAATGTATAAATATTCCGTTTTGAAAGGAAATAGCATGTCACAATTAGAAATTTTATCACGATACAAGGAGAAAATGTTGTCATGATAAGCATAATGAAAATAACATTTTCATGACCAATGATTAAAAACCTTGGCAGAAGCAACTAATTTTGCTACCCTGCATATAGAGGCAAACAACCGTGTTATTCTGCACATCCAAGCCCGGTGCAGGGATACCAGGCATAGAGTTGTAAGTGGTGACATTAAGACACAGGGAACAGGAACACTGTTATATGACTTAGTATTTGTTTATTAGAATTCATTGTTGTACGAGCCTTATGATTTTGGTTGACTATTTCCCTGTATTGTGTGTGGTGTTTTTAAGGTATGGATGTGTGAATGTATGTGTATTTTAAGACACATTTCCAGAGTTATTTAAAATGTTGTGATAACAAACAGTGCACTTTTCTCTTACATTTATGTGTGTGTTTTGCAGTTTAGTTGAGAAAGTAGTTCAATATTACCCATTGTGTGTACCTTATACGGTTACCTCATAATCAACTTTACCAAATTGAGCCTTGTTCCTACCCAAAGAATCAAGTTCATCAGGGCATGGATAGATTTTCTGGAGGAGAAAGCATTCCTACCATCAAAGTGGGAATTCTGCATTTGAACTTTGATCAAGAACTTGCTTCAGCAGGATAAAGTCCTGGTCTGAGAAGTACTAGTTGCAGCCACAGAGCCTTCCTATAAGCAACCTACCTTCCCAGGATCTCCACATGCTGATGGATCACATCAGCAGAATTTTTCGCCCTCATGACTGGTCTCTAGACTAAAGAATAGGAGACAGGTTATTTGATCTGTGGGGGTCTCTTGCCAATTGACTTGTTCATATCAGAGGACAACAGAAATGTAAAAAAAAAAAAAAGCCTCATTCTTTAAAGCAAGTTTAGATCTGCTCCAGATGCTTTTCTGCTCAAGTGGGATGTGGATGTGCTATATGCCTTTTCTTCATGCAAATTGGTAATGAGAACAGTGTAGAAGGCACTCAAAGGCCAGGTGCAGCTTATCCTCATTGTTCCATCATGGCCCAGGCAAGTGTCAGGTAGTCAGTCAGCCCTCCATCTGGAATCCAGTCTGATTCTACTATCTCAAAGGGAGGTTTGTCTATATCATCCAAAACTCTTCTCTCTCAACTAGATAGCATGGATGTTGAGTGCTTGTTAGTCTTACCAGTGTCACTACCAAGGAAATTGAGGATATTGTGATTTTAGCCAAGAAGCCATCCACCAGGAGAGTATACAGTTTTAAATAGAAACGTTTTTCATCTTGGTGTCAAGCAGGCTCCCTGAGCCCATTTGCCTGTGCTCCAAAGGATTTACTTCAATACTTATTCTCCCTCTCCTCATTGAAACATAGAAACATGATGGCAGAAAAAGACCTTATGGCCCATCCAGTAGGGATGTGCAGAGGGACCGCATACGTTACATTCAGTATTCGTGGGGAGGCAAATACGTTGCATTCAGCAAGGGGGGCCCCCCGATCCGTTCATGCGTTCCATTCTTATTCGTTTCCCGGCTAAAATTTAATTAACTACAACCCCCCACCCTCCTGACCCCCCCAAGACTTGCCAAAATTCCCTGGTGGTCCAGCGGGGTCTGGGAGCCATCTACTGCACTCACGCTGTCGGCTGCCAGTATTCAAAATGGCGCCGATAGCCTTTGACCTTACTATGTCACAGGGGCTACCGGTGCCATTGGTTGGCCCCTGTGACATAGTAAGGGCAAAGGCTATCGGCGCCATTTTGAATACTGGCAGCCGATGGCCCGAGTGCAGGAGATCGCTCCTGGACCCCCGCTGGACCACCAGGGACTTTTGGCAAGTCTTGTGGGGGTCAGGAGGGTTCCCCAAGACTTGCCAAAAGTCCCTGGTGGTCCAGCAGGGTCCCTGCGCGATCTCCTGCACTTGGGCTGTCGGCTGCTGGTATTCAAAATGGCGCCGATAGCTTTTGCCCTCACTATGTCACAAGGGCTATCGGCGCCATTTTGAATACTAGCAGCCAACGGCATGAGTGCAGTAGATGGCTCCCGGACCCCCGCTGGACCACCAGGGAGTTTTGGTAAGTCTTAGGTGGGGGGGGGGGGGAATCAGGAGGTGGTGGTTTTGTTTAAATTCACTCATTTAGATGGCCGAAGAATTTGGTGAAGATTCGTTGTATTCGTGGGAATCGCGATACATTTCGCTTCCCCACGAATACAACGAATATGGCCCTATACGTTGCGGATTGCCAATACGTTGCAAACGAATGCACACCCCTACCATCCAGTCTACCCATCTGTCCAATTAATTTGACATGATAATTCTCATTAATTCCTCAGAGATTTCCTTTATTTATCCCATGCTTTCTTGAGTTCAGATACTGTTTTTCTCTCCACCACTTCCACTGGGAAGGCTGTTGCAAACATCCACCACCCTCTCTGTAAAGAAATATTTCCTAAGGGGGTAGATTTTAAAAATATACGCGCACGCGTATTTTTGTTCGCGCACCAGGCGCGAGCAAAAGTACGCTGGATTTTATAAGATACGCGCATAGCCGTATGCAAAATAGGCTCGGCGCACGCAGGGGGGGTTTGGGGTAGGTTTTCGGGGGGTATGCGCGTAACCCTCTGAAAATCTACCCCTATGTGTACTCCTTTTCAACCTCATCTCATGACCCCCTCATTCTAGAGCCTCCTTTCCATTGAAAAAGACTCACCTCCTGTGCATGGAAACCTTTGAGATAATTGAATGCCTCTATCATATGTCACCTATCTCGCCTTTTCTCTTTGGTATAAATGTTTAGATCTTTGTCTATCCCCATATGCTTTAGAATGAAGTCCACTGACCATTTTAGTATCACCGTCTGTTTGGGAGGCAGTGTGAAGTATGAGAAAACCTTTTGTTTTTGTATTTTTGGACTTATGTTACTGGAATGTACTAATACTTGTGTACTGCGTGTTGGACTTTGTTTTGTTTGACTGCCACTGGTTTGATTTTGAATAACAGTTTTGAGCATGAAGAGTGATTTTCTTGTGTGCCTGAACTGATGTGTAGAAGTGTCCCAGAGAGAGACAAAACCTTAAGACCTTGAAAAGACCTGACCAGCCCCCCTCCCTGTGCAGGAATCCCTGGAGGTCATGGCACCTTGCTTGATCTGTGATTCTCCCAGTGTGCCCCCATGCCAAGAGCTGACTGGGCTACTTTATCTAGCTAGAAATAAACATGTTTACAATAGTTTTATGATAAATAATCACAAAAAACAGAAGCAAACCACCTCTCAAAATATTGTTGATTACAATAGTTGTATTGCATACTAAGAGCCTGATTTATTAAGGCTTTTCTCTCATTCTAGCTATAGGAAAAGGTCATGATGAAGCAGGGCCTAAACATTTTCCAAGAATTTTCTTTGGGGCTGTTCTGCATGGGCAAAATAAATTTGTGCATTTTATGTCTTTAACATTCCAGAATTGCAAAAATGAGCTGCTGTCATGTGACCTTAGCTGAGGTTCTGCAGGCTAAAGGAGGACCTTTGGATGAAGATGAAATCTGGGCACTGTTACAGCTAGTCTCAGAACGTGTTCTGGAAGATTTAAACAAGGGTAATTTGTGTATACACTTTCTCTAGTAGTGGGATTACTGTGTTGATTATACTATCTTTGTCACATATTCTCAATGGCCTCTTTGCTTATATGGAGTATTCTTGTACCATTCATATAAAGGTATATGTGCACAACCAGATATGTTGTAAGAATAGTGTTGAAAATGAATACAATTACAATTTTTTGTTTCCTCCAGTAACTGATAGAGCTTTTATTGAACAATCTTTTTATTACCTTAATTTTGTAGTTGAGGGAGAGCAAGGCCACATTTTTCTAAATCCTTCAGCAGAAGGTTGTCATGCCAGGGGTCATTTACTTCTACCTGAGTTGAAAGATTATTGGAAAATTAATATTGCTGGTATGACTATTTATGGAGTTTATTTCTTACATTTCCTAATTGCCTCACTCTAAAAGACTCAAGACGATGTACAACATAAACAGTATAACAAGCATAATATAAAGGGCATAATAAAATAAAAATAATCCACTTAAAATCAAATAACAAGCAAAATAAGCCATCCCCAAATTCTATAAAATGAGGAAGTATATGATTCAGTCAGAAGCTTGATTAAGTAACCAAACCTTACTTTGCTTTCTAAACTGCATCACATCACAAGTTTCTCTAAGATGTAAAGAAAGTGCATTCCAAAGTCTAGATCGCAATAAGAGAAGGCCTTCTTTACACTGTGAACTATTTTCAGCTTAGATGGAATATCTGATAGTTTATCAGAGGAGCAAAGATGTCTCCAAAGAGAATACAATTTAAGACTTGATCTTAAGTAGTCAGGTACCAAATCATGTATAGACTTGAAAAAGAATTTTAAACCTAATCCAAAACGTAACAGGGAGACAATGTAAAGACCTCAAAAAAGAAGTGATAGGTTCAAAACATTTCAATCGAGCTGTATTTTGGAGACAAGAAAGTTGATTAATTGGAAGACCAATATTCAGAGCATTGCAATAATCTAGTCTGGTGGAGATAAAAGCATGGATCAAAATGATCATATCATCCTTTTCTAAGTAGGAACACAAGTTCCTTAATCTCTCTAAGTTAAACAAAACAAGCTTTCAGTACATTACCAATTTGGATATGGAAGATAAGGTGGGAATCCAAGATAATACCTTCTGTTCTCATTTTGTACAAAGGAATAGTAATTTTATTATTGATAGAATTATGAGTGGATTGTACAACAATTGAAGAGCATCTAACCCAAAGGACTTTGAGTTTTAAATGGTTGAGACAATTTATTAACTGTCAATCCTGCTTCATTCTAAGATTCATAGTCATCTTTGCTATTTGTATTCTATGATTTTTCCCAATCTGGATGTCATCTGCATATATTACACAATCAAGACCAGAATGTCATATTGCTTTATTACTTTACCTAAAGGTTGCAGTCAAATATTTAAATAGCAAAGGGGAATTTAAGAAGCCTGAGGGACTCCAAACTGCATCCCCTAGCATAGTGACTGGTGTTGGTGTGTTTGTACTGGTGATAGTGGTGATGTTGCAGCTGTAATCAGAGGATGACAACTGAGGATCTGTGTCTGCAGTTTATCTTCTGCTTCTTTGAGACACCATTTGTAGTGTAACACAATCACATGTCTTTTCACTACTTGCCTTTGTTTTCTGCTTTTGTTTGCAGAAGTCATATGTGTAGCCCTGTTTATTGCATATCAGTTTTTCATATCAAAACTCATTGAAAATTATAACATTTTTTATAGCTGTTCAGGTGCCTTCTAATGAACTGAGTCATTGAAATTGGATAATAAACACTAGATGGAGTTCATACAACAAAACAGACAGAATGACAGATTAGCATAGATTATTGCATACATTCTAAAACACTTTACAGTTTTAGTTAGGACACAATAATGTAGTTTATAGGAATACAGTTTTGAAAAAGAGAACACACAAGCAAATAAGGTAGCACAGAGAGGTATGCAAATTTAAAACTGCAGGAATTCATATAATTTTAATGAAGGAATGTCTGATCGGCAAAGACAATGATAGAAGGCTAGGGAAAAGATAATATTTTTTTGATGGATTTTGATAATAAAAGAAAAATTAGTAAGGACTAGAGATGTGCTTTTGTTTAAAATGAATTGTACATCCAAAACTAAAAAGTCCAAAAGTAGTTTGTTCCAATTGGCCTCAACTGAGAATTCTTCAACATTTTCAGTTTTTGTTCAATGGCCTCCCTGGATACCCCCCCCCCCCCCACCCCAACCCAGACCCCAAAAGTTCCTTTTTAGTGCCCCAGCCATTAACACAGGGCCTGAATCTACCCTGGCTGGGCTGGACAGGGCTAGGCTGAGACAGGGCCAGGGAATTCTACAGCCCCCATTTATTCTTACTGTGGGGATCCTGAATAGAGAAAAAGACAGAAGTGATGCCCACTCATATCTGCCCCACTGGTATCTCTTTATGGCTGTACAACAATATGGCCCTGTCCAGTCCTCAGACTGGTGCCATTTTGACACCAATCTGACAGCTGAAATCCAGAACCTCCAGGGTAGCATTCTCTTAAATGCTCCCTGTTCCATGCACAGGTCCTCGGAGGCAGGCAGAGCTCTGAAGTCTCAATGCATGGAATAGACAATGGTGCAAAGAAGAAGGATTCAGTTTCATAAGGAACTGGGGAACCTTTTGGGGAAGGGAGATTCTTTTCCAAAGGGATGGGCTTTACCTTAACTAGGGTGGAACCAGGCTGCTGGAACTAACCTTTAAAAAGGAGATAGAACAGCTTTTAAACTAGAACAAAGGGGAAAACTGACAGTTGCTCAGCAGTGCCTGGGTCAGAGAAAGGTATCTTCAAAGGATACTAATGAAGCATTAGAGTTAGGGCATCCCAACAAAGGTTCCAATAATAAGAAAAGTAGTCCATGTGCCTATAAGTAAAGAATCACCTGAGCTAAAAGATTCCAAATTATCCTTTTTAACTGAAAGGCAAAATGTTAAAGAGTAGCAAATCACCTGGACCAAATGATATGCATCCCAGGGTTCTGAAGGAACTAAAAAATGAGATTTCAGATCTATTAGTTAAAATTTGTAACCTATCATTAAAATCATGCATTGGACCTGAAGACTGGAGGGTGGCTAATGTAACCCCAATATTTAAAAAGGGCTCCAGGGGTGATCGAGGAAACTATAAACCAGTGAAACTGAACTCAGTGCCAGGAACATATTGGAAACTATTCTAAAGATTAAAATCACAGAGCATATAGAAAGACATGGTTTAATGGAACACAGCATGGATTTACCCAAGGCAAGTCTTGCCTCACAAATATGCTTCATTTTTTTTGAAGGGGTTAATGAACATGGTTAAAGGTGAGCCAGTACATGTAATGTATTTGGATTTTCAGAAGGCATTTGACAAAGTCCCTCATGAGAGACTTCTAAGGAAACTAAAAAGTCATGGGATAGGAGGCAGTGTCCTTTCATGGATTACAAACTAGATGAAAGACAGTAAACAGAGAGTAGGATTAAATGGTCAATTTTCTCAGTGGAAAAGGGTAAACAGTAGAGTGCCTCAGGGATCTGTACTTGGACTGCTGCTTTTCAATATATTTATAAATGATCTGGAAAGGAATACGACGAGTGAGGTAATCAAAGGGGCGTGGGATAAACACTGTGGATCCATAAAGTCAAGAGGCCGCCAATGAAGAGTGGGTGACTCGCCAGAATGACGGCTACTGCCTGGAGACAATACCCTAATTCAATAAACATACACATGCTTACTGTGACTCCAACATCGCTCTAAGCTTCAACAGCAAGAGGAAATGTGGAAAAATGGATTTACACTCACAAAGAGGGGAGTAGCTGGCTTGTTACGGCGGTTACTACCCCAAACCAAATAAGCCTGATGCTTCACCTTCAATGCATATACAGCATAGTTCTCTGCTTCAACGGCAGGGGAGAAGAAAAAAGGGTTCGCACTCACAAAGTGGGGAGTAGCTGGCTTGTTACGGCGGTTACTACCCCAAACCAATTGTGTCCGATACTTCACTTTCGATGCATATCCAGCATGGCTCTCTGCTTCAACAGCATGGGAGAAGACTGATACATCACGCATTTCCAGCATAGCTCCCTGCTTCAACAGCAGGGGAGAAGAAAAACAACCAATAAGGACTGTATAACATAGTCTGGGTAAAACAAATAAGCATGGGTGTAGCTTGCTTATTGCGGCGGTTACTACCCCTACTACCCCTAACTAATCAAGCTAGATATTTCAATGGTGGGGGTGGAAGGGAAATAGAACCAAGAGCTAAGAGAAACAGATAAGTATGAGAGAAAAAAACGTGTGAAGCTTGCTGGGCAGACTGGATGGGCCGTTTGGTCTTCTTCTGCCGTCATTTCTATGTTTCTATGTTTCTAATCAAATTTTCAGATGATACAAAATTATTCAGAGTAGTTAAATCAGAAGCGGATTGTGATAAATTGCAGGAGGACCATGCGAGACTGGAAGATTGGGCATCCAAATGGCAGATGAAATTTAATGTGGATAAGTGCAAGATGATGTATATAGGGAAAAATAATCCATGCTGTAGTTACATGATGTTAGGTTCCATATTAGGAGTTACCACCCAGGAAAAAGATCTAGGTGTCATTGTGGATAATACTTTAAAATCGTCAGCTTAATGTGTTGCAGCAGTCAAAAATGAAACAGAATGTTAGGAATTATTAGGAAGGGAATGGTGAATAAAACGGAAAATGTCATAATGACTCTGTATTGCTTCATGGTGATACCGCACCTTGAATACTGTGTATAGTTCTGGTTGCCACATTTCAAAAAAGATATAGTTGCGATGGAGAAGGTACAGAGAAGGGCGACTAAAATGATAAAGGCTCCACTATGAGGAAAGGCTAAAGAGGTTAGGGCTGTTCAGCTTGAGGAAGAGATGGCTGAGGGGGGATATGATAGAGGTCTTTAAAATCATGAGAGGTCTAGAATGGGTTAATGTGAATTGGTTATTTACTCTTTTGGATAATAGAAGGACTAGGGGCACGCCATGAAGTTAGCAAGTAGCACATTTAAAACTAATCAGAGAAAATTCTTTTTCACTCAACGCACAATTAAGCTCTGGAATTTGCTGCCAGAAGTTGTGGTTAGTACAGTTACTGTAGCTGGGTTTAAAAAAGGTTTGGATAAGTTCATGGAGAAGTCCATTAACTGCTATTAATCAATTTGTCTTAGAGAATAGCCACTGCTATTACTGGCATCAGTAGCATGGGATCTACTTAATGTTTGGGTACTTGCTAGGTACTTGTAGCTTGGGTTGGCCACTGTTGGAAACAGGATGCTGGGCTTGATGGACTTTTGGTCTGACCCAATATGGCAATTTCTCATGTTCTTATATTCTTAATTCAAACAAAAAGCACACTTTGAAATATTTGTATGCTAATGCCAGACGTCTTAGAAGTAAGATGGGAGAGTTAGAATGTATAGCAGTGGATGAGTACATAGAATTAATTAGCATCTCAGAGACATGGTGGAAGGAGAATAACCAACTGGACAGTGCTATACCAGGGTACAAATTATATCGCGATGATAGAGAGGAGCAACTTGGCAACGAGGTGGTGCTTTATGTTCGGGATGGCATATAGTCCAACAGGATAAAGATCCTGCAAGAGATTAAATGCACAATTGAATCCTTATGGGTATAAATCCCTTGTATCTTGGGGAAGAGAATAGCGATAAGAGTATAGAACCGTCTATTTGGCCAAAATAATGAGACGGACAGTGAAATGGAAAGAGAAATTAGGGAAGCTAACTACATTGATAGTGCAGTAATAATGGGAGATTTCAGTTACTCCAGTATTGACTGGGTAAATGAAACTTCAGGACATGCTAAAGCGATAAAGTTCTTGGATGGAATAAATAACAGTTTTATGCAGCAATTGGTTCAGGAACCAACAGGAGAGGGAGCAATTTTAGATCCAATTCTCAGTAGAGCACAGGATTTGGTGACAATAATGATTTCCTAGCATGTAGACAGATGGACTCAGGACCAGTGGGTTTATGCTCCTCTGTCAGCAGATAGAGATAGAGCAAGCTGATGCCATAGTATATATAACCCTGCAGTGACCCCCCACCTGCCAGTATTCTTCGTCTCCAGCAGATGGTGGATGTACATCTCCCTATGGAGATTCCTTTGAGAATTTTGAAAGGAGAAATTTGAAATTCTAAATTCAAGAAAAGAGAGCCTCACTCTCCTGTGGTGATACTTAAAGTTCCCTCCCCCAGTTGAGAATTCTTGAGACTATTTCCGTGGTCCCTCAGAGATGTTCCTTGGTCTGGTAGCTGGGTTTCCTGGAGTGGGCTTAGCTGCTAGTTCAGCTGAAAGGCTATGGGTGCAGGATGCTGAGTGCAGCGGTGACGGCAGAAGCCCTCCCCTCAGCAGCCGGAGACCGTTTCTGTACTCAGCTGGTAAATGCTGAGCTCAAGTAACGTTTAAAAGCCGATGTTCGTTCCCGCTCCCGTTGGGGTTGGGTAACTGAGCAGCCTGGCGGGTTGAGCGGCCTCCTGTGGCTAGGCCCTGCAATTAGGCCTTTTTCTTGCACGCCGCATGGTAGGACCCTCAGCCGGTGGCTCCTCCCTCTTCCATTCCTATGCTTAAGCGCTGGGGCTCATCTCGGCTCCCTGCAGCTGTTCCCAACAGGAATTTGGATGGCAGTGATGATGAGGTTGATCTTCATTCCCTGGAAGATGAGGAGAAAATTCCTCAAGGGATGGAACTATATCAAACCATGTTGCAGTTCTTTCATAGAGATGAATTGCTGACCCTGATTTCTCAGACCTTGAAACAGCTGGGTATCCCTGGTTCAGATGCTGTGTCAGAGCCGAGGAAGAATCCCATTTTGGTTTCCTTATGTAAAGTCTCTTGTATTTTTCCCAGTGATGGATGCCACCCAGGAATTGATTGAACTGGAATGGGATGCCCCAGAGGTAAATTTTAAAGGGGGGTTAGACACTGGAAGACCTGTGTCCCCTGTGAGAGAGGCCTGTACCCAGCTGTGAGAGAGCGTTTGTGTTTTCCCAAAGTGGATGTTCTGGTATGTGCCGTGTCTAAGCGGATGCCTATCTCCATAGAGGGAGGAGCGGCCTTGAAGGATGTACATGATAGAAGGATTGAGGCTATTCTTAAGCAAGCCTTTGAGATAGTGGTGATGAATTTACAGATTGCCTCCTGTTGCGCCCTAGTGGCGAGAGCGAGTCTACTTCTCTCTCAGGAGGTTGATAAGTCTGGAGGAAATTCCAGAGTGGTTCTGGAGCCTGCTGCTGTCTTTTTAGCAGATGTAGGCTGTGATTTGGTCCTGACCTCGGCCAGAGGAGTGGCTTTGGAATACTGGCCAGGCATCAACTCTGTTTGCGAAATTGATCAGCTGAGACAGCTTCCAAAGCCAATCTTACCAAGATGCCATTTAAAAGCTCGCTCTTGTTTGGGAGTGAGTTGGAGAAACTAGCCAGTAAGTGGGGCGAGTCGCCGGTGCCTTGGTTGCCAGAGGATAATAAATAGTTACAGCACCCCTTTGGTATGAGGGGTCGTTTTTGGGGTTCCAGGTATTTTCATCCCTGCAGAGAGATGACCTTTCAGTGGACTTGGCCTTTTGGTAGGTCTCAGTCTTTTCGTCCTGGCAACCCAAGAGAGAAGGGGCTTAGGTGGTGGACCTTCCCAAGCTTTCCAATTAAGGTTTGCCGACCCACCTTCTGAAACAGGAAATAGGGGGACAGCTCTCTCTCTCTTTTATTGGAGGTGGGTCGAGATCACATAGGACCAGTGGGTCATGGTGGTGATAAAGGGTATGCACTGGAATTTTGCAGTATTCCTCAGGATGTGTTCATGGTGTCCCCCTTGCCACTCCCTGCAGAAGAAGCAGGCAATGGAGTTCACACTTCAAAGGCTCCGCAGACTGAGGGCTGTGATTCCAGTGTCCACGTCTCAAGAAAGTATGGGACGCTTTCCATTTATTTTGTTGTGCCCAAGAAGGAGGGCTTCTTTCATCCCATCTTGGTTCTCAAGAGGGTCAACAGTCACTTGAAGGTGACTAATTTTCGAAAGGAAACCTTATGCTCTGTAATAATGGCAGTGCAGTTGGGGGGAATTTCTGACCTCCTTGAATCTGTCAGAGGCTTATCTTCATATTCTCATCCGATTTGAACGCCAGTGCTTTCTACACTTTGCGATGTTGGGGTGCCATTACCAATTTCGTGCGCTGCTTTTTGGTCTAGCCACTGCTCCCAGAACATTTTCCAAGATTATGGTGGTGACAGCGGCGGACTTGTGAAAAGAAGGAATCATGGTCTCCCTTATTTGGATGACTGGCTGATTTGAGCCAAGTCTCAGGAAGAGACATACAAGGTGATATCCTTATTGTTGGAGCTCAGTTGGGTGGTGAAACTGACCAAGGACAATCTTCAACTATCCCAGTCATTGGAGTATCTGGGGGTCTGGTTCGACATGGGACAGGACAGAGTTTTCCTACTGGAAGTTTGGATCCAGACATTGATGTCTCAAGTGCATCAGTTGATGAATACCATTTGCCCAATGGTGTGGTCCTACCTGCAGGTACTCGGCTTGAAGAAAGCTACCCTGGAAGTGGTGCCGTGGGCAAGAATGCATATATGTCCTTTCCAGTGCTTGCTGCTATCTCGTTGAAACCCACAGTCTCATGATTATGCATTTGACTCCACTTGCCAATGGAAATCTGCTCCTGCCTCCAGCTTAGGATCATCTGGGAAAAGGAGTTCCCTTGTCCTCTCTGGCCTGGTTGGTATTCCAACAGATGCAAGTCTCCACAGTTGGGGGCTTACTCTCTGGAGTTAAAGACTCAGGGGCACTGGAATGCCGAAGAGTCCCACCGGAACATCAATCACCAGGTGGCCCAGGCGGTATGGCTGGCATGCTTGCAGTTCAGCCACAGGCTGCAGATTCAAGCCGTTTGCGTGATGTCGGACAAAATGATGATGGTGGCCTATATCAATCACCAGAGAGGAACCAAGAGCCAGAAAGTGTCGTAGGAAATAGACCAGCTGATGGAATGGGCGGAAGGTTACATGCAGATGATTTTGGCCTCTCACATTGCAAGAAAAGACAACATAAGAGCGGACTTTCTCAGCAGGGAAAGTCTGAACCCAGGAGAGTGGGTGTTGTCAGCCAAGGCGTTTCAGCTGATTGTGGGTCCCTGGGGCCTTCCATTCCTAGACCTGCTGGTAACTTCTCAAAATGCGAAAGTCCTCACTTCTGCAGTCTCAGGAGAGATCCATGGTCCCTGGAAATAGATGCTCTCGTGCAGGTCTGGCTGGAAGACAGATTGCTTTATGCCTTTCCTCTGTGGCTCTTGCTGGGCAGGATAATTTGCAAGATCGAAGGCCAGAGGGGGCTAATACTCCTGGTGGCGCCAGACTGGCCCAGGCATCCATGGTATGTGGATTTACTATGACCCCTGGTGAAGGCCTATAGTTGGTAGGAAAATTGGTGATTATTTTTTCATAGATTACACAACACACTTATTTATAAGCATAGAAGTTTTACTTATAGGTCTGAGAATAAGCAATAAAGCATACACGATTAGAGTTTGCATTAAAGAACAAGCACATACAAAACTACTTTCTTCACAGTTCCCAATATGATATATTTTTGGAAAATCTGGGAACACAACACTTTGGGAAATCAGCAACAGCTCATCAGTCACTCCATTAACCACTGGTAATGTTCAAAGAGCTATTCCCTCCTTCATCAGTCACTTCATTAGCTACTGGTAATGTTCCCAAAGCTTTCCCTTCGAGCTGTTCTTCTCTGATTTCAAACAGTTATTTTGAAGTAGGTCTTTTTAAGTTAATTATTCTGACCTTTGCTCTAGTTTCTTCTCTGGGCCACTTCTCTTGTGTTCTTTGAGGTCCTAGCAAGCAGCTAGGTGTGGCCAAGAGGTTTCCTCAAATATCTGCAGTTAATAACTGCTCTTTCAATATATCTGATCTCAGGACTTGTTTTTTTTTTTGGTACAAGCAAGTTAAGAAAAATGGCATATTTATTCTCAGAATTTATAGGCTTTATATCAAATACTTACACTAATAATATCAGTGATTTCTCTGCTTCATTCCTTACTATTGTGGCACAATATTCTTCCACAAGCTAACTCCTTAAAATATTTTCCTCAAAGCCCCCCTTCATCTTCTGACACACATGGATCTGCTTTAGCAAAGACTGGTTGTTCACGAGGATCCAATTTGATTCTGTCTTACGGTTTGGCCCTTGAGAGGGCTTGCCTGTTAAAGCATGGTTATTCCTCTGTGGTGATTGCCACTTTACTCTGCGTTTGCAAGTTCTCCACTTCCTTGGCTTATGTGTGGGTTTGGAGAGTTTTTGAGGCCTGGTGTGAGGAGCGGGCTGTTCTTCCTTGTTCAGTAAAGATCCCTTTCATTCTGGATTTTTTGCAGGATGGATTGAATAAAGGCTTGGCCCTTAATTCCTTGAAGGTGTAGGTTGCTGCTTTTGCCTGTTTCAGAGGTCTGGTGAATGGTGTTTCCTTGTCGTCTCATCCTGATGTGGCCCGTTTTTTGATGGGAGTGAGTGAAGCACCTTTGGCCTCCCTTGAGGTTACAGGTTCCATTGTGGAGTCTTAATTTGGTGCTGGACTTTTTGGTGGATCCTACGTTCCAACCACTTCATAGCCTTCTTTACAGTTGTTGACTTTGAAGACTGTGTTCCTGGTGGCTATATGTTCTGTGCGTCGAATTTCTGAGCTGCAGGCCTTGTCTTGCCAGGGGCCCTTCCTTCGGGTGATTCCGGGGGTGTTACAGCTGCGTATTGTTCCATCCTTCTTGCCCAAGGTAGTCTCAGACTTTCATTTGAATCAGTCCATCTCCGTGCCATCCCTGGATAAGGTCAGGGATGCAGAGGAGTTTCACCTTTTGCACTCCTTGTTTTTCATTCACATTTTAACTGCTGTTAGTAGATTGGCAAATCCATTCCTTATAATAATCACCTAATGTTCATTGTAAGGATTGGGTTGCTATGAGCATAAAACTGATAAGCTTTTTGAATCAAAGAAAGTAGTGCTTACAGAGTAATGTAACCAAAAATTTTTCACACAGCAACCCAGTCCTTAAAGGGAGCATTGGGTCTGACCCATCATGGCATGTCTTACGATCTTATGATTTTTGGTTTGCATATTGCATTCCCTTCTCCATTCAGAAGAAAGGAGTAGAAAGTATTTACTTATTTTGGAATTTGCGTTGTGCACACCAGGGTGCTTTACAAAAAGTTACATACAGCCACAAGTCCCTATCCTAAAGAGCTTATAATAAAACAATAATTTGCAATTCAGTAAAGTAAGGTACAGAATAGTAAAGTGCCTTAGAGCCTTTACAAAGGTCACACAAATGTCACAGCTGGATATCGAACCCACTAGTCTGGACGTTCAATTATGCACTTCTTGAAGGAACTTAAATATGATTCTTGGTTTAGCAAGTATTATGGGGTAGATTTTCAAACATTCGCGCGGGCGTAGATTTGTTCGCGCAAGCTCAAGCCGCGCATGTTATAAAATCCAGAGTCGGTGTGCGCAAAGGGGTGCACAATTGTGCAACTTGTGCGCGCCGAGCCACGTAGCCTTCCTCCGTTCCCTCCGAGGCCGCTCCAAAATCGGAGCTGTCTCGGCAGGAACTTTCCTTCCGCCTCCCCCCACATTCCCCTCCCTTCTCCTACCTAACCCACCCCCAGCCCTATCTAAAACCCCCCTTGACCTTTATTGTTGAAGTTACGCCTGCCTCCAGGCAGGCATAAATTGCGCCGGCTGGCTGCCGGCGTGCCATCCCTCGGCAGGGCCGCAATGGAGGAGGCCTCGGCCCCGCCCCCGGAATGCCCCTGGACTGGCTCCCCACCCACGGCCCCGCCCCCGGAATGCCTACAGGCCAGCGCCCCGCCCATGGTCCTGCCCCCAGAATGCCCCTTTTTCGAAGCCCCAGGACATACGCTCGTCCCGGGACTTGCGCGCGCTGCCGAGCCTATGCAAGATAAGTTCGGAGCATGCAGGGGCAGGTTTTCGGGGGTTACGCGCGTATCTTACGCGTGTAACCCTTTGAAAATCTGCCCCTATATGTTTGTAAATGTTTGACTGAGATATAAGAAAATTCACAACAACCAATATAAATATAGATATATATGTAATTTTTTTTCAGGTTCATGCAACTATGTTATCTGTCCTTGGTCTCTGTTACTTTTGACTAGTGGACATGTGTCCATTCATGATATAGTCCATCCAGACATTGGACCTTTCAAGGCTCCAGATATGCTTCAAATACATGAGAAAGATAAGCAGATTATATTAACAAAGGTAAGTGCATTTTTTAAGTGAATTAAAAGTAAAACTTCCTTGTAGACAGTATAGTTGTTTGTTTATTTATTGATTGCATTTATATTCCGCAACATCCAACTCCCACCCCCACTACCACCACCACCACCACCACAATATAAATTGGAAAGAGATGATATCCTTATACAACTTGCTTCTATTTAAAAGACTGGCATTTGGTAGGCCAATAGTAAAATATGAAAAACTGAAATGGGGACACAAATATTTCATCCTAACATTAAAAAATCCACAATTTTTCTTTATTTTTTTCAGATTATTTTTCATTTCCCTAAAAACAGATAAAATTATGCACACACTAGACATTTAGGCATCCACAGACAATTCTGATGTGTTGACATAAAACAGAATTTCACATAAACATAATTTTCAGTGGGAAAAATGTTGTTGCAGATCTGGAGTAATTGTTGCTCTGGATCATCTCTAGTCTTGGATTGTATAGTCTTTGATCACAAATTCCAAATAGAGAAACAATGCTGTACTGTCTCCAAAATGCTCATTTTGAAAATTGCTTAAATTATATTTTGTTTGCAGAAAGAATTTATTTTTCCATGTATTCCTGTTACAATTGTTACCATGTTATAATTGTTATCATGTTATAATGTAAAATAGGGCAGATCTCGCCCTATTCTATCAGTTACCTGGAAACCAATGTGATATCTCGATCAAATGTCGGTATATTAAATAAACAAACAAACAAATAAATAAATAAATAAATAACTTAGGTACCTCTGGCATATCCTTTACAAAAATATATAAAGTCCCTGTTCAGTAGTTGGTGTAGGGCATGGCCAGAATTAGATATTCAGAAAGCAGTTTTGTGCACATTAATCATATTTTATGTACAGAAAACATGATTTCTGCACATAAACCTTATTTTCTGTGCATAAAATATGATTTATGCACATAAATCATGTTTTTCTCTGTGTAAGCCTTTTCTTTGTGCACTTTTTCTAATTTGTGCGCAGTTTTTAACTGAAATGCGTTAGCATACCATTAGCTTACTGCACTGGAATTTAAAAATAAAGTTAGCTTGTGTATTAAGAAACCGTGTGCTGAATTTCAGAGCACATTTTTAATGCTAAAGTATCTGAATGATGTTATATGACAGGCTGAGCTAAGTTTAGATCTAATGTAATTATGGAGTCACCTCATATAATGATCTCTGAAGCTAACAACTGTAGCTGATTACTCATGTAATTATTGAGCGAAGGGGATCAGTGTCCATGCTAGAGGAAATCATATTCTCTTATACCAAAAGGCTTTCCTTTTGAAATATGCACTATGAAGAATTTTCTCTGTATCAGCTTATTTTCTTTGCTAAGCAAAGCTATTTTCATTTAACAAAACAATTATGCTTGCTTGGAAGATCTAGACCCACCAATAATATGGTGTCCCCAACATAGGCAGTCTGATTATGTGTGGCCATGATTGCCTGCACCCGGTTTACTGATGCTGTTGCCCAGTGCAATGTAGTAATACAGCAGATATTATCACTGGGACACTCAGTACTATTTGGGAGCTTGTGCTGCACCATCAATAATTATGCAATATAGAAGAGGATGTGACAGCAACGAAGTTGCACTGCTGGAGAGCCAAATAGTGATAAACATTTAGTGTTGTTGATAACAATGGGCAAATTGAATAGGGTTGGCTTTAAAAGCTTTGCCTTGCATTGGAGCTTGTTTTTCTTTCTTTCTTCTTTTTTTTTTTTTTGCCAAGCAAGAATCTGTTGTGACAGGTTGTCTGACTTGCTGAAGTCTGGGGATGCTTGTTACCTGTTTCCTAAACCTCTCCTCACAACTAACTTCCTACTTTAAGAGTGCAAAACATTGCCAGAACATGTAGACCATCTTAAATGTTTTTTTTAGTTTCAGGTTGAACTTCCCCAAAATTTGTCTTCCAAATGGTGGTGATATAAGCCTGTTGGGCGTCAGTGGCATGGGATCTTCTTAGTGTTTGGGTACTTGCCAGGTTCTTGTGGCCTGGTTTGGCCTTTGTTGGAAACAGGATGCTGGGCTTGATGGACCTTGGTCTGACCCAGAATAGCAATTTCTTATGTTCTTAAATCCAAATGAAAATACAAAAAGATAAATCTCAGATAAGCACTGATAGGGAAAAAAAAAAGACTTAGTAAATCCAGCTACAGGACTCCTGCTTAACTAGTAACAGATTTTGGAAATGACCGAAATCATAACATATACTTGACTGGATTAACAAATATAACTTTTGCGCACGCCAAAGAAAAATCATGCACATTTTAGAAGTGATGGTAAAAAAAATGTTATGCTATCTGGCAATCCATTTTGAATTTGCAGGCAATCTAATATAATTAATTAATTAAGTAAGTAAGTAAGTAATGTTTTTACATTTTTATTTAAGAAATTTACCCTTACCAATTCATTCTGCATTCTAGGCAAGGAACAATAACAACAGATAAACCAATATTGGCATCAAACAAATTGTACAAAATAGAACCAAACAAGAGAAAATGAATAAATAGCACAGCCATACATGACATATTTGTGAGTCTTAAGAAAAGCATTACAAGCATCATAGATTGTTTTCGTTGATAAAAAGCAAATTTCCTAATTCCTAATTTCATGTTACTATATTGCTTTTGTATTATTTTGAATACCTATAGATTGTATGTCAATTGACAGAAAAACACATAGAAGGTCCACATTTAAATGGTTTGTCTGGCATACTTCTGAACTTAGTTGGACAAACTGTGGTTTTAGAATTTTCCTCTGGTTTGACTGCTCTTGGCTTATCTGGCTAAATAGTTATCTTTCTAAAAACTTACCTGGTTAAGTTAGGAGCAGTCAGGGGATGCTTAGTGATGGATCAAAGTTATCTAAGTTTGCTGGATGATGCTAATATTCAGCATTTTCTGGCTAAGTTATCCAGGTACTTTAAGTAGCCTAAAGTTAGCCAGATAAATTTATCCAGCTAACTCATATAGCTGGCTATATTCAGAAGCACACCCATAACATTGAATAATATCCCAATTGATTGGGTTAACTTAGCTGGATTTATGCACTAAAACTCATGCAATAGAGGATGCTCATTTGTTTGAAATAAATGGGTAAAATAACAATGAGGTAATTTTTGGCTTGTTACAAACAAAGTAAAACTTGACTCATTTAAAAAATTAAGATATTTTTGGGCCTTTTTTTGGAAATCTGTATGCACAAATTGCAATTCATGCATGCCAGTTGACAAAAATGAAAAATATGAAGGAAAAAAATGAAACTAAATTTGAACTTAAGGGGCAGATTTTAAAAGCCCTACGCATGTAAATCTAGGTGAATTTAAGCGCGTAGGGGGGTTATGGGTGATGGGCCTATTTTCAAAAGGCCCGGTGATGTGCGTAAAGCCCCAGGACGCGCGTATGTCCCGGGGCTTTTCTGAATGGGCGGGCAGGGGACGGTCCGGGGCGTGGCGGTCCGGAGGCGTGGCTGGGTGGTCCAGGGGTGGTCCCAGAGGCGTGGCCGAGAACTCCAGCACAGGGGATTGCGCGCGCCGGCCAAGTGCCTCTGGCAGGCGTAACTTCCAAGACAAAGGTATGGGGGGGTTTCTTTAGGGCTAGGGGGCGGGACAGGGAGGGGAAGGTGGGGGGGGGGGGTAGGAAAGTTCCCTCCGAGGAAAGTCAGCAGGGCTTCCCGAGGGCTCGGTGTGCATAACTTGCACTAATGTGCACCCCCTTGCACGCGCTGCCCCCTGATTTTATAACATGCGTGCGGCTGCGCGCGCATATTATAAAATCGGGCGTATGTTTTAAAATCTGCCCCAAAATGTGCTGCAAACAAAAGAAACAAACTAAACCAAAATGTTTTTCCATGCAAATCCTATCATGCAAAATTTGTTTACCATATGTTAAAATGTCACTTAATGGGAAAGGCATGACATTTTGGTGTACCTGCTAAAATGCAGATTCTAGAGTAGCCTGCAAAAAAAGTATACACCCAAAGCAAAAACTGTGGCATGTGCATACTGCATCTCAAACTCTCTTGATAACTGGATGGAAGCATAGGAAATTTCTTCCTGCTAACATCTCCCATTAACGGGTAGATTTTAAAAGATGCGCCAATTGAATAACATGCGCGCGCCAACGCACACATGTTATAAAGTCCGCTACCCGCACACACCGGCCAATTTTATATCGGTGCATGGAAGTGGTGACCCGCGTGCGCAAGAGAAGGATTTTAAAAGAATCACGCGGCAATGCGATTGGGCCTTTGCCCAGTTCCCTCCCAGACCACTCCAATAAAGGAGCGAACTGGGAGGGAACTTCCCTACCCCTACCTACTCTGCCTCCCTTTTTCCCTCTTCTCCCTCTTCTCCCCGACCCCCGAAACCCCTCTTCCTACCTTTTTTTCTTTTGTTTTGGAACTTACTTCATCTGAAGAGATAAAGTAAGTTCCATGCACCAGCCGGCCCCCGTCCAGACCCAGCCCCCAGCCTGCCCCTTTCACAGAGAGATATGCGCGTGGCTGGGCCGTTTTCAAAATGTGCTCAGTGTGCACTTGGCCCGGCCACTCGCTTATCTCCAGGTTTTTGCACATGATGGGTTCTTAAAATGTACCCTTAAGGTTGCCCTGCTCCAAGAATCCAGGCTCAGGCCCCTTCCCCCCCCCCCAATCAAAGTTCCAACCCCCCCACCCAACATCAAGGAACCCCAATCATAAAATGGCCAAGCCCCTGATCTCTCCTCCAGCAGGAAAAGCATTATTATAAACTTTGGAGTCTTTGATTTCTAGATGCAAAAGCTTATCTGTTTGGATTCTTCTTTCCAGCGAACTGGTTAGTAATCCTACTGCTTCGGTTTATAGAATGAGATTTGTTTTTTAGAATAAATCAGTGTATCTCAACACAGTGCATTCTGAAAAAGGCTTATCTTCAGCATATCCTGCTATGAAAATAAATGAGATACTGTATATTTGCATATTTTGGTTATGTTGAAATTCAAACATGTTTGGAAGTATCTGGGTATGTAATGTGAAACTTAATGTAATCGAGAACCATTCTTCAGTTACCAGTAAGCCCTGAGAAGCACTAGGTAAAATAGGTTAGTGGATGAGGGAGGACCCAATAAAATTCCAGTCCCTCCCTTTGAGGAACCTGGGAAATGCTGCCTCCCTAGGAGGCTTTATAACAGCTCTCTCCTGAGAGTCTGGAGGCAGTCCTTTATAAGTTTTGGAGAGTTAGGAGGTAGTGAGGAGCTTACCTTTTTTGAGGCTGTTCAGGCCCAGGCAGAGAGAACAGGCTAACCCAGCCTGGGAATCCTGACGAAAGTCATGAGGGTGTTCCTGACAGTCTTCCCCTAGCTGGTTTGGATATCCCTCTGGGTTGTTTTCTGGATTTTGACCCTTCATTATAGGAGCCTTGCTGGACACCTGGGCCTTTCCTGTATTAAGGGAACGAGAAACCCTGTATTCGGGATGCCCAGGGCTAGGGAAGACCTGCCCATCTGAGATGGTGACCCGCTGCAAGGGATAACTCCAGTATGATCTTTGGTTAAGGGATAAAACTATTATGTTAGACATCCAGGGGAAAGATTTTTTGGCTGCCACTTCCTACCTGCATTGGAGCAAGGTAAGAAACCTGCATCCAGGGATCCCTCCCATAAGGGATTCAGAGGAGAATCAGAGACTGAAATCAATCTAAACAGTTGAAGTGCCTGCTAACCGTGAGTAACAGAACTGTAAGGATTTCAGAGGATGCCCATCTGGAGTCATCAGCCCCCGGGGAGAGAAAAAAGTTTACTCTCTGTGCAAGGACAGGAGTTTTGGCCATCCATGGAAGGGGTTTGCCTGCCCAGCTTAAAGGTTGCCCTGCCCATAAGGAACTCTATCTCACCTAATCCAGAAGGGTGGTAGGATCCCTTGCCTATTGAAAGATTCCTACAACGATAGAGGTGAATAGTGTAAATAATAGAAGAGAGATTGTGGTGCTGGAAACATGCTTATTGTGCCATCTGCAACTATTTAATTCAGTACATTTAAGTTTGGACACTAATCAGGTTCATCCATTGTATTCATTTGGCACACAGCACTCAAGAAAGAGAAGTGACCTCTCTCCCAGAAAAATCCAAAAGGATGTCAGCCACCCCTGCAGTGGGACCGGAAAAGGAACCCTTTCACTCCAAGCCAAAGGATCCACTCCCTGGGGAAGGGGCAGCAAAGAAGAGCTAGTCAGGGTTCCTGCCCCAAAGAACTTACAAATAAGTTTATGGCTCCATCCGTGCAGGGCACACACACTAGGGTGGGGTTACATTAAGATCAGAGATTTAAGATCAAGCTACTTCTTTTATCTGGAATGTTTAGGAGGGGGAAAGGATAAACATTTGCTCCCACTCATTTGGGCTTCCAAATAGAATTTTAAACTGGGGCTTGGATTTGGCACCACAAGCTTTTATTTAAATTAGCTGGAGATTTTTTTTTTACCCTATATTATATTCCCTCCCAGTTCTTCTAGACAGCCATCATGGTGACAGTCCTTGTCTCTGAGACCACTCACCAGGGCTTCATTTGGAAGCCTGCAGTCTTGGGCCCTAAATCCAGCCATTGAGTGTTGCTGTTCCATGATAACTGGGATTCTCTGCCTCACAGGAGCTGTGAGTGTTGCCTCCACAACAACCCCAGTCCTTGGCTGGCTGGCTGGCTTGGGGAGTGGAAGGCCTGGCCCTAGTTCTCCTTATAGCAGAGTGCAGCATTGCCACTGAGCCACCTGGCTGAGGTTGGCTCCTCCAGACCAACGTATTTATTTATTCAGGACATAGCTATAATGACGAGCATTCCAAAGTTATAATTTTTACTCTGATAAAATTAACAAGCATAACTTGTTTTAAAAATTTTGTTTTGATAGATGCTTGTCTATTCACTAGGAATGACTCTGTATTGGTCAGCGGATTATATGATTCCTCCACACCAGGTCAGTAATATCACTCAAGTAACTGCTTTCAAAATTGCTCCTCAGTTTACTTTGAATTTATTGCAAGCTCTTGGGTTTCCAAGAACTACTTGTCATATCTTCTTTCTGATAGGGAAGTCTTCAGTAATCAAGCCTCACTAAAAAATTCTAAATAAAGAAATTGAGATCCAAAAAAACACTTTTAATAGCACCTTTCTTAGTATCCAGTCAGATGAATCCAGAACAAGTAGGTTATGCACCTCTACCAGCAGATGGAGACTGAACAAAGCTGATATCACAGTATATATACTCCTGCAGTGACATCAGCCTGCCAGTATTCTCTGTTCCCAGCAGATGGTGGACGTGCATCTCTCCAGTGGGAATTACTTCATTTACTTTCCCTTAATCTATTCAATTTCAGAACTCCACATCTCAAGCCTACTGGACAACTTACTTAGTGATACCTTTTATCACAATGGTTATTCCTCTGTCCTTCTCTTTCTTCTTCTCCCAAGTTCGATCTCCTTGTTATATGTAACTTTATTACCTCCTCTGATTATTTTACTGTTAAATGGTTGATAAGAATGTTTACCTCCTTGTTACATGTAAACCGATTTGATATGACACCTGTCATGAAGGTCGGTATATAAAAGAATTAAATAAATAAATTAAAAAAAAGGAGAATTAAGAAATAATTCAACCCACTCTCCTGAGGTGATACCAAAAGGTCCCTCCCACAGTTGAGAATTCTTAAGGTGATTTCCATTGTCCCTCAGACAAGTGCATTGGTCCGTTAGTTGGTTTTTCAGCTGGCGTGGACTTAGCTGGTGCAGGAAGCCGAGTGCGGCGGTGACAGCACATGCCTTCCCCCCACCCGCAGCTGGAGATGTCTCTGTACTCAGGTAAGGCTGAGCTCCAGTAAGTTTAGAAAAAAAAAAAGATTATACAGAGACTTAAAAAGAGGTTTTTTGTTGTGATGGGCATCCTCCTCCCCCCGGTCTCTGTGCTTGGCTCAGTGGTCCGAAGTTCATTCCACTCCATGGGAGGTTGTGGGACATGGGCAGCCTGGCATGTTGAGCAGCCTCCTTAGGCTAGGCCCTGTTCCAAGACTTTTCGCTGCATGCCACATGGTAGGCCGAAATAGCATTTTGCGTGCTTTCTAAGACTGCCCTCTACAGGATTGTCATTTCTTCATGTGCGTCTAGCTGTACATCCAGGATGTGCACCCAGTTTTTGGATACATGTTCGGGCCTTGTAGTCTGTGTGTCCACATTAAGCGACACCGTAGTAGCCGCATGCTTACCTCTGCGCACAAGTGGTACTGTGCACTTACGTTTTTTGTGTGCTTATTTTTTGGGCGGGTTAGGTTGAGTGCGCATAAAAATAAAAAAATAAAAAAGTAAAAAAAATAGATGCATGCCTCTGGCCGCCGCACAGTGCGCTGTCGACCATAATGGCACCTGTACCTAAGACGCCTAAGTGTCTTTCTCTTTGCTTTGCTTTTCATATTCAGGCGTCTCAGCCAGGAGTGCCCACAAATTTGTGCCAGCACTCTTTGGAGGCTCAGGGAGAATTGTCTTCCTCTGATTTTACTAAACCTAGTTCTTACCAGAAGGATGTGGGTTTGGGTAAAGATGACTCAGCTGGGGAGCCAGATTTTGGAGCTCCCCTAACTGGTTCCTCAGCAGTGAGTACACCACAAGTACCTCCTGGTCTGGATACTTCTACTTTTTCATGGGTAGAATTTTTCCAGGGGCTGCAAACCTTTATTCAGGCACAGTCCTCAGCCCTGTTCAATGCTCCTAGAGCAAAGGCGCAGGTAGGAATCTTGCCTGGACCTTTTGTTGAGCGCCAGTGTCTTCCTAGAGTGGCAGCGGGACTTCTGGATAGAGATCCAGCTGGCACGGATGATGATGCTGATCCTGCCTCTTTTGAGGATGGTGAAATTCCCCCTCAATTAGAACCATATAGAAATATGTTATGGTTCTTTCATAGAGATGAACTACCAGACCTTATAAATAATTGGAGTTCCTGGGGCAGATTCATTGTCTAAGCCATAGGGAAATCCCATTTTGGTTTCCTTGCATAAAGCTTCTTGTTTTTTCCCCATGATGGTCATTCAAGAATTGATTGAGCTTGAGTGAGGCGACCCAGAGGCTAATGTGAAAGGGGATCAGGTTTTGGAAGGCTTGTACCCTCTGGATCCAGTGGTAAGAGAGAGCTTACGTTTTCTGAAGGTAGATGCACTTGTGTGTGCTGTCTCCAAGTGGACCACTGTTCCCGTGGAAGGAGGAGCGGCTTTAAAGGATGCTCATGACAAAAAGATTGAGACTATCCTTAAGCAAGCATTTTAAGCAGTGGCAGTGACCTTGCAGATCACTTCTTGTTGTTCCTTGGTGGCTCGCTCTTGTTTGCATCTCTCCCAGGATGTTGATGACTCTTGGGTAAACTGCATGGCAGTTATGGAACCAGCTGCTGCCTTCTTGGCAGATGCAGGCTGTGATTTGATCAGCACTTCAGTCAGAGGGGTGGCTTCGAGAATAGCAGCCAGGCATCAGTTATAGTTGAGAAATTGGTCAGCTGATGCGACCTCCATGGCTAACCTCACCAAATTGCCCTTTAATGGCTCGCTTTTGTTTGGCAGTGAGTTGGAAAAACTAGCCAGTAAGTGGAGCGAATCTCCGGTTCCTTGTTTGCCGGAGGATAAGAAGTAGGCACAGAGCTTCTTTAACATGAGAGGTTGTGCTGGAAGATCCAAGAGTTTTCGACCCTACAGAGGAGCAACCTTTCAGAGGACTTGACCCTCCGATAGGTATGAGTCTTTTTATCCTCGACAACCCAGAAGAGGCACAGGCTCGGGTAGTGGAACCTCCCAAGCCTCCCATTGAAGGCTTGCTGACCCATTCCTGGGAACAGGAGATAGGGGGATGCCTCTCTCTCTTTTATCAGAGGTGGGTCGAAATCATATCGGATCACTGGGTTCTGGAGGTGATATGAGAAGGATATGTGATGGAGTTTTGCAGTGTTCCTCGGGACGTGTTCATGGAGTCTCCCTGCCACTGTCCACAGAAGAAGCAGGCAGTGGAGGATACATTGGCAAGTCTCCACAGTCTGAGGGCTGTGGTCCTAGTGACCATGTCTCAAGAAAATACGGGGTGATATTCCATTAAATTTTGTTGTGCCAAAGAAGTAGGTCTCTTTTCATCCCATCCTGGACCTCAAAGTTGTCAACTGTCATCTGTGGGTGAAGCATTTTTGCATGGAAACATTGCACTCGGTGATTATGGCTGTGCAATCGGGAGAATTTCTGACCTCTCTGGATCCTTCTGAAGCCTATCTCCACATTCCCATCCAACTAGAACATAGACACTTCCTGCAGTTTGCAGTTCTAGGATGCCACTTTCAGTTTCGGGCACTGTCCTTTGGTCTGGCCACCTCTCCCAGAACCTTTTCCAAGGTAATGGTGGTAGTTGTGGTAGAGTTGAGAAAGGATGGAATCCTAATACATCCGTATTTGGAATACTGGCTGATTCACGCCAAGTCACTGGAAGAGAGCTGCCTGGTGACTCGCAAGGTGATCTCTCTGTTGTGGGAGCTCAGCTGAGTGGTGAACTTAGCCAAGAGAATTCTTCAGCTTACTCAGTTGTTGGAATACCTTGGGGTTTGGTTTGACACAAAACAGGGCAAGTTTTTCGTGCTGGAAGCTTGAATTCAGAAGTTGCTAGCTGAACTCCATCTGTTGTTAAATACTCTGCTCCCAACTGTATGGTCTTACCTGCAGGTACTTGGCTTAATGGTGGCGACCCTGGAAGTGGTACCATGGGCGAGAGCGCATATGCATCATCTTCAGTGTTCCCTGCTGTCTTGGTGGAATCCACAGTCTCAGGACTATTCGATTCTGCTCAAACTGCTGATGGAGGTCTCCTCCCAACTGCAGTGGTGACTGCAGGCGGATCATCTACAGAAGGGAGTTTCCCTATCCCCACAGGACTGGCTAATACTGACAATGGATGCGAGTCTCCTTGTTTGGGGAGCTCACTGTCAGGAGTTGCCAGCTCAAGGACGCTTGAGTGCAGAAGTGTCTCTGGAACATGTCACGGTTCTCAATGCTCTGGCCTTACCCAGAGGAACTGAGTGGTTAAATGTCCCAGCAAGTTCTGCCAGGTATAACAAAAAAAAAAAACAAACAGTTCAATAATATCTCAGGGCAGTCTATTAATTCCAGTTCTCAATTATAGTCTCTGGTAAGTTTGAAAAACTCCCTTTTATACAACAGTTCTTGACCAGGCCTTAACAGCCCATGTAAACGCTCTGTTTGGGGAGTTTGCACCACCCACCCCTACTCCCCTCTGGTTGTGCAACAAGCTGCAGTCATCCCTTATCCAACCAACTGCAAACACCTTGTAACAGTGCTGGAACACATTCTTTCCCTTCTTAACTTTAAATTAACCTCTTATCATATTCACTCACTCGGTTTCCATACTTGAAAGGGAAAATTCCTCTGTTAGCCACTCCATCTCCTCCTCCTGCCCTGACTTAGAAGAGCAGCTCTTTTCATATTCTTTCCCCCATTTGGGCACGCCCTTTTCCTCCACCAGCATTGACTCAGCTGAATCGGATTCATTATCATTTGATTTGGCTGCTAACTCCACTTCCTTCTAAGCCCTTGTTTCTCTTAGCAGCTCAAGGATCCTGGGAGTTGTAGTCTTTATTTTGTACTTGGATGCCCTCTGTTGTTCAACCCTGGTGTTGCTTTTCTTTTTCTTAGTATATGTGTGCTTTTTAAGCCTCCAGTCTGGTTGTACTTCATCATACTCATTACAAACATCAATCGGCAGGAAGCCAGGGCAGTCCACTTGGCATTTTTACAGTTCAGCGACAGGCTGCAGGGTTGATTTGTCCGAATAATGTCGGACAATGCAACGACTGTGGCTTACATGAATTGGCAGGGAGATACCAAGAGCCAACAAGTGTCACAGGAAATAGATCAGCTTATGGAATTGGCAGAGATGCATCTCCAAATGATCTCAGCCTTGCACATTACAGGCAAAGACAATGTTACAGCAGACTTTTTCAGCAGGGAAAATCTGGACCCAGGAGAGTGGGCATTGTCAGACAAGGCATTTCAGCTGATTCGGGACTGCTGGGAGACTCTCGTTCCTAGATCTGTTGGCGAATTTGTGCATTGCAAATGGTCCGCGATTCTTCAGCCACAGAAGAGATCCGAAGTCATTGGGGATCGATGCCATAGTGCAGGAGTGGCCAGAAGACAAGTTGCTGTATATTTTTCCTCCATGGCCCATATTGGGCAGATTGATTCAAAGGATCGAATGCCACAGAGTGGTGGTTCTCTTGGTCACTCCAGATTGGCCCAGGAGACCGTGGTATGCAGATCTGTGGAGGATCCTGGTGGATTCTCCTCTTCGACTTCTAGTGCACAGGAACCTGTTGCAGCAGGGACCTGCTCTTCATGAAGATCAGACTCGATTTTATCTTACGGTATGGCCCTTGAAAGGGCTCGCTTGCTGAAATGTGGATACTCTGCAGCAGTGATTTCCAAATTGCTAAGAGCTAGAAAGTTCTCCAGTTCCTTGGCCAATGTGCAGATTTGGAGAGTATTGAGACCTGGTGTGAAGATCGAGGTACTCTTCCTTCCTAGGTCAAGATTCTGCTTATTTTGGAATTTTTGCAGATGGCTTGAATAAAGACTTGATTCTCAATTTTTTAAAGGTACATGTAGCGGCTCTCACCTGTTTCAGGGGACATATAAATAGTGGATCCTTGTTGGCTCATCCTGATGTGGCCCGTTTTCTGTAAGGAGTGAAACATCTTCGTCCTCCTTTGCGGTTTCTGGTGCCTTATGGAACCTTAATTTAGTTCTGGATATTTTGGCAGGCTCTATGTTTAGACCGCTATGAACTCTGTCCTTTCTGTTGCTGATCTTGAAAATGGTATTCCTTGCGGCAATTTGTTCTGCTCGTAGGGTTTAGACATTTAGACCGCTATGAACTCTGGCCTTGCGATTGCTGATCTTGAAAATGGTGTTGCTTGAGGCAATTTGTTCTCCGCATAGGATTTCCGAACTGCAGGCCTTATCTTGCTGGGAGCCATTTCTCCAGGTGACTCCAGGGGGCAGTACAGAGTACTGTTTCTTCCTTTTTATTGAAGGTGGTCACTGAGTTTCACTTGAATCAGTCCATCTCCCTGCCATCTCTGGACAAAGAGAAAGATGTTGAGGAGTATTGTCTGTTGCGACCCTTGGATGTCAAGAGACACATCATCAGGTATCTAGAGGTTACTGAGCCTTTACGGAAGTCGGATCACCTGTTTATCCTTCACGGTGGTACTAGACAGAGAGAGCCAGCCTCGCGAGCTACCATAGCACGCTGGATTAAAGAGGTAATCACGGCTGCATATATGGATGCTGGGAAGCCGTTACCTAGTCAGGTTAGTGTTCATTCAACTAGGACTCAGGCAGTGTCATGGGCAAAAGTTAGATTGTTGTCTCCTGTTGACATTTGCCAAGCTGCGACGTGGTCCTCCTTACACACCTTTTCTGGATGTTCAGGCCAAGGAGGATGCGGCCTTTGCACATGTAGTTTTAATGGACCGCAAGCAGTCTCCTGCCCTATTCGGAAGTAGCTTGAGTACATCCTACTTGTTCTGGATTCATCTGACTTGACTCTAAGAAATGAGAAATTACTACTTACCTTTTAATTTCCTTTTCTTTAGGACAATCAGATGAGTCAAGCTTCCTTTCCCTGGCTGCCGAATGATTACATATTGATCCTCTTGTGTGCCTACATGTTACAAGGTTTATTGGTAAATGTTACTCCAGTCCCTAGACAAGTGTAATTTCATTCTTCTCTGAGCTCAGTGTTGCTTATTTGGCTGAGTATTAAAATGGTTATCTGTTTTTAATCATGTTTTTGCTAGTCTGTCCACAGTTGCTTTGGAAGAAAATACTGGCGGGTTGATGTCACTGCAGCGGTATATATACTTGTTCCATCTCCATCTGCTGGTAGAGGTGCATAATCCACTTGTTCTGGATTCATCTGACTGTCCTAAAGAAAAGGAAATTATCAGGTAAGTAGTAATTTCTCATTTTGTAGATTGTTAAGGTTTTGGGACCATGGAGCACACTTTTTACACCCTATGACTAAGTGAAATGGTTCAAACTGAGTGTAACTGAGAAATAAATCCAGGAGAAAATTGATCACAATGGATAGGTTCATTAGGCTATTGTCCCATAGATCAAAGATGGAAGAAACCATTGAGCAGAGCACATTTGGCCACACTATCTTCTCTCCAGTCTCTCTTTCATCAGGCCAAATTTTAGCCAGATAAAAAGTTATCCAATTCGAATTTTGCCGAATAAGTGCCCAAATCTTCATTTAGCTGCATAACTTCTGAGTGATCTGGCTAAATGCTTCTGAATATGGTCATCATGCATTTTAATCCAATAATCTCTTCACTTTTCAGTAGCTGCTATTGGAGGCCTATGTACTAATCACACATTTTTTAGCATACACAGCAAGTGCATTTACTGCGTGCATAAAAGCCAATGATTTACAAAGCCCATACCACAGGTCCCAATCAGAGCTGTTTACTGCATGTGGAGCAAGCACTACAAAAAACTGACCACACCTGCTTATGCAAAGCATTTAAACAGAATAGTAATGACGTCATTAACTATGTACTAAGCTTGCAGGATCAGTAGAGAAATGTAATGCTCACTTTTAGCATACTAGGGCTGATTGCATGCTGACCCAGTGATGGATTTAGGATTTTTCCCATCCCTAGGCACTAGTGATGCTGTCACCCCCTCCCTTCCTCTGGACAAGGAACAGAGCAGAAGGTCTAAGGCACAGCCTTCTTTGCTCTGCTCTCCCTGTTCACCTCCTCCCCTCATGACTCTGAATGACAGGGAGGGGCTGGATTAGGGAGCAGAGTAGCCTTTTTTTACTCTCTGGATAGGGTGGGGTGGGGGGAGAGTGTGGGCAGTGGAGGCTGGAATAGGGAGTAGAGAAGTTTGTCTTTGCTCTCTCTCCCAGCCTCATCCCTCCCCTCTTGTTCTCTGCTGAGTGAGATTCAGCTGCTGCCCCTCCCACAGATTTTTGCCGCCCTAGGCACAGATCTAGTGTGCTTATTGACAAATTCAGGCCTATGCTGACTCTGTACTTTTATCCCACGTATATTGTAGCCAGTTTTCAAAGGGGAATCATCCATGTTACTTATCTTTGAAAAGTAGCAGCCGCACAGTATGAATGCTAAAAGCACTTGCATACCACTTTTGCTAAATAGGGGGCAAATAGCATGTATACTTTTGAAAACTGAATGTACAAAGGAGTTAAGCGCATAAAAATAGCATATAGTGGAACAGTTTTCAAAAGCCTATCTAGATGTGTAAAGCCTTTTGAAAATTACCTCCAATTTATTTTAACCTTGACCTAAATATATACTCAAGAAGCCTTTTTTTAACTCAGCTAAAAGTACACGAACTGTGGAAGCCCGCTCATACTTCAGATGGGCAGAAGAGGGAGTAGGTCAATTTATTCTTGTAAATGAATCAAATTTATACAAATGTGCCACAGAATATCCACTGGATTTCAGAAGCATAGCTGCACAGTTTTCTAATTCTTGCTGCAGGATCTAAGGATTCTGCGCTTGAGCAGTCATAGGAATTGGTGGGAAGGCGGAGGAGTGCAGCTTTGATAACAATGGGATCTGAACTAGGAATGAAAATTACTAGGGGGTCTCAATCTCTGGTGCTCGAGTGATGCAAGCGGGTCTGTTTTTCAGGGTTACAATAATATGTCATAAACCAGAGCCACTGCATGCAAATAAATGTCATGAACATTATTTGTAAAGTTCCTGGGGAAGTCAGGTCCTGATGCTGTTCTGGAGGCAGGGACGGGGCAGGGGGAGTCATCTCGTCCCCTGAGGCAAGGGACGAGATGACTCCCCCTGCCCCGTACCCCTCTTCAGCCACCGCCATGGCCTCCCATGGCAGCGGCCCGCAGCAGCATCCCGCCTGTCTGGCCCGCAGCGGCCCTCAGCCGCCATGGGGGCAGGCAGTGTGAGGCAGACACCACAGCGGTATTCTGAAAGAGGCAATTTTGCTGCTTCAAATTTCTACCACCTGAAGCGGCCACCTCACCCTGCCTCAGTATAGAACCACCCCTGTCTGGAAGACCAGAGTGTCTAATACCTGCCTAAATGAATATGGTGAGTATAATCACAGCCAAAAAGTCTATCGGTTTCTGTAGTTTGTCACAAAATACTTTGCAGTGTTTCACCTGCTCTTTTCAACTGAAAGTCGCCATTGTAATATGTACATACTTTTTTGCGTGCATTCGGTTATTACATATTGATAAAATAACTAAAGCTTTTTGTTGTTTTGTTTTGCAGTAAAGGAATATATAAACTCTAATATATTTGGTTAAATGGAAGATTTCCATCTTGTCAGAATCTGAAATCCCTCTATTTATTTGAGATGGGCTAAAAATCATGGATTGTGATCATAAATCCTGCCCCAAAGATAAGAATATCTATATGAACAGGATTACTCAGATTGCAGTACTAAATGAGTATATTATACCTTTATAACCAAGGAAGAAAAATGCAACAGCCCTCATTAAAATCCTGACATTTTCGGCAGGCTTTCATGATCCACAGTCACAATCTTTCAACCTCTTTACTAATTTTGTTGCATTCTGGGAGGATTAAAATGTTAAATTTCAGTGATTGAAATGATTATGAGTGCTTCAGATATTTTCATGTTGAATTTGCAGCCTCTTCAGCTGAGCAGTCGCTTGCACTCCATTCTTGTAAGGATGTGTGAGGAGCTTGCACAGAAGAGACCTGCGCTGCAATCCATCTTGGAGCAGTGTAAAGTGCATCAGGAGGAGTCTTCCTCACCTTTGGCATCTGCTTCCATCCAGCAATTGGCCAGGCTGGTGTTGGGAAGCATTCCAGAGGTCTGTAAAATAAATATCAGCTAGATGAAAACGTGCACTGTTGTGATGTATCCTTGTGATGTCTTTCCTTGGGGGAAAGGGTAATGGAATGCATTGTTGTTGAATGTGTTAATTTTCCCATAACTAAAGTTCAAATATGAAGCTCTTGGAGTCCTCCCCCTATAAGTGAGAGGAGGCAATATACTGAATAAGAAGAGCAACAGTAATGGATGAAGTTGTGTACCCATCTTTATGTTACATCTATTATATATTGGGGAGGAGGAGTCAGGAGCTCCTATAAACCTGTTGTAAAACTGATAAATTACTTTTTTTTATGGTCATAAGGAATGTAATCCAGTCCTGTTATTCATTCAAATGAATCTTACACTGAAAGACTATGGAATTTTGCAAAATATATTTGTGTTATTAGCAATCTTCACATTACACTTACTAATACTCCCCACTAGTTCTGCTCACTTTTTCTGTACCATGCCAAATACACTCTATTCTCAGAATTTCCATACAAATTACAGTCCAGCCTGTTTCCCAGGGATTGGCAACTCTTGTCCTCAAGTGCTGCAAACCAGTTCGTTTTTCAAGATATCCGTACTGAATATGCATGAGGTGCATTTGCTTGCACTGCCTTCACTGCATACAAATGCTTTTCATGCATATTCATTGAATACCTGACTGACTTGCTACATTTAAAGACCAGAGATACTTTATTCCTGCTCTTTCCATCTAGTCATTAAAAAAAAAACCTAAAAATCCTAAATTTGATATGCTTGGTTTAAGAAATCATTGTTCAGTATAATCACTTTTTCTCTTTTTAACCATGACCATTCTGTGAGAAGTAAGCAGTGTGCTGTCTCACAGTAGGTAAATGGAAATGACTATCATTATTGGCAGAAAAGCCAGAATTCCACATGATTTTGAATAATGTGACAAAGATCCTTTGTCTGTAAACAATTTCCAGGTGGAACAGGCAATTCCAGAAGACAGCACAACTGTTCTGTTATACAGGAGTGAGATAATAAGGAAAAGATTTCAGCAGCAACACCATGGCACCCCAACACTATCATCACAGCTGCCATTACAAAAGGGTAATACAAAGACTGTCTGCTTAAAATGGGCAAGAAATTTAGCTGTACATCTTGAATGGACCTAATTTAAGGCCTGATGTACTCTAGGACTATTCCCATTATGCTTACCCAAGGAAACTGAGGAAGGGAATATCAAATAACTGCAGCTAAGCTTCTGCCTTGGAAACCTTGAATATAATACTTAGATGGGGCAATTTTCAAAAGTGCCTGTGTGTACTTTTCTCCAATGACTTTGCATCACTTCTCCAAAGGAAAGTATGAATGTACTTTCTCTATGAAAATTGCCTAGGAAAATAGTATCTACAGAGATTTGAACCTGCTTTTGTTGTAGATACCTTTTCCTTGAAAAACAACATGCACAGATTTGAAAATGCAAAACTACATGCTTTGTAGTCTCCCTCAACCTAACCCTACCTCTCAGCTGACCTATGGGTAAAAGTATGCACGTTGTTGATCCCCGTACATAATTTTATCTGCATACAGGGTAGTCATTTTAGCTTATTTATTTGAGTAACTAGTCATTTACCCAGCTAATTAATTTTTAGAAAATTGCCACCTTAAAGGCCAGCAGATCCATTTAGTCTGCTCAATTTAATTTCGGTCAATCGATCCCTGGTTTTCTCCTCGGTAGAGTTTTGAGAAGTCTATTCGTGCTTTTGTCTCTGCCACCTCACTGGGAGGCCATTCCATGAAGAAATATTTTTGATATTGCTCTTGAGTCTGTTCTTTGGAACCTCATACCATAATCTCTTGTTCTAGCACATTCTTTCCTCTGCATGAGTCCATTCATTCTTTTGATGATTTTGAATGTTTCTGTCCTATCCCTGTTTTAGCAAAAGGTGATGAAAATGCTGAGAACATGCTGAAAATAATGTTTTTTAAATTTGTTCTTCAATATTTAATACCTGAATAAAATATCAGATAACACTAGCAAAGTAATTGTTACTTCTTCTTCTTTGGCTTATAATTTAAATGTAAAGGGGGTCCTAACAGGGGAGAAGAGAGATGCTTTTTTTTTTTTTTTGTAAATATCTTTATTTTGAATATCAGAAACAAAACAACAATACAAATATTGTTTTAACAATTATCTCGATCATTCTCTTTTTACCCTTCTCCCAACAACTACTGATCACCCCAATTTTTTTAACCCTCCCACCCCTCCCCCAAAATCCAGATCCAGATTGCCAGATATTACATATATAAAACATAGTCAATAAACTCAATGATCTGCCAACATTTCACTAAAAAAGCAGGGAAAGATTTATCTAATGTGAAATAATAAGGCACCTTCCACATGGAAGACTTTATATCATCCATCCCACTTAAAAAGTTACAAGATCACTGTGAAATGATATGACCATATTTTCAATTTTTGATGTGTCCACTTTGCCAAATACCGAATTTGAAATTAAAATGTAATCTATATGGGAATTAGTTCATGTGCCCTAGCATGGTGGGTATAATCCTTAACAGTTGGGTTCAGAATTCTCCATATGTCAAGAAGATCTAGATGTGAGCATAAGAAGGGAACTCCTTTGTTGGGATTCATAGAATTTCCTTTTCCTGAGGGCATTCTATCCATTTCCAAATCTACAACTGTAATATATCTGTTGGAAATCTGCTAAGGAGTAGCAATCTGATGTAAATCTGTTAAGAAAGCTGGGCGTTAGATGGGACGAGCAATCAGAATGAATAGCTCCTAAGAAGGAGGAGTCAGCTATCTTGTAGTGTCTCAGATTCTGTATATTCCGCTATGCTGGGAGTAGCAATCTGTTAGGGTTCTCCGTGAGGAGTTAGCAATCTGTTATGAATCTGAGATAGTAGTGGTGAATCCCTGGGCCAGAGGCAGATGACCACTCCCCCGGGAGGATACCCCGAGAGGAACCACCGGCTAGGCTTGAGTATGGAGACAGACACACATTAGTTCTTTTATTAAACAGGTTTTGGAAACCACCAGAGGTGGCAGTAGTGAGTTGATATGCCCGGCAGGGCTGTAGTCCCTCAGGCACTGGAACCGCGATCCAGGATAGCTGAGCTGTTGAGAAACTGTAGAAAGTGAGTAGGTAGAGTAGACAAGGTTCATGAACAGAACTAGATGATAAAACTCACATAAGGTCTCAATGAAGCTCAGGAGCTGGAAAGGTTTCGGCCCTCGAGGAGCGAGTACCTGGTTCCAGAGAAAGCTCTGAGAGAGTGATTATAACTCACAGTTGTTTGTAGCAGCAATAGCTTCCAGGCAATAGAGAATCTTCAGAGTGTCCAGGAACATGGGCCCTCGAGGACCGAGTACCGGTTCCTATCTGTAATCTGAAAGTAAAGAAAAGAACGAGGCCCCCAAGGAACGGGTACCTCTGGTAAGTCCGAGGAGGCAGAGTAGCTTGGTGTTACGAGCTGGTTCGTGGACCCTTGTTTCTGTGGTAGATTAAGGATGAAACTCCTTGATGACTACTACCGTCAGATGGCGAGGCCTGTGGACGACGTGGATCGAACTTTGCCCTGGAAGCACGTGAACCCCCAGGAGGAGCCCGTAGGACCACGGCCACTGGGACTTAGACGACTCACAGAAGACAGAAGATGGTCTGGATGCAGGCGCCTCCTGCAGGTCGTGATTTCCAGACGGCTGGTGCCTCCAGCAGGTCGTGAGAAGATCTCTGTGGGGAGTAGAGGAAATCCAACAAGCCGGTCCCAGAGTCAGTAATCAAACATAGTCCGCAGCCAGTCCAGAGGTCGAAAGCCAGATCGTGGTCCAAAGCCGGTCCAAGGGTCGAATGTCCAGTGCGAGGTCCAACGCCAGTCCGAATCAGAGTCCAAAGCGAGATCCAAGTCCAAATCCGAAGTCAGAGTCCAAGAGGGGTCCAAATCCAATCCGAAGTCCAAACCAGAAGAATCAAGCAGCAGGGAAGGCAAAGCAGGAGCAGGACGAAGAACCAGGAACCAAAAGCGCAGAACCAAACTAACCTCAATACTAAGGCAAGGTCTGAGGGACAGACCTTGCCTTTAAATACAGGATCCAGGGGAAGTGCTGCAAAAGGGAGCCACGACACTTCCCGTCGTGGCCCCTTTAAGATTAGTCTTCAGCCGCGCACGCGGCCCTAGGCAGTCCGGGAAGGGGGCGGAGCCACGGCGGGAGTCAGGAGCCTGCGGCCGGCCGCATGTCGGTCCTGGCCGCGTGGGGAACATCTTCTGAGGCTCCCTGCAACCGCAGGAGCCTCCGTGGAGGCCCGACGCCGCGGGTGAGTGCCGGGTCCCGGCCGCGGACCGCCGCGACCGGCCGCCATGACAGTTGGCCCCGGTCGCGGACTGCCGCGGCCGGCAGCCATAACACTTGGGAGTAAAGCCGAAGCAATCCCCTTGCTAACTCAGTTAGATAGTGAATTAGAGACCTTTAAATATTGGAAGTGGATGACGTCATCTCAGGGGGATGCCCCTGAAGTTCGCGCACTTGCTGGTACTTCAATCAGAATGCATGTGCGCCCTAGGTCATCAGGCAACATGGTGGATCTGTAATGTCGAGCCGGTCCGGGGACGCTGGAGGGAGACGGCATGGAGACGCCGTGGCAGCCAACCATCCATCAGACCCAGATGGAGTCATCACAGAGGTAAAGAGGGTGGAGTGAGGGCATCGAGCAGCGACGGACGCAACAACAGCAACACAATTTAAGTTGCCCCCTAAAATGATAGGTACACCACTGAATGGTGCAATCTGAGCTACCAACTTGCTAAAACACCCATATTCATATTGATTGGGTGCATAAACAGACAAGAGAACAATTTTTTGAGAGAACAGCTCCCCATATAAGATAATAAAACTTCCATCTTTGTCTACAATCGATTTCTCTAGTTTTAAAGGAAACATTTTTATTAACCAAAATAGCAAACCCCTTACTCTTGGTTGTACCTGAGGCAAAGTAAGCTTGAGAAACCCATCACCGCTTTAATTTAAGATGTTCCACATCATTTAGGTTGGTTTCTTGGAGAAACACAATAGAACATTTTAGCCTATGTAGATGACTAAATATTTTCACTTGTTTGATGGGTGTACCCAACCCCGCAACATTCCATGTAATTCATTTTAATCTTGGCATTGCCAAATAAACATATAATTCCATAAAATAATGTTCTCAAGTTTCCCACAACCAAGGAACTCTTATATACTCCTGAAGTACTTCCTTTACTCTTATATAAGAATTAAGAACATAAGAACATAAGAAAATGCCACACTGGGTCAGACCAAGGGTCCATCAAGCCCAGCATCCCGTCTCCAACAGCAGCCAATCCAGGCCACAAGAACCTGGCAAGTACCCGAAAACTAAGTCTATTCCATGTTACCATTGCTAATGGCAGTGGCTATTCTCTAAGTGAACTTAATAGCAGGTAATGGACTTCTCCTCCAAGAACTTATCCAATCCTTTTTTAAACACAGCTATACTAACTGCACTAACCACATTCTTTGGCAACAAATTCCAGAGTTTAATTGTGAATTGAGTAAAAAAGAACTTTCTCCGATTAGTTTTAAATGTGCCCCATGCTAACTTCATGGAGTGCCCCCTAGTCTTTCTACTATCCGAAAGAGTAAATAACCGATTCACATCTACCCGTTCTAGACCTCTCATGATTTTAAACACCTCTATCATATCCCCCCTCAGTCGTCTCTGAGGGGGGATATGATAAGGCAAGATAAGTATGGCAGAAGGAAATAAAAACAAAAAAGACATTGAAAAAAGCAGATATCCTCTATTTTCCAGCAATCAGGATTGGATCTCCTTTCCCAACCCACCCCCATCTTCTCAGATTCCCAACTTCCATTATGTGTAACAATCAACAGTGACTGAAAAAGAAAAAAAAATAATGGTCAAGAAAACCATCCCCATTTCTCTTTTTTCCCCCGCCACTGAGGAACATAAGATGCGTAAGGGCACCACCCCCGCCAACCCACTACATATAGCATCTGTGGTAATGGCAGTGCAAACTCATGTCATCAACATAACTGCTTAACTAACGTCAAATCAATGCCAAAGCATGGTCAAACATGGTGACCCAACATAATATGTCTAAAGATGATATATCAAACAGTTCCATCTGCTATAATATATCAAAATGAATACACCAAATGTATCTTCAAATACAAAGTGAGATCCAACATGTTATCCAAAGATGGTGGGAAAAAACAAGACACTTCCTAATGCAATAAGCCATGTTGATCACGTAAAAGATATCACCTGGACCTTAGTGATGTCCAAACATATCTCAGAATACAAACTCTTGCTGTAATGCCATATTGCAGGATGTTAATCGCCTGCATCACAAGTAACAGCATCGGAGGTTTGTGTTATGCTCTCCTCCTCCAGAGGGGAGGAGTTAGCAATCTGTTATCGCCCATCCCGCCAGGAGGGCGGAGTTAGCAATCTATTCTGCTTTTCTCCTGAAAGGGGGAGGAGTTAGCAATCTGTCATGATCTGCTCCTCCAGAAGGGAGGAGTTAGCTATCTGTAGTGCTTACCTGCCGGGAGGGCAGAGTTAGTAATAATCTTGTTAGCGAACTGCTGTTAGATGCTTCTGTAAGGAAGGAAGTAGCAATCTGAGATGGATCAACTCCCCAAGGAAGAGGCACTGGCAATCTGTTCAACGATACTCTTCTGAGGAGAGGAGATAACAATAAATATACTGTACTTCGCTACTGAGATAGCAATCTATCATGCCTCCGCTACGGAGTAGCAATCTGTTATATATAGGCTGCTGGCAAGTCCCAAAGAGAGAGAAGGTAGCTATCTATATAATACTTCCGTAAGCGGTGGTAGTGGTCGGTAGTGGTTGGCTCCCACAGAGTGATAGTAGTGTAAGGAATGACCACTTAGAGGAAATGGTGAATCCCTGGACCGATGGCAGATGACAGCGCCCCCAGGAGGAGATCCTGAGAGGAACCACCAGCTAGGCTAGAATATAAAATAAACACAAATAGTTCTTTATTAAGCTGGAAGCTGGATCACCAGGGGTGGCAGTAGTGAGTCGATGTGTTCGGCAAGACTGAAGTCCTTCTAATACTGAAATATAACCTCTGGGTCGCTGAGCTGTAGAGAGAGACTAGAAGTAGTGAGTAGTCAGGGTATACTGGATACAAGATGGTACACTCACAATAGTAGATGTCTGCAATGGTCTCTATGTCACAGAGAGTCTTCAGTATATTCAGGACAGGAGCCGTAGGCGAGCACTGGTTCCTATAAACAGTCTGTAATAAGAACTCACAATAGCTGTATATGAAATGACTTCCAGAGGAGAAGAGAGTCTGTAAAGGATTCTAGGAACATGGGCCCTCGTGGAGCAAGTACCAGTTCCTATCTGCAATCTTGCCAATATAACTCTCGATCTCCATACCTGTGATAACATCTTGGACGGAAGGGAGTGTTCAGAGCTCTAGGAATGTAGGCTCTCATGGAGCGAGTACCGATTCCTATCTACAATAGAACTCACTGTGTTCACGTCTGCGATTGCTTCCAGGCAATGAGGAGTCTTCCGAATATGCAGGAATGTAGGCCCTCGAGGAGTGAGTACCGGATCCCGTCTTGGCAATCTGAAATCAAGAAGAGAGAGCAGAGCCCCCTTGGAGCGGGTATTCCCGGTAAGTTTGAAAAGGCCGAGCAGTGGAGAAGGATTCCCCTAGCTGACTCGGATCGTTGTTGCAAGTATCGTTGACTGCTGAAGCAAGTCCTGTTGGAGTTCCTTGCTAACTCGTTAGAGGTTAGCAAACAAAGACCTTTTAAAGTGGAAATGGATGATGTCACTATGGGGGGACGCCCCCGAGGTTCACGCCCTTGCTGGTACAAAGTCTGGAGCGTGTGCAGGCACCCTTACATCATCAGGAACATGGCGGATCCGTAGCATCAAGCCAGCCTGGGGACACCGGGACCAAGAGACAGGGGGAAGCTGCGGCTGCATCTGTCCATCAGAGCCGAAGGGACTTGCTCCCAATGTAGAGAGGGTGGAGCGAGAGGCAAGAAGAGGCACAAACGCAACAGTTTGTTCATTCAAAAAATGTTTTGCTTCTGATACCGATTCATAAAAGAGTATTTTTACTTCACACCACACACGAAGTTTAACTGGGTATTGAAATTAGAAACACATTTTCCGTTTATATATCTTAGTACACACCACAGCAAATGACTTCTGCTTGAGAGCTTCTGCGTTGGAAAAATCCTGAAAAATACGGATTTTATGATTATTGAAAACAAGTTCTTCTTGTTTACATGCCATTGTAAAAATCAGTTGTTTATTTGCATAGTTCAAGAATCTAGCCAGTATAACCCTTGGCTTTGTATTAGCCTGCATTTGGGACCTGTTCAATTGGCGTGTTCAATTTGTAGCTTACCAGCTACTGGTGCTAGGTTGAGCGCCTTTGGGATCCATGTTTGTAACGTTTCCACCAGTAAGTCATTCCCCAAAGTATCAGGTATCCCTACTATGCTCAAATTCTTCCTTCGTGATCTATTTTGAGGTTGTCGATCTTCCATGTCTGTTCAGACACTTGCTTCTCCAAGGCTAAGACCTTCCTTTCCAATATAAGAGATGTGTGTTCTGCCACAGAAATTCTGGCTTCTGCCATATCCATCCGACCTCCAATTTCCGACCTATTTTTCAAGTTGGATATATTTTGATTAATTGCTTCCAACTTATGTTCTAAAGCATTTACCACTGCCGCATTCAGCGAGGCAATAACTTCATCATCAATGGTTGATAGGCCTTTGGTTTCCTGGCCATCAGCCATTTTTCCATCTAGTGATTTTGTTTTATCTTTTGAACTCGGGGGACAACTCCATGTCAGCCTTGTAAGCAAATTGATGCAGAAATTCTCGCAAATCACACACCATCAGAGTGTAAGTATGAAAGATAGGTTTAGAGGTAAAGCAGGCAAAAATAGCAGGGGTGGCACCCACAGCTCTCACACTGCACAATCTCTCAGCTCACCGCATCATGAGATCCTCTTCAAGAGAGGTGCTTTAATACATAAGGTAAATTGATTTTTCCTATCGGATGATTTTTCCTTTGGCCTGATTATAAGGAATTTTTTCCCCCTATAGACATAGAATGGGACAAAACCTTTAGTAAATAAGTCCCTTTAGGAAGTGATGGATTTAGATTTTTGCTGCTCATAGGTACTACCAATGATGCTTCTCTCCTCCTTCCTAGGAAGGACAGAAATGGTCTGGGAGCAGAAGTCCAGAGTAGCATCCTGGTGGCCTAGCCCTAATGTTGCAACTTTCATCACACACTAAAAGCTGCAGAAGCAGTGAGCGGACTGATAATACCAAAAATCTCCCCGTCCCCATGCAGACCATGTGAAACTCTGTTTCCCTCAATGGTACATGCAACTATATAATCTAACAGCACAGATACTGGCATACTGTCACCTGGATCTGACATAACATTTTATGATCCTTGGATCATTATGAAATTTGTTTGAAACCTGTGGGCCTCTAATTGATAGTTACAACACTGTGTAATGTATAAAAGTGCTTGAAAAACAATGGTCATTGATGAACATTTAATTTGAAAATCTATTTTCTTGTCTAAATCTTAAATTTTTGGAAGTCATCAAGTGTCTTGATGTGTCTCCTCTCTTATCTCCTCCTCACTCTCGTTCTCTCCCTCTTCTGTCTCTCCCTTGTTCTCTGTAGCAGCCCCATCTCCTCTATCAGCATCTGCCAATGCAGTCTGTTAGCTGAACCATTAAAATAGCTGCATGCTAAAAAGTTAATGCCTGGTCCAAGGCAAATGTTAAATATTAGACCTCTGTGACCATGTGCTAAACAGCATTTGAAGGAAAGCATTCTGTGACATTTAGCACATTCCTATTAAGGCTTTATTTGCATCTGATGTCCTTTCATTTACATAAGAACATAAGAAATTGCCATACTGAGTCAGACCAAGGGTCCATCAAGCCCAGCATCCTGTCTCCAACAGTGGCCAATCCAGGCCATAAGAACCTGGCAAGTACCCAAAAACTAATTCCATGTTACCGTTGCTAGTAATAGCAGTGGCTATTCTCTAAGTTAATTAATAGCAGGTAATAGCAGGTAATGGACTTCTCCTCCTCCAAGAACTTATCCAATCTATGATTGTGTGCTAATTTTAACATGCACATGCTAATGTATTTTGTGTGCATGCTAGGCCTAGGGAGGATACATTTCAAAGGCTTCCACAGGTAAAAGTGCTTTATCCAGAGAAATGGCCTGTTTTAAAATTGCTAGCATATGCCCTATATGTATGTAAGTTTGCCTGGACTGAGTGAAGGCATTCCTAAGAGCAGGTTTGGGGAGAGATTTTGTATTTATTCACACACTTTTGCATGCCTGGAAATGTTTTCAATAAAGTTTTGTGTATAAATTAGCAGGTGAAATAGTGCACAGGTTGTTTCAGTGGGATAATTTTTAAAGCAAACTTACATGCATAAGTTTTCTTTGAAAAATGATGTAATGTACATGCGAATTTGCCATCTACTTTATGTGGGCTGTTACAAAATTACCCCCTTAGTAGTCCTGCACCAGATGCATGCTGAATGGCTGTGACATGCACACTAAGTATTGTCCGATTTATTTAAATCTCAAAAGCTATTTTCCAACACATGTAGTAATATGGTGCCTATTATTATTCCATAATATGTTATGCAGTCAGTTTTAGGACTTGAATAAAATATTGGTCTTATAGCAGGTTTAGGAAACTCCTTGAGTTCCACATATCAGCAGATCGTCTCTTTCTTTTGCTTAAGCTCTGCCATTTCTGAACATATACTGTATGCCCACATAGTAGAGACTGATGTGGATTTTGGCTTTGTTGCATGATTAGTGTGTATTTCTTAATGATTGGGAGAACTAATGATCTAGACTCAACTGTATAAAAAATGTAGCCCATGGGTTATGACAATTTACAGTACGTTCTACTGAAGGACACAAGATTAGAATGATAGGGATATTTCAGATCAGCATGACGTTTCATTGACAGAAATTTCAGATTGTGTAGGACTAGAATAGCAAGCAATATTGTATGTAGGAACTGAGGTGTGTCTAGAACTTTAATATCATAGGAAGTGGTGACTAAGGAGTGCAGTGCACCATTAGGATCAGGAAGCTTGCACAAGACTTACCCACTCAGTGCCTTACCTACCTAATCAATGCAGTCATCTTGTATTTGTATGAGGAATCATAAAGAAATCTCTGTAGTTTCTGCCAAGTGTATCACACTGTGAAACTGATTGTAACACAAACTTTATTAACCTTTAGGAAGAAGTGTCAAGCCACAGACAGCATGGGAGCCAAACTTTAAAGCCTCAGCAAACAGTAACTATAAGCTGTCCACTAAAAGGTAATGTCTAATATGACTTCTGGCAGTTAAATTACCTTTGCTGCACAATGTAATTACTGCTCATTGTAAATAATTTACTTCTGTATAATTTCTTTAATTATTGTCTCCTTGCTCTACCAGTTCTAGCAACCCTGTTGTATTGTAACTTTATTGTTTCTTATGCACTTGTTATATGTAGGAAGTTACTGCACCCCCTGTTATCTGTAAACCGGCATGATATGATTGTATCATGAATGCCGGTATAAAAAAGCTCTAAATAAATAATAAATAAATAAGAATTATACTACATAGAGAAGTACACTGCTGAAGATTGTATGGCCCAAATTATAATCAGATATATAGCCTTTCTTCTAGGTGCAACTATGAAGGTAGGTCTTAGTCCGTACACAGTCCAATTAAGCCCTGGCAAGGATTTTCCTAATTTGTGAGATGGCAGGGAGGATAAACCCCCAAGGCATAATGTAAATCTCTTTTTCTGTGGGTGTACATTGAGACTTTGTGTCTCTGCAACCTCCAAATGCCAAAAAATAGGGTGGGCATATTCCAAAAATAATAGTTTACTGTTGAGCTTGTCCAACAGAAATTAATTGGAATCAAGTATGGTACATTTTTTTCTTGTCACATTCATAATCACAGTAATAAACCAAGTCCAAAATGATCTGTATCTGTGATCCCTTTCCCGGGGATTCCCTTTCTTCCTGTGGATGGAATATGGGCTGCCCAGGGTGTACTGGAAAGGTTTTCCTACCCTTTAAGGATCTTCCTTCCGCAATACCTGAATCCTGAAACCTCCAGTCCTTTGTTTTCTAGACCTCCTTGCTGAAACTGAGGGGTAATATCTCCAAATGAGTTAGTTTATTTGCATACCATGATACGAATGTAGCGCACTCATAAAACAGGATATGTTGGATGTCCTTTCAGTGTCTCAACTGTATTGCTAATACCTTATTAATACTTGCATTGTGCCAAAGGAAGCCTCCTTATGGAGTTTTTAGGACGTAATATGTATAGGCAACATATTATGGTGTGCTTAATCAGGCCAATAGCCAAATAAAGATCTAAGATTCCCTGTAGGTACCTGGATCAGTCCAGACACCTGGGCTCATACATCCCTGCCAGCAGGAGAGAAAAAAACAAACTAGCCTGAACCTGCTACATAAAGCCTAGTGCCACCTGCAGTTCCCCAGTATTTTCTCTGTCTCTAGCAGATAGTACAGGGTGCTCTACCTGCAGTTCTGCTCATTTTTTGACTTTTAAAGGTTTTCTTTTGAGCCTTCCTTCTGGGGCTTTTTTTTTTTTCTACGGATTCCTTGTGAGTCCTACCCTGCTGGTAGAGGCAGACGAGCCTTGGGTTGTTCCCTTTTGTGAGCCCATCTGTGCGCCCGTGGGGTGTACATCTGGTTGTCCAAATCCCTCCCTCATGAGGCCACCCAGGCGGCTGCAGGCTCCCCAAGGATTTTTTCATTCCCTTTTATCTGAGACTGCCTGTTCCTTTTAGACAGTGTTTAACTCTCAGTGTACTTTCTATAAAGTTTAAAAAAAAAAAAAAAGATTCACAGGCTGTTTTTGTTTTCTGGCAGACAGCAGCACAGCTCTAAAGGCATCTTCCTCCCGGTAAGATCAGCTTCGGAGTGGGACAGGTTGTTTTATTTTTTGGTGGGGCTCCTTTCTCCTTGCTTTTTTAATTGCGGCGGTATTTTTTCTTCCCTCCCTCAGGATGGCCCGTGATACAGCGTGCTGGGCCTGGGCTCGGTGCGGTCGTGTTTACATTAGGCCAGTCTCTGCGCTTGCTCGAAGGGTGGGGAGGGCTCCTCCGGAGCTCCTCCACCGGCTAAACGGCATTGTGCATCCGGCGATTCGGGGCTATTTTCGGCAGCAGTGCTGATTCCTCCTCCAAGGGTGCGGGAACGGTGGCCATCTTGGATTTTTCGGTGGCAGTTCCTGCGCCATCGGGGACAGTGGGGGAGGGTACGCCTCCTTTATCCCTGGCCCATTCGGGGTCGGTCGGGGGAGCCTGGAGGGAGTGGATACCACGACTGTGTCTGGTGCTGCCGTTAACTCTGGGTGTGCTGGGGCTGTTAGGAGTTTTTCTCCAGAGTTTGTTCTACTTTTGCACTTTTTCGCCAGCAAACAGCCTGGATGCGGAGTCGGCCGTAATGCTGGCCAAACTGTGGGAAATTCGCTGCCAGACCCGGGACCCGCTTTGGGGGTCAGGCCTTCATTGCCCTCCACTCAGCGTTTTCAGACATCTCCGGCTCCAGGGCATTCGGTCAGAGGGGGTCTTGATGACTCCAGTGATGCTTCCGAGGAGCCAGACCCGGGTGTATCGGCAGGTCAGGGGGTGCCGGCGTCTATTAATATGTTGCTGGGAGACGATCCTGGTGTTCCTAGTCTCGGTTCCGAGGATACTGTTCCGAAGGTAGGAATTAGAGGTGTTGCTTCCCTTAGCCTTTCAGGTGTTGGGCATTAAGATGCCACAGTGTGACCCAGATTTGGAGGGAGAGGATCCCATCTTGGACGGGGTACGAGGTCCCCAGCTTCCTTCCCATACTATAAGGCGGTTAAAAAGTTGGTGGAAACTGAGTGGGGGACGCCTGATGCTTCGCTGAAGGTGGGGAGGAACTTGGGGAAGCTCTATCCCCTCCCAGAAGAGGTCTTGGAGTGTTTTGTCCTTCCTAAGGTTGATGCGGCAGTGTCCGCAGTGACTAAGAGGACCACCATTCCCGTGGTGTGGTCCACAGCATTGAAAGATATGCAGGACCGGAAATTAGAGGTTCACCTCAAGCGTATCTTTGAGGTCTCAGCACTGGTTTTTGCATGCGGTCATTTGTTCAAGCTTTATGCAGCAGGTTTTTCTCCATTGGGTGCAGCAGCTGCAGGATCTGCTCCCGAAGTCAGGAGAGCAAGCGGTTAGTGTCGAGCATATAGAGGCGACGGTTGCATTTGGGGCAGATGCCCTCTATGATTTGGTGCATACATCCTCCAGAGCTATGGCTTCAGCGGTCTTGGCCAGATGGTTGTTGTGGTTACATAATTGGTCGGCGGATGTCTCCTCTAAAATGCAGTTAGCCTCTTTGCCGTTTAAGGGGCGTCTGTTGTTTGGGGATGACCTTATGCAACTGATTTAGTCGCTTGGGGAGAGTAAGCAGCTACGGTTACCGGAGGACCAGCCTAAAGCGAAGAGGTTTTTTCAGACTCATTCGCGTCTCCGTGCCGACAAGATCTCAGCTGATGCGGGCTCCCTCTGCTCCTCAGAGGTCTTTTTCTCCAAGGGAGCATTCTTGGGGGCAGTCCTTTCAAGGGGCCCATAGGCCATTTAGGGGTGCTGCAGGAGGATCTGCAACCAACGGCAAGTCCTCACAATGAGGCGAGGCCAGTCCACTCCATCATTCCTATTATTAGGAGGTCGCTTGATGCAGTTTTACGACGAGTGGGCCAACATCAAGCAGGATCAGTGGGTTCTCAGTATAATAAGAGACGGCTACTTGTTAGAATTTGCTCGGTCTGTTCGGGATCTATTTCTAGTTGGGCGGTCATTCCATTGCCCTCGGTGGAGCTCCGAAAGGGACGCTACTCCTTTTATTTTGTGCTTCCAAAGAAGGAGGGCAGTTTTGAAGAGAGTGAATACTGCCCTCAAAGTCCCCCGCTTCTGGATGGAGACCTTGCATTCGGTGATAGCTGTGGTTCGCAAGGGGGAATTCCTGGCTTCTCTGGACCTTACAGAAGCCTATCTGCACATTCCGATTCACTCGAAGTCACAACATTTTCTTTGCTTCATGATCCTGGGACAGGATTTTCAGATCAGGGCACTTCCTTTTGGTCTGGCCACAGCCCCACGCACTTTCACCAAAGTGCGTGGGGCTGTGGTAGCAGCGGCACTTCAGAAGGAAGGTCTCCTTGTACATCCATATCTAGATGACTGGCTGATCAGAGCGAAATCGGCAGATCTATGTCAGCAGTCGATTCGCAGGGTTTGCAATGTTCTCCACTCTCTTGCCTGGGTGGTGAACATGGCCAAGTGTTATTTGACCCCGACACAGTCCCTAATCTACCGGGGGGTGAGGTTCAATATCCATTTAGGCAAAGTGTTTCTGTTGGAAGAAAGAGTGCTATCTCTTCAAAAGTGAGTTCTTCGATTGTTGCAATTACGAAATCCCAGAGTATGGGATTACTTGCAGGTCTTAGGGTCCATGACTTCAACCCTGGAGTTGGTTCCCTGGGCTTTTCTCCATATGAGGCCATTGCAGAGGGTGCTTTTGGCACATTGGAAGTAGAGTTCAGAAGAATTTTACCTGCCTCTACCCCTGAAGGGGGAGGCCAGGGAGAGTCTAGTTTGGTGGCTTCTGTTGGCCAATCTTCTCCGTGAAATGGACCTCAAGGTCCCAGATTGGGTAATGGTGACGACCGATGCCAGCCTTTCTGGCTGGGGGGCAGTTTGTCAGAGCCATTCCCTCCAGGGCATTTGGTCTACAAAGGAATCTGCATGGTCTATCAACTGTCTGGAAACCAGAGCAGTGCGGCTTGCATTGTGGGAGCTCTTACCATTAGTGAAAGGGCTCTCTGTCTGGATCCTGTCGGACAATGTGACGGCAGTGGCATATATCAATCAACAGGGTGGTACCAAGAGTCAGGCGATAGATCAGTAGGCACAGTTCTTGATGCGTTGGGTGGAGGCCCATCTAGAGCATATAGCAGTGTCTCACATAGCCGGCATCAAAAATATCCAAGTGGATTTTCTCAGATGCACTCGCCTAGATCCAGGAGAGTGGGAGGATACTGCAGTGCAGCTCATTGGGAGACGTTGGGGGTCTCCTCATGTAGTTTTGATGGTGAATCAACAGAATTCCAAAGCGGTATGCTTCTTCAGTTGAAGGAGACAGCCCGGGGCTGAAGACATCGATGTGCTAGTTCTGCCTTGGCCTCTGGTCAGAAGGGTGTTGCGTTGCATCGAGAGACATCATGAGGAAGTGATTCTGGTTGTGCCAGAGTGGCCTCGGCATCTGTGGTTTGCGAATCTCATCGACATGGTCCACTTCATTTGGGACATCTTCTCCAGCAGGGTCGTATATTTTCCAACCAGGTTGATCATTATTATCTAGCAGCTTGGCTTTTGAGAGGTAGAGGTTAAGGATATCTGGAGTTGATTGTAACCACTTTATTGCGGACCAGGAAGCAATCTACTAATCTGGTTTATGTTAGAATCTGGTGGGTGTTTGAGTCTTGGTGTACTCCTCTATGGAAAGAGCTAAGTTAGTGCAAATTGCAATAAGTGTTGTATTTCCTGCATACAACCACTGGGGGACCATTTGTAATGGTCCCGGGGGGAGGAGGAGAAAGAGAGAGAGAGAGAGACTAACTTAGCTCTTCACATAGGTATTAGCGCAAATTGTGATAAACTGTCTATTAGCATAAACACACCCCTTTTGCTATCACATGCGATACTTATCGCATTTTGATAAATCCAGGCCTAAGTTTGTACCTAAGGCAATGGAAGGTAAAGTGACTTGCCCAATGTCACAAGGAGCAACAGTAGGACTCGAACCCTAGTCTCCTGGGTCATAGCCCACTGCTGTAACCACTAGACTAGTCCTCCTCTCCTTTGTCCTGCTGGGGTCCTTGTTGAGGATGGTACCTTCCTTTTTACCTAAGGTCGTATCCGCATTAATGTGAACCAGATGGTGGAGCTTCCCGCTTTTCCGGAGAGGGAGGAATCTGCTCCCATTGCGAGAGAGCTCAAGAGATTAGATGTTCGTTGAGCTCTTTTGCGCTATCTAGAAGTTACTAATGATTTCAGGGGATCCGATCATCTTTTTGTCTTGTGGAGCGGCGCAAGCTGAGGTCTAAAGCTTCCAAGGCTACTAGAGTGCGCTGGTTGAAGGAAGCTATAGGTTCCACTTACTTTACTGCTGGCCGGCAGGTGCCAGAGGGCTTAAGCGCTCATTCTACCCGGTCTTGGGTGACCTCCTGGGCGGATGCGCAACTCGTATCTCCTCAGGAAATTTGCAGAGCTGCAACTTGGAAATCCTTACATACTTTTGCACGACACTATCGTCTGGATTTGGGGGCTTCTAGTTCTCCTTCTCTTGGCGAGAATGTTCTGTGAGTGGGACTCTCCTGGTCCCACCCCATTTATGGAAGCTTTGGTACATCCCAGGCGTCTGGACTGATCCGGGAACATACAGGGAAAGGAAAATTGGTTCTTACCTACTAATTTTCGTTCCTGTAGAACCATGGATCAGTCCAGAACCCACCCGTTTTTTCCTGGAGGTGAAGAGTCGCTCGCTCAGCTGTAGTTTTGTCTTATGCATACAGATTCATAGCAGCCTGTTTATAGGTTTTCATGTTGACAAAAATTTTGAGGTTTCATTGTTTTGGGCATTGCAGTTTTTTTGCTTAGGTACAGATCTATACTGGGGAACTGCAGGTGGCACTAGGCTTTATGTAGCAGGTTCAGGCAAGTTTTTTTTTTCTCTTCTCCTCCTGCTGGCAGGGATGTATGAGCCCAGGCATCTGGACTGGTCTGTGGTACTACAGGAATGAAAATTAGCAGGTAAGAACCAATTTTCCTTTTTAATCCATTGCTATTTACAGCTTTTCCTTCCATATAAGTACCCCAGAGTTTTAAAATGAGGTTTCTGGCACAAAAATAGCAGTGCATCATCTTTTTTTTTTTTTTGTCTTCAGGGGTCTACATAGTAGTAGAGAACCCTCTTAATTTTTTCATTAGCTTCTGTGGTTTATTGGCTCCGCAGTAGGTCCATGAACATCACCATGGCCTATAGCTGTTCCATGGATTTTATCTTTATCTGAAGATTCAGCACTATTGCTATCACCATCATTAATCGTAGTGTCTAGACTAAGAGTGGGAACTTATTTATTCTGGGTAACGTGCAGCCAGTATGAATTTTTCCTTTTGCTCCCTATTGTACTTCACAGTAGTAGTTGCCTGACTGAGAATTAGTTTAGATATTGTGCAACAGTGTCACCACATAAAGGTACTCAGCAAGGCTTGGTGAGAGATACTCCACGTACTCCGTCTGATTATTCTCTCATCCCCCGAAGTTCTTTTTAATCAAGCCAGTGGCCCTCTATGATGTTTCTGTTTTTCCTCTGACTCGTTTCCAGTTGATATCCACACCTTCTCTTCACAATTTTCTAAGATGAGACAGAGATCTCTCTTAGATGGGTTCAAAAGAACTGCAAAATGAAGAAATCCTTCTTTATATTTCTCTCTTTGGCTGAAAGAGTGGACAAAAAACTTTCTCCTAACCAAAACTCATATACAGAAAAAACACTCAAAATTTACTGAAACCCCTTTCACTAACTAATGGGTATGAGTTAGAAAATTGATGTCTTTGCTTCCTATGCTAATTAGCAAAGGTTTTGCGCCAATTTGGAATAAAAATAGAGGAAACACCAAAATCTGTACTGCCTCCTTCAATTTCCAAACCAAAAATACAAACTGAAACCAGGGGTTATCTCTTAATAAGCAGGCAGGGGTCAACCTTTGCAGCAGTTTCAAGTGGGGGTGCTGTGGCAAAATGATACATTCCTTTACACTACTTGGACTTAACCACTAGGCCAGATTCCCTTTGGGGCTCTACAGATAATTTAGCATTCTGGGATTTGGCATAGGAACACTTCATTCAAATGTTTACTGCATGGGGGATAAACAGGATGTTAAGTCACTTTACATGTACACTTTTGAAATTGTCTTGTAATTGCTATTCTTTTGTCTATAATCTCAGCAGGCAGATTTAAAGTTATTCAGACATTAGAACTGAATTAACCTCTCAGTTTTAGAGGTTGTCTAAGCCTCTTCAGGTTTGAGACATTATCAGGATAGCATGGAGAATACTTGATCTGTGGATATGGCAATTTTCATTGTCTATCCAGTCACAATTTTCTATGAGCACTAAAATTAGGGAGAAAATGTTTAATCACTAATATAAAACATTTACAGTAAATGCCTATTTACTAAGCTGTCTCTTGAAGGTATCCTCTGTTGCCCTATAAATGTTTGTTGTGGCAGCCAGGAAATTACATGCAAACCCATCCATAGCAATGTATGATCGTGGTCCCGCACCACAATCTTTAAAGGAGCAGCTAGCCCTAAATTTGACTGCTCCCCCATCTTCAAAATGTCTGTGGACAAGAAAAATCTGGGCATTCAAAGCTCTCTTGTCCTCCTTGCCCAACCCAGTATAATCCCCCCTCAGCCCCCTAGCAGTCATTTTGAAGCCTTGCTTTCATCCCAAATCATGCCCCCCCCCCCAGTGGAAGAAACTATTTGTTCCCTTATACTCCTAGATCCCCCACCTACCTGAAGGCAAGCCAAGGACTTCAGAAGACACAGCAGCTGACTATGGATCTCTTTTGCCCTTTATATGCAGGCAAAGGTGAACTCTAGGTCAGCTGGTGCCATTTTGAATTTTGCACTGGAAGGCATTACTCCTGCTCCTGAAGTCCTTAATTAGCTTTTAGATGGCAGAGAGGCCTGAATATTTTCTAAATTGAGCAGGGTTTGGGTTGGGAAGTGAAGTGAAGCTTCCCAATAACTGTTTGGGGGGAGGGTGGGGCTGGAGGACTGGGGATTATGTTAGAACAAATGAGAGGGCTACAAAAGCAAAGGTGTTTTGGTCATGGGGTTAATGACCCTTTAAACATTTTGGGTATGCCCAAAGAGCATCAGCAGGCCCATTAGCCTTTCAATGCTCTTTGAATAAACTTAACTATACCTCTTGAGGTGTAGTTAACTTTGAAAGCAATAACATGGATAACAAAGTTTGTCACAATATGCATTCATTTGTAATTATATTAATGAGCTGCTTTGCATGTATTTGCATATGATACAGGTCATTAATATTTTACTTGTACTGGGCATTTATTTGTGCTATTGGCAACACTTACTCAAGCATTGCCAATCGAGTACAATAATGTGGATTTAACATGTATTAAATACCAAATTCAGCATTTAACATATGTTTGTGTTATCACAGATTAGTAAATATGGTTTCTTAGGGCCTTATTTTTTAAGCTATTTTCCCAGAGACTCAGAATTGAGAAAAGCCTTAGTAAATCTGACCCTTAGTTTGTATTTTTTCACTTTGCATTGTCAGACACACTCAATTTCCATATAAAACAAACATATGATGATAGATTTCAGTTTTGCTGGTAGAAGTTAAAACATCAACTTTCAGTCCCTAAATGTAATCCTTGTGGCAGCAATCTACATGTAGTGCCCCCCCCCCCCCCCCCCCCAGTAGGTTGAGGCACCCACTGATGCTTTCTCCCTGGTAATGCTGGATCCTTATTGGCTTAACCTGTTGGTCAATTTCTTTAGGCAGCTCCACTGTTAATGTTGACATCAGAGGGTTTCTCTTCCTTGTCGTCACATGCAGTTAACCCTGCAGCTGCTGGTTTCCTTTAGAAACACAGTCTTCCAACAGCACAAATCAAGAACTGAGTTTAAACTAAAGCAGCCTCTATCTGCTCTAAGGTGGGGTAAGGCAAGAGTGCTCAGCAATCCCTTTGGTGCAATACCAGGAACACAGTTGCTACTAGTCCAGCACTTATCCAGTGTCCCTGGATTGCACTGTATTGTCCCAGCACCAGGTAAGCTCATGGGGGACCAGGACCCAATTTAGGGAACCCTTCCACATACGAAGACAAAATTGCAGAAGCAGTCTATGGAAATAAAATTGATACTAGCAATGCAGAATCAGCATCAACATTCTCTAGAAAAATGTATTGTACACTGAAAATTAAGGATGCCTTGATATTGAACAAGTTTAGGGGATTATTGAAGGAGAACTAAGAATGTACAGAAGTGCTTTGATTCAATTGTGATTGAAGATGTGGCGAAAAGAACTGATTTCCTGACTGAGTTTCTAAATGAGCAAACACCATTGTGACTGGTGCCACACAAACTGAATTTGAACGTTGGAAACATCCTAATGCTAATTACAAATCTGAATCTGAATAAGGATTTAATCTAATATAATTTTGGTTGGGAAACTTGTATTCAACACATGTTATAGAGCCTCAATAAAATATGATGCATAATACAATAATACAACATCATAAAATGCAATAAATAATGAAATACATAATAATAATTCAACACATAATAATACAACAGCAAATAGCCCAAATAACCATAATCAAACCACCTAACTCTCACTATCACCTTTTTTCACAAACGTCTATAGCACCTAATCCCACCCTCATTCCCAAATAACTGCCAGCAAGCATCCAAATCCAGGTCTCCTCAGTCACTCCCAAAGGGGTGACCTACTTTATATTACCCCTTCAGGAGTGACTTGCCTGGGAGTGGCCCACCACAGGTCAGGGACTATCTCCTTCCAACGATGTAACTGAAATTCAGAAGGAGTTTTCCCACATCACCCACCTACCAAATGATGGCCAACTCAATTCACAAAGAACCGATAGACAGACTGACAGACAAGTATAGCGATGAAAAGAGACACTTCTCATTGATTAAACATGCCTAAAAAGTTATTACAGAAATTTTTAATGGCAGAGTTGTTTTTCTTGTCTTTGCTTTCAACTACAATACCTGAAATATTTCTCTGTTTGTGATCGCCGGGCTAAAGTGCTGCTAGTGCTGAAGATGAAGCTGACTTTGGAACTCTGAAGAACAAAGATACTAATCTTCCATTCAAAGGATCAGACTTCAACAGTGATTCAAAAGACCTGTCATCGCCAGCCTTACCTGTAAGATGTTTAGTACACCAAACAGAAAAGGTAGCCATTCTCTACAAAGAATTATTTTACTAAGAACATTGCAGTCTAGTTAAGTGTATCTGATGATGTTAGGTCATTTAGGGCATTTTTTTTTTACAGCTCATAAGGCCATATTCAGAAAGAACTTTTCTTGATTATACAAAAAATCTTCACTGAATAAGACCCATTGTCCACTACATTTTTTTTTTTATACCAACATTTGATCTGAGATATCACACCGGTTTACATTCAGGAACTGTAGGTGTTTCCCTATCCCCAGAGGGCTTACAATCTAAGTTTTGTACCTAAGGCAATGGAGGATAAAGTGACTTGCCCAAGGTCACAAGGAGCAACAGTGGGACTCAAACGGTGGACTCCTGGTTAATAGCCCACTGCTCTAACCACTAGGCTATTCCTCCTCCCTAGAGATCAATAGTCCAGCATTTCACAGGAAAATCAGAATTCCAAATCCTAACGACCCATAGGTCAAAAATTAAAATGTAACACTGAATCAACCTTTCATGGGTGACCAGAACTGCTCTGAGAGCACTCATTCTAAGATAAATACGTAAAGTCTGTGTGGGGGTCATAGAAGAGAGAGACCTATATTCTGAAAATTTGTATTCATAATTTAATTCATGTGAAATTAAAGGGGGCAATTTTCAAAAGGGGATTTTTTGCTGGTAAAAAGGTTTACCTGTGGAAACCCCCTCCCCTTTGAAAATAGTTATTCGCGCTTAGAGGGCAAAAAACAAGCACACTGCAAAGAGCGCACTTCTTTTCCCTGTGAGCAAAATGGTCAGTGCTAGGGCAGTACTGGAGCAGAGGTATGCACAGGGATTTCATGTTGAAATGCCCGCATCTGCTTCCCCTCCCCTTCCCTCCCCCCACATACTTTGCACGTGCAAAGTGCCCAGGGAACAGCTTCCCCGCACCACTGGCGTGCCAGTGAACATTTAAAGAGAAACTTGCCTTGCAGCCCTTGCTGTTTAAAATTGTCCTTTTAGTGCTATCCATTTCTGCCTTAAATTTAATGAGACTTAGGTGAAATGAGACTTAAATAGAAGCTATGAATTGAAAGTTTTCCTTGTTCTCAAAATCACTGTATTCAAATCCATGAAATAGTCTTAGATGAGCAATGTAGGACAGAAAATACCTTTGCGATAGTCATAGCTTTATGGAAGACAAATGAAATTATTTAGAAATATTCCAAATATTTCTCAATACTAAATGGAAACAGAAAACACAGAGGACCTATGTTTTTCGCTTTATGGAAAAATCTTTTGAAAACAGAGCTCTGTGCACCTGATTTTTTAAAAAGGATTTTGCTCCATTTTTTGCCATGGAGAATAAACGTTTATAACTTGAACTCTCTTTAATACTGAGAGTACCATGCCCCTTAATTTAGTCAATCATTCTTTTCATTTTATAATGTTCAAAGCAATATATACATTTTAAACGTATTTTGAATAACATCAAGGTGCTAAACTACAATAGACCTAAAAAAGGTTTCTAGTAAACAGACATCCATTTAGAGATACTAGTTTACAGTAAACATAAACAAAACAAGTTTACTTGTGTCCACAGTGAGGGCATTTCCTGGCATATAATCATAAACTGGAAAATAAATTAATATGTGGATTAATGCTGCCAGGCCCATCTGTTGATGGTTTTTAATATTCTCTATTTTTTTCCATTTCACTTCCTTGATTAACAACTACATATGAATATTTATATGGTTGCTTAGTTAGTTTGGCTAAGAGATGCTCATCAGTCCAGAGAGTTCAACCTTTCAACTTGATCGATTGCTTGTTTAGTGTAATGAAGAGGAAGGCAAAAAAATCCCTGCAGATTTTCAGCTCATTAAAGCTCCCAATGTCAAGAATTTCCTTCTGACTCCAAGAGTGTAGTTAGAAAACTTTAAATGTCAGAAAATCTGAATACATATGGCATATACCCTTAAGCGCACGCCAAAGCGGGAGGGATACGTGCATGGCCGGGCCGAGCACGCACCAAGCGCATTTTCAAAATGGCCTGGCCACGCGTGCATCTCCCAGTATGCGCGGAAGTGCTGGGATTTTGAAAAGGGGCGGAGTCTGGGTGGGGCGGGAGTCGGCTGGGACAGCGGGCATCAGGTCCTGTCCTGGGGAAGCATACGCCAGCAGCTGGCTGGTGCGCGGAACTTACTCCTGCTCGGAGGAGTGGGTAAGTTCATCAACAAGAAAAATGAGGGTAGATAGGGTTAGTTTAGGGGTTGGGGAGGAGAGGAGAAAAGGGAGGAAGGGTAGGTTGGGGTATAGGAAAGTTCCCTCCGAGTCCGTTCCTTAATTGGAGCAGACTGGGAGGGAACTGGGCAAAGACCTGATCATGTCGCCATCTGTACTTTAAAAAATTCCCTCCCCCCCCCGCACACGCGAGTCGCAACTCGCCCGCACATGCACGCCGATATTAAAATAGGGTGTGCATGTGTGCGTGGGTATTGAATTTTATAATAAACACACGGCGACATGCGCATGTTATAAAATCGGCGCATCCATGTTTTAAAATTTACCCCTAAACTTTCAGGAATTCAACCAACTATTTAAAAATATACTAAAAATGTACTGAAATAACTAGGATTGTCTTTGTTGGCAGTACAGTATGAGCTAAAACTTTGTCACTTTACCGATCAAGAACCCTTTTCTCAGAATAAGCTTAAATTTCTTCTCTTCTGATCTTAAATATTGACTGTTTCTTTTTTTATTATTTATAAAGATTTCAATATACATCTGTGATAACTGTGAATTAGGAAATACAGATTGTCATTCAATTAATGTCATCAAAGAAAATAGAAGAAAAATCAAAATTCATTCTTTTATGAATAATTTTCGTAAACCCACAAACCAAGAGAGATCGGTGACTCCTGCTAAGATCTTTTCCTATACTTATGTTGGTTCTGTCCTCTTCTACAACCCTTCTATCCCTTTATTTAATTTGTCTTTGTAAACTGTGGTAGCTCTTTGTAAAAAGTTATTCCATTGTAAGGCATCCAATGCATTTTCCAAATAATTTCCCAATTTGTTCCTCATAGTTTTCACGTCCTGAGTTCATTGTCATGTCTTTGGAGCCAGCAGTGACCTTACAGTTACCTGGATCTATTGTGGTAATTATTCATTATCATCAATATATATTGTAAATTTTTAAACCCTTTGTGAAGTGTCATATAATGTTCAGTAGTCCAGCATCTGTTATGTTTAGCCAGAGGCTGTTTTAATACATTTCTCAACAAATGTTACAGGATCCCAGAGGGCAACATTATTATTATTATTATTTAACACATTTCTATACCGACCTTCATGAAAAAATTTCATATCAGATCGGTTTACATGTAACAAAGGGTATAACTTAAACAAGAACAATTCACTAGAAGCGGAAGTTACATATAACAAGGGTAGTTAACTTGGAGGCTAGGCTAGTCAGAGGTATAGGACAGTGTAACTGAAGAGAACTAGAAAAGGCAATGAAACAAAAGAAACGGCGGCTTAATTATAATGTCTAAACATAGCGGGGCGTTAGCCGGTAAAGCAGAGTCCTGTCCGGTTGACAATTAATGGCTTAGAAAGTTAGGGGAAGGCCTGGAGGAAGAGCCAGGTCTTAAGTTTTTTGCGGAAAGTTCGAAGGCAAGGTTCTAGTCTGAGGTCAGTGGGCATATTGTTCCAGATAGTTGGACCTGCCGTAGAGAATGCTCGTTCTTTGGTGTATGATAGTCGCGTGGCTTTTGTTGGGGGAACTTGCAGGGTACCTTTGTACGCTTCTCTTATAGGTCTTGAGGATGAATATAATTTGAGAGGAATCTGGAGGTCTAGTTGTTGCTGATTGTATATGGTTTTATGAATTGTGGTGAGGGCCTTGTGCATTATTCTATATTTTATTGGCAGCCAGTGAAGGTTCCGTAGTATGGGAGTGATGTGCGAACCTCTGTTGGTGTTGGTTAGGATTCTGGCTGCTGAATTCTGGAGCATCTGTAATGGTTTGATGGAGGAGAAAGGGAGTCCGAGAAGGAGAGTGTTGCAGTAATCTGTTTTGGAAAAGAGCGTGGTTTGGAGGACGGTCCTAAAGTCCTGGAAATGGAGGAGAGGTTTGAGCTTTTTCATAACTTGGAGTCTATAGAAACAATCCTTGGCGGTGTTGTTGATGGATTTCTTTAGATTCAGGTGGTTATCGAGGATGACTCCTAGGTCCCTTACTTGTGAAATCTGGGTGTTGGATGATGTCTGATGGATTAGGGCTGAGTGGTCGGGGGAATGAGAAGTAGTTCTGTCTTAGATGCATTGAGGACTAGGTTAAGACCGGAGAGTAGGCAGTTAATAGCTTGAAAGCAGCTTTCCCAGTATGAGAGTGTTTTAGAGAGTGATTCTGTTATGGGGATCAGAATCTGTAAGCCGTCTGCATAGAGGTAGTGGATTAAATTTTAGTTTTGTAAGCAGCTGGCAGAGGGGGAGGAGATAGATATTGAAGAGGGTGGGGGACAGGGAGGATCCTTGCGGTACGCATAAAGTTGATTTGACGTCTGAAGATTCTTTATTATTAATGTTTACCTTAAAACTCCTGTTGCTGAGGAAGGAGGAGAACCATTTGTGTGCGGATCCTGATAATCCGATTTCTGAAACCAATTTAGAAGGATGGTGTGGTTCACGGTGTCAAAGGCTGCGGAGATATCTAGAAGGATCAGGATGAATGACAGACCTTTGTCAAGGCCCATGATGATGTGGACCGAGAGTGAGATAAGGAGGGATTCTGTACTTAATGATTTACGAAAACCATATTGGGATGGATAGAGGATATTGTGTTCTTCCAGATAATCTGAGAGTTGCATATTTACCAGTTTCTCCGTGATTTTGGCCAGAAAAGGAAGGTTAGATATGGGGCGGAAATTGGCGGGATCTCTCGTGTCCAGGTTAGGTTTCTTTAGTAGGGGTTTGAGGGAGGCTGTTTTTAGGCTGTCGGGGTATATTCCTTGGGAGAGTGAGCAGTTTATGATATTGGTCAAAGGTCTGGAGATAGTCGTCGGGATGAGAAGCAGAAGTTTAGTTGGAATGTGATCTGATGGGTGGTTGGAAGGTTTCAGCTTCTTAAGTAAGGATTCAATCTCAAGTGGGGTAGTTGGTTCAAAAGAATCTAGGTTAGCTCCAGGGTGAGGAATGGAGTCGTGGGTAGGGATGGGGGAGGTTGTGTTGGTGGGAAGGCGAGCTAGAGTGTCTGCAGTTTTTTTCTGGAAGAAAAGTGCTAGTTCATTTGCTTTGGATTGTGCTTGGTCATCTGATATGACGTGGGTGGGGGATTTAGTGAGTTGGGAGACATATGAGAACAGGGTCCTGGCATTGAATTGGAGTTCGTGGATTCTGCTGGCATAGAAGTCTCTTTTTGTCTGTAAGATGGAATTCTTGTAGAGATGTAATGTGTGTTTGTAGTTGGTTAGAGTCGTGGAATTGGGGGACTTACGCCAATCACTTTCTTTGTGTCTGAGGTCTTGTTTTATCTGCTTAAGTTCGGAGGAGAACCAGGGTTGCTTCTTTTTATGCATTGGGTTGATTGTTTTCACTGCTTTAGGGCAAACTTTATTTGCGATCGATTCTGTGATATTGTGCCATGACAGAAGGGCCTTGTTGGGGTTGGTGGTGTCCAGGTTGGGAAGTTCTTTGGAGAGAAGATCTTTGAGCGTGTCAGACGTACAAGTTTTCCTGAAGTGGATGGTGGAGAGGGGCTGAGGAGGCTGAGGATTCCCTTGAGTCGTGAGGGTTGTTGATATCAGTGAGTGGTCTGACCAGGGAATGGGGGTACAGATCGGAACATTGTTGTATGAAATATTGGAGTTGACGAAGATGAGGTCGAGGGTATGACCTGCTTTATGGGTAGGTTTATCAATGATTTGTTTAAAGCCCATGGCTTCGAGTGTAGTGAGGAGCGTTTCGCAATTTGGGGTGGGCGGAGAGGCGTCAACATGGAGGTTGAAGTCCCCCATGATTATGGCTGGTGAGTCCATGTTGATGTGTGTGGCTATTATTTCTATATGGGAGATAGCTCACGGTTCCTGTTTAGACTATACTTCAGTCTCTTGGGGAGGGGGCCTAGTTATACCTATATAATCCATATGTAATTATAATGTGGCATGGTATCTGAAGTTTGAACCTCAGGCAAGTCTGAGCCAGTTTCTAACCCACAGTGAGCCCCTCAGTGCATTTCATGAAGCTCGACTTTGCTGATCCAACATCTTGGCGTGACTGGTGACAACAGTTTGCCAGGTGCAGGGTGGCAACCAACCTGCACATAAAGGATGAGGTGGTGCAAGTGTGTATACTCATGTTTGGCTCAAAGCTGAGCATGTCTTCAGGTCATTTCCCTTCCAGGCTTAGGCAGATAGGAAAAGGGATAAAAATAGGGATGAAGTTTCTATTAGGCAAACTAGGCAGTTGTCTAGAATGCCAAAAATTTGGGGGGCAGCAAAATCCAGCTACTGCAAGGCCCAGAGGTTGCTATATCAGAGCCAATATCGCCAAAGAAAGAACACTGTGCTGGAGCCACTGCTGCTGGTAGGAGAGTAACTGTGTTGGAGTTGCAGCTAATATGGGGAGAGGGTGCATGACTGCAGGTTCACTTAGGTCAACGAATACTCTTGCACTAGCCTTCGATAAAAAGATCTGGAAAAGTATGAGAAGTACATTTTCCCCAAGTGAATGGATTGGCATAAAAAAGCAGTAGACACTGCAGACAAGGATCTGGTTGACATAGGAATCTATCTTCCCTTCTGAGCTATTGCACTGTACCAACAAACCAATTAGGAAGAGAGCAGCTAAGGTGTTATTGGGCCAAACTCTCCATACTACCCTTCCTTCACTACCAATGATGCTTGTGCTGCACTGGTCCTATTTCATTATCCTGCAACAAACTGACACAAAAGCTAAATACAGTTATGAGACTTTATACTATAGTCATCATTCAACGAAACTGTTACCAACTCTCATCCCAGGAGATCAGATTTGCCTCATATTACATGACCAGAAACTCTAAGATAGGACAGCCATGGTTACTAAGCAACATTACATACTGCACTCTTACTTGCTTCAGACCTCAGATAGCATGATGACCAGGTATAATCGACAACATATCCATCCCAGCACTGAAGAAATAGTCTCTTAGACTGATGTAGGATCTATCAGACTTATCACATTTCTTGGAGTCTACTCAAAGCAGTGATCTACAGAAAGTTGTCATCACAAGATTGGGCTGAATAGCAAAACCCATTGTGAGACTGGATTTAATGTACAAGAAAATGGTGCTGGTTGGCCCTGATACTGGCCCTATTTTGACATCACTTTGCACCAGTCTCAGGGGTGGTGCTATTTTTAGTAAGATGTAATGGAACAGCTGGGTATTTCTCCTGTCCTTTTCTTCCTGCAAGATCCCAATGGAAGGGGGTAAGTGGGGGCTCGGGAGGTCCCCAGTCCATATTCATTTTCAGGAGGTGGGGGGGAGGGGGTCAGTGGGGCCCATGAAGGCTCCAGCTGGGCTTGACTCATCCCAGCCAGATAGGTCTGAGCCCCTGCTTATTGGCAGGAGATGGAAGGGTCAAGTGTGGCCTTCCCAGGCATTGTGGACCTGGAGAAGCCACACTTTTTGAAACAAAGTGAAGATATCTGATAATTTTCAGGCATTTTTGGGCAAGACTATTTTCAATTTATTCTATTTGGAATAAACCGAAAATGACCTTTTTCAGTTCAGATGTGTCATTTGTTTTAAATGAATGCACATCTCTTCTGTTTTGGCTGTGTGGTCGAGCCTCTCAGGGAAGGGGCCTACGGTAGTTATATCTAAATAAGCAACAGCTAGCTCTGTATAACGTGACAACCTTTTGTGTAGTTTATATAAGCAATATAAAGATTTTGGATTTTACTGTATGTGATATTATATCATATGTTATTTGAGAGATTCAGAGTAATCTAGAAGAAGGTATCAGAAAAGAGTGCATGGGGATAACTTGCCAGTGTGATGGTTACTACCCTTAACCAATAAACTTTCATACTGTTGATGTAGCTCTATTATTGCTCTCTGCTTCAATGGCAGGGGGAAAAGGAGAATTAGATTCAGACAGCAACGAACAAGAACATTGAATTTTACGGTCTGGGAAAACAAATAGGCATAGGGGTAACTTGCTGATGCAGCTGTTACTACTCTTAACCAATAAGCTTGATATTTTTGCTGCAACTCCAACATTGATCTCTGCTTCAACGGCAAGAGGTAATGGGGAATTGGACTCAGACAGCAACCAACAAGGGCCCTGACTTTGACGGTCTGGGAAACTGATAAGTATGGGAGTGACCTGTATGACGAGGCAGATACTACCATAAGCATACTGGGCAGACTGGATAGACCATTTGGTCCTTTTCTGCTGTCATTTCTATGTTTCTATCATGTATAGTAAAGCCAGTAAATATAAAGCACATGACTGCAGACTTCCAGATAAGCTTATTAGGGAATCAGAGCCTATTTATTTATTTAATATTGCTTTTATTCTACCTTTTCGCACAATATGTTTCAAAGCAGATTACATCTCAAACTTTCACAGTAATATAGTCAACAAATATCAACATAAACTTTAAATTCAAACATCACCAGGAACATAAAACAAAATAAAACAATTACATTATTTATATGCTTCATTAAAATACAAAATCTTCAATTGCTTTCTGAAAATCTTTAAATCAATGCAAATTTGGGAGGAGTCATGAATGTTGATAGTGCAATACAACTGATTCAGAACTACATGCCTATAACGCTGATGGAAAATGCTTCCATGCTTTCAGACCAAGAAAGGAAAGTCATATTTATCTCAAAGGAATCTCTCTGTAATTATGCCAAATGGGCTGTGTTTAGAAGTGAAGTGTGACATCAAGTCTCGGGCCAAGGACGTATTTGATATGACCATTGCACATGCAAACCTAGAAGATCATTTCTACTTTGGCTTGGCATATATGAAAGGTGAGTATACTTAATAATAAATATACCATAATTTTTAGTTAACCAGAATGATGTATTCCTATGTAATGCAATGTTATTGCCTAAACATACACTTGAATTATCACATTTGAATATCTTGAGCACTAAGATTATTTCTAGAGTTTGAAAGTAGATAGAGCCATAGAACAGGGTAAAAAAAAATCAGTCCTAATATTTCTGTTTTATAATCTTCCAGAATCTAAATATGTGATTATTCATTAGTCTTTTATAGAGAATGAGTATACAATTTTTTGGCCTTCCCCATGCTCATTTTGTTTGTCCTGATCTTTATCTTGCCTATGGATTTAAAGGTTCATAGAACATGAATTATAGGCTGGAAGAAATTTATGAAGTCATTGAATTCATCCCCTTCTGCTACCTGTATCATCTCAGACAAATATTTCCTAAACGGTTTTTAAATAGCTCAAATGTTATTATTATTATTATTATTATTTGGATTTATTACCTGCCTTTTTGAATAAAAATTTCACCCAAGATGGTGTACAACAATTAAAATGGCAGCAAATTATCCAGGATTATTTGCAGCTTGACATAAAATAAGACATTTAAATAATTAGTGATGCCTACTTTAGACAAATACAAAATAACATACTAAACTTGAAGTAAAATACAAAACATTTTCAATCAAATATGGAATAGCAGCATGTTTGGGCATTCAAAGTAGGGCACTGGCAGTTTATTGCCATTTTTTAATGCATGTTTCACAGGTTGTCATGCGGGTTGAGTCAGAGGACACCCCTTCAGAAATAGTGCAGGTCTACAAGGTTGGGCATGGCCTTGTCTTCTGCCTAGCCAGCCCCCTCCCCCGCAGTTTGTGCCCTTGGGATCTGGTAGCCGATAAGGCTTGGCATCAATAGCTGAACATCATGGTTGCAAGGCAAGGCAGGCTGGATGGGGCTGGACAGGCTGGCCAGGCTAGACAAGGCATGGTAAGCACAGGTTGAAAGAGGAGGACTGGATACAGAAGCAGGAAGGCAGCAGGATACTGAGCAAGGACTGGGGCTGGATACAGACACACACTGGGTGGAATACTGGGCTGGATACAGATACAGACTGGACAGGACACTAAGCAAGGCAAGGCAGGGCAATAGCAAGGCCTAGAACTGGACTGGACAGAGCATGACAAAGACCAGACAAGGGCAGGACTGGACAAGGACTTGGCAAGGACAACAAAGAATAAAGAACACTGAGGCCTGAAGGCAGCAATACAGAAGGCTCGTAGGCCACTAAGCTTAAGGCCCAGAAGCCACTAGATGAGGTAGAAGGCCCAGAGGCCACAAGGCAAGGAAAGGCCCTGAGTAGGCTGCAAAGAAAAGGAACAAGGTAAGAGCAGGCCTGGAGATCACAAGGCAAGGAAAGGCCTGAGTAGGACATAAGACAAGGTTCAAGGTAAAAGCAGACCTGGAGGCCACAAGGCAAGGAAATACCTGAGGAGCCTGCAAGACAAGGCACAAGATAAGAGCAGGCCTGGAGGCAACAAGACATGGAACAAGGTAAGAGTGGCCAGGTCAGACAGCCAAGGGTGAATCCATGAAGAGGTAGTGAAGAACTAGCAAGGCAGAGTTAATTAAATAGGGCTGGAGGTTGGGTGTAGTGTGAGGTACTTGGTGAGGCCAGAAGCCAGGCTTGCTGAGGACATCTGGTGGAATGAAGACTGTGCAGCAGGCTGAACCTTGGCAAGGTGAGATTGTATAACAGGCAAAACTGTGAAAGAGGTAGAGTGTTTAGCATTTAAGGCTTAGTGGAAAAGTCACACTTTTGCATGCTTCTTGAAATTGGAGTAGTCATTTATTTGGCAAAGCTCTTCTGGAAGGGAGTTCCATAAGGCAAGAGCTGCTCCCAAGAAGGATTTTTGTCGAGTATCGGCTCGTTTGAATTTTCTTTTTTGTTGTTGTTGTCGGCATTGAAATATAGGCATCATGTGAGGACCTTAGTGATCTGGGGGCATGTATAGGGTCAGTCTTTGTCTCTAGTTTGGTCCATCTCCTCTTTAGAGCTTTGAAGATTATTGTCAGGGTTTTGAATTTGGATCTGTAGGGGACTGGCGACCAGTGTAGTTTGTATAAAACTGGTGTCATATGGTCATGGAACTTGCATCCTTTTTTGAATGACTTGCAGCTTGTGGACAGCCTTATCTATAAGACCCTTCTATAGAGTGATACAGTAACCAGTCATGATGTATGGACTACTGTGATTAGATTCATCTTCTCAGTGAGATGGGTGGCTGCTAAAAATTACCCTCTTAGAACTTTATTTATAAAATACTGCATATTTATGCTCTGAAAGTATGTGTTTATGTTCTAGAACACATATATTTCCAGTGCAATGAAAACTCTTACTTTTCTTTCTTATTGTATAAACATATACACGTATATTTTAGGTGCATAAAAAATATAACATGTATGAATAAAAAACTGGTATTTTATTATGTATGAATATATAAATAGTTTCTTGCATGTGAACTTGATATCATTAGTTTGCTGATATCTCCACCAATTCACTCAATCAGTTTCCAGTTCACTTGGAACTTCTAGCACTTCATCCTGAACCCTCACCACTTCACCCCAAACCTCCCACCCAAAAATTGAAGAAAATAGATAAGGCCAATTTCAATTCTGCTAATCAATAAGCATATGTAAAATTGCACATTTGTGAATGCAGGCTACTTATGTTTGTAAATGTTTGTTTTAAGTGACTTGGAATGTTAATGGTTTGCTTCTGATTTTGAATATTAGGATCCATTTATACTACCTGAATTAATAATATCCATCTTTATTCAACTCTCTCATAATTCTCACCAGAATGTATTAACCAAAGTTAGTTACTCAAAAATAGGTCCCCTGCTTAGATATTTCAAAGTATGGTATAATTTTACATGGAAAAATATTCTCTCCTTTTATGAAGAGAGTCTCAGGCTCTCATACATGCACTGTCATTTCCAATCCAAAAGGTTTATATACCAACAGTGTGTTATTTTTTAAAAGTACCATGAGTAAATACCAAAATTAGTCTGCTCACTAATGAATACATTTTTAAAGGGTTACATATACAAAATTAGCATATTTCAGTCAGATGGTAGAGCACAGAGTATCTATCTGCTAGACCTTTGATGGTCTAAATTAGGTGTGGAGGGACGGTGGTTTGTTCATGATTAAAAATAATAATGAGGATTACCTGGATGGTTCCTTGGTAAGTTTATGAAACAACCACTCCCTTCCTAATTAATTTTTTTTGTGAAAAGGGATTCTTGGTTGTAATGAGAATCAATGAATTGATTACCCGTTCTTTTGGGAATTTTTTCAATGTTCTAAGAGATACAAAAAAAGAAAAAAAGAAATAAAGAAAAATAACATTTGATGTGGGTTAGTTGTTGAGACCTTTGATGGTGGCATAACCCAATATGATATTCCTCTTTGTCCAAGCAGGCCAGTCCACACAAATGAGATATGTAGTCCAGCCAGCAGATGGAGGTGGAGATAAACTGACTTGCTGATGCCATTTTCATATAGAGCTGCACCGACATCAGCCTGCCAGTATTCTTTCTCCAGCAGATGGTGGACATAGATATCTACTTGTGGATGTGGGCCCGCCAGGAGGGAGACAAGTTGGTTGATGGGCTCCTGAGGTGATAGCCTGACTCTCTCCCTTATTTGAGTAAGCAGTCAGTGGATCAAATATTCTGAGGAGCTTGGTGATGAAGGCTAGTTGACCTTTCCCCCTACAGGCACCAGAGTTGGTTCCAGCTGAAGTAGGAAGCTTTGGGCTCGCTACTTCTGTCTTCTTTCTCTCTGCCCAAGGTGTTGTTTCCTTCTCCAAGAGTGATTGATCTGGAGTAGAGTGCATCAGAGACAAATTTTAAGGGGGAGGGGATGTCAATCCCTGGCGGGAATCTATCCCCTGAACCGGAAAGCGAGGGATCAGCTTCGTTTCCCGAAAGTGGATGCCCTAGTGTGTGCTGTTACTAAGAGGACTATGATTTTGGTGGAAGGTGGAGTAGCCTTAAAGGATGCTGAGAATAGAATAGAGGCTATCCTGAGACAAACCTGGCCATGAATTTGCAGCTCTCCATATACTGCTGTATGGCAGTACAGGCAAGCTTGCATTTGATCCAAGAAGCTCAGGAGGCTCTAGGAGTGAATGGACCTTACTCAGAGCCAGGTGCTGCTTGTTTTGGCAGATGAAGGCTATGATTTGATGCACATTATGGCTTGAGGAGTGACATCAATGATAGCTGCAAGATGCCTCCTGTGGTTGTGAAATTGGTTGGCTGATACTACTTCTAAATCAACCTTGTCCAAGTTACCCTTTAAGGGCCACCTTTTATTCAGGAAAGAGTTAGAGAAGATGGTGTTGCGACTGTCGCTGCCCGACGGCTTCACTCTGCCTACCTTTCCTTTTCTGCGACTCCTCCTGCTCCTCATGGACGCCTGGCTGCCGCGGCGTCTGCCTGCTGTCCTCTCCGGCGTCCCTGGACCGGCTTGGGTGCTGCCTCCTGCCATGCTCTCCAGGTACCTTAGGGCGTGAGCGCCGTGTGGCCCTCATTCTTATTTCCTCATTGGTGCATTCCTCAGGGGCGTCTCCCTGTGATGACATCACGCTGTCCGGATATTTAAGCCTACTGTTTATTGCTAGCCGTTGAGTTAGCAAGGGGTAATCTTATGGATGGGATTCGCTCTCCATACCCAGCTACTCTGCCTTCCTACTCCTATTGGACTCTCTGCTAATGGGGTACCCGCTCCTCGGGGGCCTCATTGTTTCTTTCAGGTCGCTATCAGGTAACCGGTACTCGCTTCGCGAGGGCCCATGTTCCCTGACTCGCTGCCTGCACCTATCTCCTCTTCTACTTGGAAGAATTCGCTAAAGACACCATCAGTGAGTACTATTATCATCTACTCCTCAGAGCTGTTTCCCTGGAACCAGGTACTCGCTCCTCGAGGGCCTGCCTCCGTTCCAGCGCCAGTGCCATCTCTTACGTGGAGCTGCTGTGTGAGTACTTTTCCAACAAGTCTCTCTACCTCCAGGGTTCTGGTACTCGCTCCTCGAGGGCCAGCTCTCCCTATCTCGGGGCTTCTCCATAATTGTGACTCTGTGAATGTTCTATTGTACTTACTTTCTCAGTTTTCTCCACTTCAGCACTGCTACCGGAGAAACCGTAGTTCCAGTGCCCTGGGGAATACTAGCCCAGCTGGGCTACAACATCTACTCACTACTGCCACCTCTGGTGGTTTCTCAAACTGTCTAAATAAAGAACTATCTGTGTTTGTGTGTCCAGAGCTGAGCCTGACCTGTGGCCCTCATGGGACTTCCCCCCATGGGCGTGGTCAGCTGCCACAGTGTCCAAGGGTACACCCAAATCTCAGTAATTATAACAGATGGTGGATCGATGGAAACTCCAAGATTCTGTGTTTGCTGGAGGATAATAAGTCCACTCCACACTCTTCCTTCTCTAAAGGACAGTTTCGGGATTCATGGCATTTTCGCTCCTCTAGAGGTTTAGGAGTGCAGAAATCTTGTTCCTTTGCAGGGTCCCAGTCTTTTTGAACTAAGAAGATGGGTAAGGATGGAAACTCTGGTTCTGGGGTCTTCCATTCATCACAATGAAGCTTTGGAAGTCCATCCTCTGATTCCAGAGGCTAGCAGCCAACTGTCTCTGTTTTATCGAAGATAGACACATGTCACTTCATACCAGTGGATCCTGGATATAGTGAGATATAGCTATGCCCTAGAGTTTTGTCAGTCTCTTACAGATGCCTTTATGGTTTCCTCCTGCAACTCTACAGAAAAGAGAGTCACTGTGCAAAACACCTTACAGAGGTTCCAGTCACAAAGGGTCAGGAAGATGTGGATCAAAATTCCATTGATTTTTGTGGTGCCCAAAAAGTTGTGCTTTTTTAAATCCCATTATAGATCTAAAGGGAGTCAACAAGATTTTGTGCGTGACTCACTTTAGAATGGAAACCTCATGCTGTGTGATAATGGCAGGCAGCGAGGGAAGTTTCTCATGTTTCTCGATCTGATGGAAGCCTATCTGCATATTCCCTTACAGGAGGAGTATTAGCTATTCCAACGGTTCACAATACTGGGTTGGCATTACCAGTTTCAGGCATTGCCATTTGGATTGGCTACAGTGCCCAGAACCTTTTACAAGGTAGTGGTAGTGGTAGCCACCACCCTGTACAAAGAGGGCATATTGGTCCATCCATATATTGATGAATGGTTGATCAGGGCTAAGTTGGCAGAAGAAAGCCAGACCATATCTCACAGGGTTGTACAGCTGCTACAGTATTTAGATTGGGTAGCAAATCTAGCCAAGAGCAATTTACAGCCAACACAGACTCTGGAGTATTTGGGAGTCCGGTTTGATATGGCAAGAGGTAAAGTGTATATTACAGAACAGTGTATCCAGAAGCTTTGCGGACAAATACTGGCCCAAGAGGGTGAACATTTGTCCGATGTTATGGGATTATCTGCAAACATTGGGATCAATGGCAGCAACATTAGAAGTTGTTCCATGGGCTCAGGTACCTATGCATCCACTTCAAAGGATGTTGTTGTCTCTGTGGAACCCTAAGTTTTACAAGTACTTAGTGCAGCTGTCCTTCCCATCAGTGGTGAAGTGGAAGTTACTTTGGTGGATGAAGAGCAATCATCTCACCAAGGGGATGGATTTAGAGATTCCAAATTAGTTAGTGGTCACTATGGATCTGAGTCTCCAGGACTGGGGGACCCACTGTCAGGAACTAGTGGCACAAGGGCAGAGGTCTCTCAGTCAGCTGGAGGCTCAAGTGATTCAGTTGGCCTTCTTGAGATGTGCAGATCAGTTAAGTGGAAGAGAAGTAAAACTGATGTACAGGATGGCCCATGGAAAAGTAGCCTGCCTCCAATGCACTGGTATTGGAGGCGGGCTACTTTTCCATGGGCCACCCTGTACAATGCCACAGAGGTATTATACATAAATCATCAAGGGGAAATGGATAAACTACTGCCCTGGATGGAGCAGCATCTTCAGGCACTGTCGGCCGCTCACATTACAGGGATGGACAATGTTCGAGCGGATTATCTCAGCCATCACGCCTTAGACCCGGGAGAGAGGGAGCTGGAAATTGAGGTCTTTCAGCTCAACATCTCTCAATGGGATTGCCTTTTCTTAGATTAATTTATTTTTATTTATTTAACACTTTTTTTATACCGACCTTCATAGTGATAACCATATCGGATCGGTTTACATAGAACAAGGATAACTGAAGCAATAAATAAAGTGATTAACAGTAGAGGAGAAAAAGGTAAAGTTACATTTAACAAGGTGTAGAAACTTGGAAGCTAAAAATAGCTGGAAAAAATAAAGGCAGGAAGTATTGTAACATAATAGTAAAGGATGTGGGTTAAAGCTTAAGGTGCTTTAACCTGGAAGTGCCTGAGTCCATCTTTCGAGAGGATAGCAAACCATTCGTCTGGGAGGGGATAATAGATCTGATGATGAGCCATGACAGTGCAAAGGTGCAGAGTTTTTTCAGTCGCAGGGACTTTCTAACACTCGGGATTGATGCTCTCGTTCAGATATGGCAAAAGGAGGAGTTGCTTTATATATTTCCTCCATGGCCAGCGATCAACAGATTACAGCAAAGGATTGTGAGACCCAGATTGACAGCAACAACCGTGATATGCAGATTTTCAGTGTCTGGTAGTCGACAGGCCGTTGTGATTGCCAATGCAACTGGATCTACTGTAACAGTCCTGCATGAAAACTTGTATCAGATCTGTTTCACGGTTTGGCCCTTGAGAGGGCTTATCTGTTTAGTTGTGGTTATTCCCCAGCAGTGGTGAGCACGCTGTTGTGAGCTTGAAAAATTTCTACTTCCTTAGATTATGTTAGGATCTGGAAACTTTTTGAGAACTGGTGCAGCAAGCAAGTCACCCTTTAAAATTAGGTGTTCCCTAGATTTTAGATTTTCTGTAGGAAGGTTTGGTCAAAGGATTAGCCCTCAGTACGCTCAAGGTGTAGATCGCTACTTTGGCTTGTTATAGAAGATGAGTTCAAAGCAGATCTTTTTCTTTGCACCCGGATGTTGCTAGATTTTTTAAGGGGGGTTAAACACATTCAACCACCATTGCATATTCAGGTGCCTTTTTTGATGGGTCCCACCTTTCATTCCCTTCGAAAGATCGTGTTGTATTTGCTAACTATGAAGACGGTGTTCCCGGTCGCTATATGTTCAGCGAGGATGTTTTCGGGTTTGGAGGCTTTTTCCTGTCAAGAACCTTCCTTGTTGATCACCACAGACACAGTGAGGATTAGGAGTGTGCTTTCCTTATTGCTGAAGGTGGTTTTGGACATTCGCTTAAATCAGTCCATTTCCTTACCATTTCTGGACAGGTCTCGAAATGAACAGAAATATCATGCATATCATCCTTGGATGTCAGACAGCATCTGTTGCGGTATCTTAAGGTGACTAACCTTTTCTGGGCAATGGATCATCTCTTTGTCTTTTATGGGGGAATGAATAAAAGGGAAGTGGCTTTGTGGGCTACAATGGCACACTGGATTAAGGAGATAATAATGGTGGCCTATGTGATGGCAAAGAAACCTTTGCCCACACAAAGGTCTTTCTTATGTCCTAAATTAGGGCTCACTCTACTAGAACCAAGATAGTGTCCTGGGTAGAGTTACAGTTATCTCCAGCAGAGATCTGTAGAGCAGCGATGTGGTCTTTCTTGCATAACTTTTTTTTCTAAGCATTATCGTTCGAGCACAGGGAAACATGTCATTTTCAAAGGCTTCATTTGAAGGCAGGCTCCCACCCTTCTAGGGAGCAGCTTTGGTAATCCCACTTGTGTGGACTGACCTGCCTGGATGAAGAAGAAGGTGAAATTACTTCTTACCTGATAATTTTCTTTCCTCTAGGACAGGTATGCCAGTCCATACTCCCTCCCTGGGCTGCCTATGTTTCTGATGTTTTGTCCTTCTTAAGATGATTGTTAACAGTGGGAATTGGAGGCCATAAGAGATTTCTGGATTGATGAGGATCTGGGTAAGTAAAGGCTTCCTTTTCCTGATATTACTGTTATTACTTTTCCTTTCTTGAGCCCAGTGCTTTTGGTGTCCTGGAATTAAAAAAAAATTCTTGTGGGTTCAGATATTTGTGTTACTGTTTGAGGTTGTTCAGTTGTCCACAGTTGGCTTTTCTAGGATATTGGCAGGCTGATATCAGTGCAGTGCTATATGAGGGTGACATGAAGAAGTCACTTTATCTCCATCTCCATTTGCTGGCTGGAGTGCATAACCTACTTGTGTGGTCTTGACAGCCTGTCCTAGAGGAAAGGAAATTATCCAATAAGAAGTAATTTCACCTTCATTTCTATTTCATAAAAGCCATGATAACTCTGCTGTGAAGTGGGAAATAACTTGGTGGAGGAAGAAGAATCCTGTGAGGAAGCCCACGGATAACATATCTTGGTTCATTCTGTTTATCCAAATGCCCCTCTTCGGTAGTTCAGATGAGATATGGATTTAATTTGGACTGGTTCACCCATTCCTAATGTTATCTCAGTTGATTGCTTCATTCTTTTTCTCTGGATAACCAATCCTGGTGATGTTACACAGGACTCACTGCGAAAGGGGGACAACCACACTTGTACTTTTAGTGAGAAATGCGCACTAATCCTATCGCTTCATTACTGCCTCTGAGTCATTAATTGTTACATTCTTTAAGTTAACATGTTTCTCTCCAGTTATATTCTCCAGTTCCTCTCTCCTCTTCTTTCCCTTGACTTCTGGTTTAATTACAGTCCCCCTCCCCCTCCCTGTTCTATGTACTTTCTACCAGCAGTTCGATGTAAACCGATATGATGTAACCACTAATATCGGTATAAAAAAGTTTATAAATAAATAAATACAATAAACTGTCCACACTAGGAGAAAATCCACAGGTACTTTTAACCCATGGACTTTACACCAATTTTCAAAGCAAAAATACACTCATGCTTTCTGAAACTTGCTGTACCTGTGGGCGTTTGCACCTGCTTTGGCTGTGCACATTTTTTTCATGGAAAATAATGCGCATGAAGATAAATTCAATCTACACATATTTGCTTTGTTTTTTTAATGAATGGCTTCTATTTTTTAGTATTTTTTCTTTGTACATTGCCTAGAGTACCAACTGGGTGATTAAGACATTAAAATAAATAAATAAATAAACTTTCTGTTGTAGGACTGACCCTCTGAAAATGTGTTCCTGAGGATCTCTAACAGATAAATAGTTATAAACCTTTTCAAATAACACCGACTTTTGTTGTATTGGAGGCGCGTATGTCCCGGGGCTTGCAAAAAGGGGCGGTCCAGGGGCGTGTCCGGGGGGCATGGTGGAGGTTTGGGGGCGGTCCAGGGCATGGCGGTGGTCCGGGGGCAGTCCGGGGTGGGGTCGAGTGCTCTGGGACAGCGACCTGTGCCGGGGCATGGTGTGCCGGGGCAAGTTATGCCTGCCTTGGGCAGGCATAACTTTTGCAGCAAAGGTAGGGGGGGGGGGATTTAGTTAGGGATGGGGGGTGGGTTAGATAGGGGAAGGAGGGGGGGGGCCGGAAAAAAAGTTCCCTCCAAGGCCGCTCCGAATTTGGAGTGGCCTTGGAGGGAATGGGGAAAGCCAATGGGGCTCCCCTCGGGCTCGGTGCGCGTAAGGTGCACATGTGTGCACCCCCTTGCACGTGCCGAGTCCGGATCTTATAACATGCGCGCGGCAGCGCGCACATGTTATAAAATCGGGCATAGATTGTAAGATCTGGCCCATTATTTTATAACCTGTATGTACAAGTTATAAAATACATGTGCATATGTACACAAACGTGCGATGAAAAATGTGTGCTGCACAAGTTTGGAGATATCTGGATAAGTTATTATCCAGCTATCTGACTTATCCATCTAAATGGTGCTTTTTTCATACTTATCCCATTATCTTTATATAGCAGGATAAGGCTTAAAAATGCTACTTAGATGGGCAAGTAGCACTTTTTGGACTTATCTGGGTAAGTAGCATCTTGCTGTTACTTAGCCAGATAAATCAGAACTTGTCCAGTTAAGTGCCTCTACTTATCTGGATAAGTCAAACTTGTCTAAGTAGTGGATAACTCAGAATTTGTACAAATGATATACACGCGCATCTTTCCTTTAGTTTTAAATGGATATGTGAGTAGATTTTACACACATAATTCAGACACATTTACCCCCCCCCCCCCCCCACTCCATGCAAGCCGGTTTTTACACTCCTAAATCAGGGGATTTTCATGCGTGCAGCAATAATTATCCAGTTCTACAATTAGACTACCAGTTCACCCAGTCTATCTGCAGCTCATGAAGACCAGCCTGAAGTTCCCTGCTTTTCACCCAAACCCCCACCCAGTCATTTTTCACTTTTAAGATATTTACAATTGCTTACTCCAGATATTGAGTAGGAGTAAATATATGTGTCCGCTGCTACATTTACTATACATGTGTAAATTGCTTATAAAATAGCAACTTACTCATGTAAATGTTGTAAATGTTGGCCCCTCCCTAAAATGCCCCTGGCCAGCCCCTTTTTTAGATGTGTAAATATACTCGCGGACCTTGATTTACATATGTATGTTGAGGTTTCTAAAATAGCATACGCGCATATATATGCTATGCTAGATGCTTAAATGTTATTTTTTTACGTGCGCAACTTTTGAAAATTCACCTTTAAAGAAAAGATCTTAATACCAATAATACAAATAATCACTAGGGCAAAATTCCAAATTACAACTATTGTATATTTTTACGTTGCTACCAAACATGCTCAAAAGTGCTACTTTCGCCACATCCTGAGCAGTGATACCTTTTATTGGACCAACATAAGAATTATCCCAAAATTATATTATTCATGATCTTTTGAGAGTACATGGATCTCTTTTACAGACAGCATCTTTTTGAGATTTCAAAGCAGGGACTAGGAGTGGCTTAGTGTTTAGGGCAAGAGTCTGAGAACCAAGGAAGCCAGAATTCAAGTCTTACTTTTTTTATCGACACTCTTTGTGATCTTTGGCAAGTCACTTTATCTCCCATTTCCTGAGGTACACACTAAAAGATACATTTTAAAAGAGCTGTGCCTGCACAAAATAGCTGATGCGTGCAAGTAGCGCTTATTCGTGCTAGAACTATTTTATAAACATTGCACATATGCGCACAAGTATAGGTGCGCAAATAACTTTGCTCATGTAAAAAAGCGGTGCATTGGGGCGGATCATGGACATTTCAGGGGGGGGGGGGGGTGCCTTGATGACCTAGAGATAGACTGGGCAAACTGGTGGATTAATTGGTAAAACTGGGAATTTTCTTCATGCACACATTATAAAATGTGCCCACTTGCGAGGGTAAAGTTGACGAGTCCTAAGGAAAATATGTGAATAATCTTACCTTGTGTGACTGCTTAAAATTAGGATATGCACATTTTATATAAGGTGCATGCACTTGTGTGGACGATATAAAATTTGTGTGCATAAGGGTGTATGCTCACGTATGTACATATAAGGGCACATGCGTGCTCGTTTTAAAGTTACCATCCCTGATTGCAAGTTCTATGGGGCAGGACTTATTGTACCTCAATATTTATTACTGTTGTACAACACTGCAAATGACTAGTAGCACTATAAAAATAAGTATTTTATTATTAAAATAAAAAGCTGAGGTAAATGAGACTTTATCAAATAAGTAACAGTGTGTATTCTTTAATTTCTGCTATGTGCAGTATTAGATTCTTAAACATTTTCTCCTGGCACGTACATAAAAGCTCCAGTACCTATGGAGAAGATAAAGATCAACCCAATCGTATCACTGGTAAAGCTATCAACATTTACTGGTCAATGCCAAGTACTATATGTAGGCCTCTCACTCACAGGGTCTGCATAGCGTACCAGACTCCTAATTAGGTACAAGGCCACCTTACTTTAATTGTAATATTTTTAAATTAAAGTAAGGTGGCCTTGTACCTAATTAGGAGTCTGGTACGCTATGCAGACCCTGTGAGTGAGAGGCCTACATATAGTACTTGGCATTGACCAGTAAATGTTGATAGCTTTACCAGTGATACGATTGGGTTGATTTTTGTGGGATACATTGAAGGTACACTGGAGTACAGTTGTATACGGGTAGAAGGTTGTGGAAGATAAAGATCAGACATGATGTATGAAAAGCTGTAATTTGTAATCTGTGCAAGAACATACAATCCAGATTGTAAGAAAAAAAACCCAAACCTTTTTCAATAATAGATTCTGCTCTCACCATAGGTAAAGAGTTTTTCTTCTTGGATGGTGAGACCATATTGTCGAAAGTAGCGCCGGAAGGTTGGAGTGACCAGGCTAAGAGGAAATCTTCTATTATAAACTTTACTCTCTTCCTGAGAATAAAGTTCTTTGTTCACACTTTCAGTGCTATCCAGTAAGTATTTTAGCCGTTACTGGTAAATAATATAGTTTGATTATTATTATTGTAGTCAGCCAGCAGGTGTTAGAGTTGTAACATTGTCGGGTATGCATGAGCATTTCAGCATTGCCAAGTTCCTTACCATTAATCAACTAAAAACTGTATTAAAGCATATCTCGTCTCCCTCCATCTGAGCCCTCTTTTTCAGTAAAAGCTAAGGAAAAGGGAGCCCTGGACTACATAAGCAAGGCCCACATTGTTATTATTTTTTAAAGTATCGTACACTTTTTTTTAAAGTTTCCTTGCCCCCACTCCCACTCCCACAGCCAGTCTGCTGTTTACATTTTATGCAGCTTTGATAGTTTTGCTGCATAAGATATTTTTATAAAGAGAAGGACTACAATAAAAATATTTCAATTATTTTTCTTGCAAAACTAAGTGTACAGAGTATCAAGTCTTTTGTTTAGGACTTATTTATTTGAAAGGAAGGTATTCAAATTAGAAAACTGTTGGTGATACCATTTTTATTACAGCATGTTAGAAATGTTTGTTTATTCTGTATTCAACTTCTTATGCTGCAGGCAGCACCTAACAAGGCATCACTATTACCTACAACTGCGTAAGGATATTATTGAAGAGAGATTGTATTGCCGCAGTGAGACAGCACTGAAACTAGGTTCCTTAGCCTTACAAGCAGAATTTGGGAACTATATTCCTGAGGTATAATGAATAAATATTTGGTGACAAGTATGCATACTGTGTTTTTTTTTCATTACGGTATTTGATTATTATACTTTTTCACCATTAAGTTGAAAATTGAGTGTATACCATATGTAGGGGTATGTAAGATTGGGGGAATTTATTGGATTCACCCTGAGTTATTAATATGTGTTTACTGAGTTTTCTTTGACTTTCACTTGATGACACAACTATTCCTACTACTTCTATTACTTATCAGTTTATAACGCTAGTTGACATATGAAGTGCTGGACAAAATCACTTAGGACAGTCCTAGCTTAGTAGAGCTTGCAGTCTAATCAATTCAAACATACAGGGCAAAAGAGACCAAGAATTTCATTTAAGCAAAGTGGTTACAGTCACTTAAGGCTGTGAGTGGTGTAAATAGGTGTTAAGGTTTAAAAGCAGCCTCAAAAAGATGGATTTTTAGACTGGATTTGAATATGGTCAGAGCGGGAGCATGACGCACCAACTCGGAAAGTCTGTTCCAAGAAAGGTCAAAAGCACGGAGTTGGCAGTGGAGGAGAAGAGCATAGCTAAGAGTGTCCTGCTCAATGAGCAGAATTCACAGCGATGGAGAGAGAAGAGCGGAGATGTAGTGAGGAGCTGCAGAACGAAGACTCTTGTATATGAGGAAGAAGACTTGAACTGGATGCAGAAACAGATAGGAATCCAATTTGGTCACTTGAGATGAGGGGTTATTTTGGTGTTGTGATTACAGGCAAAAGATAAGTTGCACAGCTGAATTTTGGATGGGTGATGGTGGAGAGAGATGGCTCACTGCAAGACCTATGAGGAGCAGGTCACACTAATTTAAGCGGGAGGTGATGAAAGAGTGCATAAGAGTTTGGAAAGGAAGGGATAACTTTTGGTGATGTTATAAAGAAACAAATGAAACATTTTAGCTGTGTTTTGGATTGTGTTAGAGAAAGGAGAGAGAAGAGTCAAAAATGACCATAAGTTTATGGGCTGAGGGGACTGGGAGGATGTGTTATCCACAGAAATAAAGGAGGAAGAGGGGAAGTAATTTTAGGAGGAAAAATGAGTACTCCCTGGGCCATGTTGAGCTTAAAGGTGTGATGGGAAATCCAGGCAGTAATGTCAGACAATTAGGCTGAGATTTGGGCTGAATTCCTGATGAAATTTCTAGTGTAGAGAGTTAGATTTGGGAATCAGCTTAAAGATGGTACTGAAAGCCATGGGAGGAGATCAGTACACTAAGGGGCGGATTTTAAAACGAGCGCGAATAGCCTACTTTTGTTTGCGCTGCAGGCACGCGAGCGGGCCTCCTGCGTGCCGGGCCGTGACCTGGGGGCGGGTACGGAGGGCGCGGCCACGCCCCCGGACCGCCCCGGGCCGTAGCCACGCCCCCGTACCCGCCCCCAAAACGCTGCTGACACGCCCCCGAAACGCCGCGACGGCTGGGCCCGCCCCCCGACACGCCCCCGACACGCCCCCCTCGGAGAACCCCGGGACTTACGCGAGTCCCGGGGCTCTGCGCGTGCCGGGAGGCCTATGTAAAATAGGCTTCCCGGCGCGCAGGGCCCTGCTTGCGTAAATCCGCCCGGTTTTGGGCGGATTTATGCGAGCAGGGCTCTGAAAATCCGCCCCTAAGAGAATTAGTATATAGAATGAAGAGGACCCAGGACAGAGCTCTAACATAAGAATATAAGACATGCCATACTGAATCAGACCAAGGGTCTACCAGCTCCAGCATCCTGTTACAAATGGTAGCCAATTCAAGTCACAAGCACCTGACAAGTACCCAAACATTAAATAGATCCCAAGCTACTATTCCTGAAATTGATGCTTCATCAAATTACTTGTATTCCAGGAGCATTGACAATCTAAAATAGCCATGTCCTTTAAAACCAAGTCCCTAAACATGTGGAGATAAGGATCTCATGGTCCGTTGGGAACCCACTTTGATTTCGGCTTCATTACAGACACATCTGCAGTAATAGGCTGTTGAGAAAAGAAAACTTTAAGTTGTAATATATGCAAAAAACAGAAAAAATTGAAACGTGACTGAAAATCATTATATCTATCAGTCAGGACAAATCCCAAACCTTTATTCAGCACCTCCATTTCGTCATTGACAAGCTCTCACCTGAAAGATTGATTATTTGTTGAGGTTTCATGCCTTTGGACTGTGTGATCAGTCCCTCCCAAGGCGATTTTGGGACATCTGTCCATTCAGTCCTCTCGGTGTCTCTCCGCCGACTCAAGCTGCATGTTCTGTACGGAGTCCTGTTGATACCCCTTCCCTGATCTAAAAAATATTTCTGATTAATTTGAACAGATTTCTCATCACTGCTGTTCGATTAATCAGAAGAATCACTGAAATTGACCCTTCTGCGTATGGGCTTATTCCAGCTCATATGTACCCGTGTATTTACTGTGTTGTTCTTAAAATCAGTTTCATCTCTATGAAATGTATCAATTTTAGATTGTTTATTTATTTATTTATTATTTTTATATATCGACATTTGATCTCAATCGAGATATCACAGTGGTTTACATTCAGGTACTGTAGGTATTTTTCCTATCCCCAGAGGGCTTACAATCTACAGTTTGTAGATCTTACAGGTACAGTTTGTACCTGAGGCAATGGAGGGTAAAGTGACTTGCCCAGGGTCACAAGGTGCGACAGCAGGACTCAAACCCTGGTCTCCTAGTTCATAGTCCACTGCTTTATTTTTAAATTGCTCAATTACTTCCCCCATCTTTAGCACAAACGTATGCTGATTATCAATACTTTCTGCCATCGACATTTTTGTTTCGATTAATGATATAGTTTCCTGTATAGTATCTGTTTCAATCTTAATTTGTTCAACGAGTAACACCATCAGATCTAGAGAACATTTATTTAAAATGCTAATCCATTTGGAAACAAACATTTCATTGCCACGAAACATATTGGGCTCCCGCTGCGTTCATAAACCCCTAGGTATCATCTTATGCTTGAGATATTTAATTATTGTGGCCGAATGTAATTCCAACCACACCATGTTCTTTCTATGATTGAATAATGCTGCCATAAATTGATGGCATGGCAAGATAAGATAGTTCAAATGAGCTTTGTGATGTTTTTGCCCAGGATATGATGGTCCTTTTAATATTGCGATACTGATTCAAGTAGTTGGATGAGTCTACTTAGAACTGCAACTAGATGTGTTATTTGGTGACAAGTTAAAAGATTCAATAATGTTTTGAGAGTTGTGTGGTGGAATTATTTTGTGTGGATTGTTGTTTAAAATTTAAAAGAAATATCTGAATCCAGACATATGGCCTGCTGCTTTCTTAAAGAAATGTGAAACTTCAGAGAGTACCGCTAGGTCACAGTTTTCTGTTGAGACCAGAGCAGTAATTACATTAATCTGTGTTCTGACTTGCCTCACTCTGCTTTTAACAACTGATGGACAGTGAAGTGTGCTATAATAACCAAAGTCTGATACCCAGCGTTGTGTCAATACAGCTGTCTTGCAGAAGACTCCATTCTCTGCTGCAGTTAAGGTTGCTGTAAGAGAGAAAAATGCTGGTCAAGCTTGCGATTATGATATTGTGTAATTATAGTGTTCTATCATGAATTAATGCACCTACTGTATACAAACAGAACCAATATTCAAAATCACTAGAGTAATTATAACAAGTGCACAGCATTTAGAAATTCTGCCCATGATCTGGCTATTTGGCAGAGGGCGGGGTTTATTGGATCATGATCATAGACTGTGATAATAAGAAATCTGGAGATTGGGGTAACCTGTATAGAGTGACAATTATTTATTAATTTGATTTATTTTCCACCTTTTAGGTGCTTCAAAACAGGTTGCATTCAGATAATGTAGGTATTTCCCTGTCCCCAGAAGGCTTACAGTCAATGAGAATAACTTTCAAACAACTCCCTGTGGCCCCAGATATGTACATATACGGGTAGATTTTATAAATTTACGCGAGCGCATACTTTTGTTCGTGCACCAGGCGCAAACAAAAGTATGCTGGATTTTATAAGATACGCGCGTAGCCACGCGTATCTTATAAAATCCGGGGTCGGCGCACGCAAGGGGGTGCACATTTGTGCAACCTTCGCGCGCCGAGCCCGGCGCACTGCCTGTTCCCTCCAAGGCTGCTCTGAAATCGGAGCGGCCTCGGAGGGAACTTTTCTTCCACCTCCCCTCATCTTCCCCTCCCCTCCCTTCCCCTACCTAACCGACCCCCCCGGCCCTATCTAAACCCCCCCACCCTACCTTTGTTGGCAGATTTACGCCTGCCGAAAGCAGGTGTAAATCTGCTCGCGCCAGCGGGCTGCTGGCGCGCCATCACCCAACCCGGGGGCTGGTCTGGAGGCCTTGACCACACCCCGGGGCCGGCATCATGCCCCCGACATGCCTCCCGCCCCACCCTGAAATTCGTGCCGTCCACCTGACACGCCCCGATACGCCCCTTTGCAACGCCCCGGGACTTACGCACGTCCCGGGGCTTGCGCGCACCACCGAGCCTATGCAAAATAGGCTCAGCGCTCGCAGGGAGGGTTCGGGGTAGGTTTTCGGGGTGTACGCGCGTATCTTACACGCATACCCCTTTGAAAATCTACCCCATATTGTTGCGCAGGGATCTACTGCAATATTTTAAAATCTGTGTGTATCAGGTATATGCAGATTATAAAATATGTGTACGCCTACCTCCTAATATAAACACAATGCATCACAAGCGCATATTTTTCCTACCTACTTTAAAAGCATACGTGCATATATTATACGCGCAAAACAAATTGTGACTTGCTTGCATAAAACCCTGTTTACATGCAGATGTTGGTATATTTTAAAACAGGCACACACAATCAAATTTTCCAGTTTTCCAAAAGTTCCACAGTTCATCCAGTCCTCCAGGTCATCAGACCCTCCTAGTTCTTCACCCAGATCTCCCATCCAATCAATAGTAAACAAGAGACAAATCTGATATCAATTGTGCAAGATCATTAGCAGGTGTAAAATTATGTGAATAAGTTGACATGTATACACGTATGTCTCTTTTAGCAACTTACGCAATATCTCTTGGCCCTATCCAGAATGCCCCTAGTCCACCCTTTTTTTTTACACATAAATATGTGCATGAGACCGAAAATGCATGCATGCTTTTGATGTTTATAATGCATGTATATGCTAACTTTACATGTGTAAATATTTTGAAAATTCACCTGTAAGCTTGAACCTGAGGAATGGAATGTGAAGTGACTTGCCCAAGGGTTCAAAGGGATTTGAACCCTGACTTCTTTGGTTTGCAGTCCATTGCTCCACAATCCTTTACAGTAGTAGTAATTATGATAACACTGGGCCTCCATGGGTCAAATAAGCAAGGAGTAGTAGTTGCTGCTGCACCATTGCTATTTATGGTTGCATCAGTAATTCCAGGAAGGCTGTAATGACCTGCGCAAAGGCACCATGGTTAAAACCCAAATTACAATGAGCATGGGGAAGACAGATCTTTTTTTTACTGCAGTATAACTAACTTTGGTGACTGTTAGAATTATTGCAAAACTTGGTGTTGGGACAGAGAAGGGGGCCTGAGTGTTGGCTTGTGTGTTGGTCTTCATAGAAGGAAAGTGGAAGATAGCAAGGCCTGAAATGTCCTGTTAACGGTAGAGGCCATCACAGAAACACTTTGGACATGATTGGGGCATATGTGTAGGACAGAGGTGTGGGAACAAGGTTGAGAAGGCAGGTAAGAGTTAGGGAGAGGTAAGAGTTGCTATTGGGTTGCATAAAGGATTTTTATATGTGCATTTACCTAAATTGAATTAACTCAGCAAACTGAGTGGACTATTTGGTCTTTGTCTGCTGTCATTTTAGGAGAGTCATTAGGTATGGGCACAGAGGGCTCATGATCCAAATCATTTGACTAGTGCCTTGAATCTCACTCAATGGAAAATAAGCATTTTCTTCCTGCTTCAGCCTCTCTGATGTGAGGCAAGATGCAGGGAACAGGAGCGGCAAGGCCAGGCTGCAACAGCCAGAGTGAGATCAGATAAGGAAAGAGCTATTTTGCTCCCTAATCCAATCCCTTGTTCTCTGTTCTGAAGAGATAAATTGCTGAAGGGGTGAGATTGGAGCAGACAGAGAAAAGCAAGAGCCAATTCCAGCCCCTCCCTGCTCAGGCATGGAGGGGGTAAAACTGAAGTAGACAGAGCAAAGAATAACTAGTCTGCTCCCTAATCCAGCCCCTCCCCTCCTGTTATTCTCCCCCTCTATCCACACACCCAGGCAGGGACTTTCACCTGGGGACAGGAAAGGTGAGGATGTAGCTGATACTGCAGCACAGGAATTCAGCTGGAGAGAGAGGGAGAGAAAACAGTAGGGATTAGTCTTGGGGGGAAAGGGGACTAAGTTGGAGAGTGGGAGGCATGAAAACACTAGTGAGTCGAGCTGGCAAGAGAGGATAAAAAGGGCAGATAAAGAACCCACAGGAGAAAGGGAAAATGAAAAGAAGAAAAGGGGGAGAAGACCTTCTGGTGGAATGGAGTCTTTTCTGAAGGGATGGGCTCTACCTTAACCAGGATGGAAACAGACTGCTGGCGCTAACCTTTAAAAAGGAGATAGAGCAGCTTTTAAACTAGAACAAAGGGCAAAGTCAACAGTTGCTCAGCAGCGCATGGCTCGGAGGGAGGTATCTTCAAAGGATACTGAAGAAGCATTAGAATTAGGGCATCCCGACAGTGAGGTTCCAATAAAAAGAAAAGTAGTCCAAGTGCTTATAATTAAAAACTCACATGAGCTAAAAGATTCCAGTTTATCCCTATCAACTGAACTGCAGAATGTTAATACAAACAAAAAACACACTTTGAAATGTTTGTATGCTAATGCCAGAAGTCTAAGAAGTAAGATGGCAGAGTTGGAGTGTGTAGCAGTGAATGATGATATAGATTTAATTGGCATCTCAGAGACATGGTGGAAAGAGGATAACCAATGGGATAGTGCTATACTGGGGTACAAATTATATCGCAAAGACAGAGAGGAGCACTCGGGAGGCAGTGTGGCGCTTTATTTCCGGGATAGCATAGAGTCCAATAGGATAAAGATCCTGCAAGAGACTAAATGCACAATCGAATCTTTATGGGTAGAAATCCCTTGTGTGTTGGGGAAGAGTATAGTGATAGGAGTATACTACCGTCTAGCTGGCCAAAATGGTTAGACAGACAGTGAAATGCTAAGTGAAATTAGAGAAGCTAACCAAACTGGTAGTGCAGGAATAATGGGAGATTTCAATTAGCCCAATATTGACTGGATAAGTGAAACATCAAGGCATGCTAGAGAAATAAAATTCCTGGATGGAATAAAAGACAGTTTTATGGAGGAATTGGTTCAGGAACCAATGAGAGAGGGAGTAATTTTAGATCTAATTCTCAGTGGAGTGCATGATTTGGTGAGAGAGATAATGGTGGTGGGGCCACTTGGCAATAGTGATCATAATATGATCAAATTTGAATTAATGACTGGAAGGATGACAGTAAGTAAATCCATGGCTCTAGCACTAAACTTTCAAAAGGGACACTTAGATAAAATGAGAAAAATACATTAGAAAAAAATGAAAGGTGAAGCTACAAAGTCAACAGGTGTGGACATTGTTAAAAATACCATCCTAGAAGCACAATCTAGTTGTATTCCATTCATTAAGAAAGGTGAAAGGAAGGCAAAATGATTACCAGCAAGGTTAAAAGAGAGGTGAAAGAGGCTATTTTAGCCAAAGATCTTCATTCAAAAATTGGAAGAAGGATCTATCAGAAGAAAATAGGATAAAGCATAAACATTGACAAGTTAAATGTAAGACATTGATAAGACAGGCTAAGAGAGAATTTGAAAAGAAGTTGGCCACAGAGGCAAAAACTCACAATAAACTGTTTTTAAAATATGTCCAAAGCAGAAAACCTGCGAGGGAGTCAGTTCGACAGTTGGATGATCAAGGGGTTAAAGGGGCACTTAGAGAAGATAAGGCCATCGTGGAAAAATTAAATGATTTTTTTGCTTCAGTGTTTACTGAAGAGGATGTTAGAGAGATACCAGATCCAGAGAAGGTTTTCATGGGTGGTGATTCAGATCAACTGAACCAAATCACTGTGAACCTGGAAGATGTGGTAGGCCTGATTGACAAACTGAAGAGTAGTAAATCACCTGGACTATATGGTGTATACCTCTGGGTTCTGAAAGAACAAAAAAAAAATGAAATTTCAGACCTATTTCAATTAATTTGTAACCTATCATTAAAATAATCCAGTGTATCTGAAAATTGGAAGATGGCCAAGGTAATCCCTATATTTAAAAAGGGATTCAGGGGTGATCCAGGAAACTATATACAGGTGAGCCTGACTTCAACGCTGGGAAAAATCATGGAAACTGTTATAAAGAATAAATTCACAAAACATTTAGATAAATATGGTTTGATGGGTCACAGCCAACATGGATTTACCCAGGGGAAGTCTTGCCTCACAAATCTCCTACATTTTTGAAGGAGTAAATAATCATGTGAACTAGTAGATGTAGTGTATTTGGATTTTCAGAAGACATTCGACAAGAGGCTTTTAAGAAAACTAAAAAGTAATGGGATAGGAGGCGATATCCTTTTGTGGACTGCAAACTGGTTAAAAGGCAGGAAACAGAGTAGGGTTAAATGGTCAGTTTTTACAGTAGAAAAAGGTAAACAGTGGAGTGCCTCAGGAATTTGTACTTGGACTGGTGCTTTTTAATATATTTATAAATGATCTGGAAAGGGGTATGATGAGTGAGGTGATCAAATTTCCGGATGTCACAAAATTATGCAGAGTAGTTAAATCTCAAGCGGATCGTGATGAATTGCAGGAGGATTTTGTGAGAATGGAAGATTGGACTGCTCAATGCAGATGAAATTTAACGTGGACAATTGCAAAGTGATGCATATAGAGAAAAAATAACCCTTGTTGTAGTTAAACAATATTAGGTTTTATCTTAGGCGTTACCACCCAGGAAAGAGATCTAGGCATCATAGTGGATAATACATTGAAATTTTCAGCTCAGTGTGCTGTGGCAATCAAAAAAGCAAACAGAATGTAAGGATTTATTAGGAAGGGAATGCCAAATAAAACAGAGGATGTTATAATGCCTCTGTATCGCTCCATTGTCACCTCTTTTTGACTTCATTGATTTTGACTTCATTATCACTCTCCCGTCTTGGGCAACACATCATGCATTCTACCACCTAAGATCCCCTGAACAAATACAATCTCCTCCTGCCCAAGTCTGACTACTTGTCACTCTACCATTCCGAATCGCTAGTATGCTAGATTTCATTAAGTTAAATGTTGTTTCTCCTAATGCTTTAAGCAATTTAAGTTAATTTATTTAATTATTCTCCCAGTTCTGCTTTTCCTTGTTACATGTAAGACACTTGTATTATGTCATCCCTTAAGTTATATGTAAACCGGAGTGATTGGTAACATTGTTACCAGAACCTAGGTATATAAAAAAATGTTAAATAAATAAATAAATAAATAAATAAATAGTGAGACTACACCTTGAAACTGTGTGCAATTCTGGTCACTGCGTCTCAAAAAGGATATATCTGCACTGGAGAAAGTGCAGAGAAGAGCAACCAAAATGATAAGGGGCATGAAACGGCTGCCCTATGAGGAAAGGCTAAAGAAGTTAGGGCTGTTCAGTTTGGAGAAGAGACGACTGAGGGGGTATTTGATAGAAGTCTTCAAAATCATGAAAGGACTTGAACAAGTTAATGTAAATCAGTTATTTACACTCTCAGATAATAGAATGACCAGGGGGCACTCCATGAAGTTAGCAAGTAGCTCATTTAAAAAAAATCAAAGTAAATTCTTTTTCACTCAGCACACAGTTAAGCTTTAGAATTCATTGCCAGAGGATATGGTTACAGCAGTTAGTATAACTGGGTTTAAAAAAGGTTTGAATAAGTTCCTAAAGGAAAAATCTATAAACTTCTATAATGATAATTAATTAGCAATAGTAGCTTGTGATTTGTCTGTTTGGGTACTTGCTAGGTACTTATGACTTGGATTGGCCACTGTTGGAAACAGGATACTGGGCTTGATGGACCCTTGTTCTGACCCAGTATGGCATATCTTATTTTCTTATGTTTAGAAGAAAGGAGAGAAGGTTGGAGGAAGAGAAAAAGTGAAGGTTGAGGAGAGAGTGTAAGGAAAAGGATAGCACAAGTGGAGAAGAGAGTGCTGGAGGAAGGGGAAGAGGTGACAATGAACAGGAGGAAGGAGGAAAAGAGCAAGATTTCAGGAGGAATAAGGAGGGAGAGAGATTGCAGGTGGCCGAGAATTCAGAAGGTAGACATAGAAGAAGATGGCACAGGAGGCAGGTGTGGTACAGAGAGTGTAGAAGAAAGGGCTAGGAGTGAGAAAGCACAGGAATAAAGGAAGTGGATGTATGGAAAAGTCCAGGAATAAGGGGAGAGAACAGAAGGATTAGGAAGAAAGCACTGGAAGAAGAAGGAGAAGAGGGGAAAGCAAAAGAGAGAGAATACAGTTGGAAGTTGGAGAGGTGACAATATATAGGAGGAAGAAGGAGAGAGAGGAAAGGAGGAGAGAAGAGAGCATAGGATAAATTGGAGGAGAAGGAGGAAGAAGAGAAGCAGGAGAAGGGGTAGAAAGAATAATGAAACATGTACTGCTGAAGGCAAGAGAGACAGAGGATGGATGAGACAAATCCAAAATAGAAAAGAAAGAAAGGAGGACACCAAAGAGAGAAAAAATGAAAATAACTAATCATGACCAGAAAATGAGAAAGGAGAGACCTGCTTAACCAGAAAATCAGACCAAACATAGCAAAGGCTGGAAACTATTTTATTGGCCAAAAGAAAAAAATAACTAAACAATGTAAAACATTCCAAGACCAGATTTATTTATTTATTTATTTATTTATTTATTTATAGGTTTTTATATACCGATAGCCGTTTGCACATCGTATCGGTTTACAGATAACTAAAACTTTTTGACAGTGTCATTATACAGAACTTTGGCACTGCCATTACATAGAACAGTAAACTTTGCATACAAGAGATAAACATCAACAAACAGTAACTTGGTAACTATTTACAGGGAACGAAGGTTCCTCAATTGGGAGCAGATGAGGGAAAATTAACAAGAGCACATAGTGACGGTAGTACATGGAAAGCATTGTAATCAAATCAAGAGGTCATAGGGGAGAAGGTAATTGAGACAAAAAGACAGCAGAAGCACATTGTAAAGGGTGATACAGGGAATGCATTATACACAGCTTAGGGGGTCATCAGGAGGATGATTGCTGAGGGAGGGGTAGGCCTGTAAGAATAGCCAGGTTTTTAGGTTTTTTTTAAATTTGGGTGTGGATGTTTCAGTGCGCAAGTCTGGGGGCATAGAGTTCCACAGGGTGGGGCCGGCCAGGGAAAAGGCTCTGTTCATTGTGGAAATAAGTTTGGTGGATTTGATAGAGGGGGTATGGAGTGTCCCTTGGAGGGCAGTGCGAGTCGGTCTAGTGGATGTGCGAGAAAGCAGTGGGGGGTTGATCCAGTCAGTATTTTCATTGGTGATGCTTTTATGAATGAGGGAGAGAACTTTGAACAGGATGCGAGACTGTATTGGGAGCCAGTGGAGATCGATAAGGGTAGGAGTAATGTGGTCACGTTTCCTGGAATTGGTGAGGATACGTGCTGAGGCGTTCTGTAGGAGTTGTAATGGCTTAGTATGTGTAGCAGGGAGACCAAGGAAGAGTGCATTACAGTAGTCTATTTTGGAAAAGATAATAGACTGTAGTACTGTGCGAAAGTCAGTGAAGAATAAGAGGGGCCGGAGTTTTTTGATGGTTTGAAGTTTGAAGTAGCAGTCAGGATAGATTTAATGAAGGGTTTGAAAGAGAGCTGGTTGTCAATGAGGACGCCAAGGCTACGGGTGTGGGAGGGGAAGAGCGTGGAGGAGTACGCAGTGGGAATGGAGAGAGAGGAATGTTTGTTAGAGATGATGAGGAGTTCAGTTTTTTGCGGGTTAATGGCAAGGTGTATGTCAGTGAGTAGCTGGTTGATAACCGTCAGGCAGGATTCCCATTTTTGAAGAGCAGTTTGGAGGGAGTCAGTGAAGGGGAAAAGGATTTGGACATCGTCTGCGTAGATAAAGTGTTTGATGCCAAGATTAGTAAGGAGGGTGGTAAGGGGGAGCATATAAATGTTAAATAGAGTAGAGGAGAGAGAGGAACCCTGGGGGACGCCTTGGTTAAGGCTAACTGGGTCGGATTCATTGTTGCCAGTGGATACTGTATAATGACGATCTTGTAAGTATGATTTGATCCAAGAGAGGGCAGTGCCGGAGATTCCTATGTTACTGAGAATGTTGATTAATATGATGTGGTTAACAGTATCAAAAGCTGCAGATATGTCTAACATAGCAAGGAGAAATGAGTTCCCAGTGTCGAATCCTTTAGTGATGGTATCCGTCAGGGATAGCAGCAGTTTTTCAGTGCTCAGGTTTTTCCGGAAGCCGTATTGTGTGGGAGGAAGGATGTTGTGTTGTTCTAGGTGATCAGATAGGCGAGAGTTGACTAATTTTTCCAAGATTTTAGATAGGAAAGGGAGATGCAAAGTAACATGACCTGGTTGTATCTACCACAGAAAGAATTTACAAATAGAAAACTTTTAAATTTAATTTGTTGATTTGGCTTTACCTGGTTCACAGTTAATTCCCTTCTCTGCAGAACGTATGCTCTGGTGGATCCTGAAAGTATATGTTGGATCCTTTATATTTTGTGGTAATAAAATGTGCTTGTAGGTATATCAGGAAATTGTGTTGAAAGCAGATTACTGCTGATTTTACTCTGGTCTCCTTATAAAATGCCCACTCATGGCTAGCAATTTCAATTATTAAAATTGTTGCATATTTTATTGTATGTATATTTTTTAGCGGGGAGAGGAGGAGAGATGCACTGTGTATTAAGTGAGTGTTTGTGTGGGAGGGGAGGGGAGGGGAAAAGAGGATGGCAGTGTACCTGTGGGCCCAAACCCCAAATCTTTTAAATAGTTAGCAATACCTCTGTGTACTTTACTATGCTACTATGTAATGTACTGTGCACAGTAATATCTGCTCAGTAAAACAGCATAACATCGGATACAGCCATACACCCAAGGCTTTACTTACAGAACTAACATTTGCATCTACACATTGAAACTCATTACCGGCTCCACTCCTGGGCAACATAGTAGTTGTTGGCCAATAAGGACCACTTAGCACACTCACTCTGTCTTGCCAATTGCCCCTTACTGAGAGATTATGATATCCTTCCCTTTCTCGTACCATCATTCTTTATCTAGAGTCTTCAGAGGTGCAGCACCAGATATGTGGAAATCACTTCCTCCGCATCTGAAAGAAATTGGACTTCCTGTGCCAACTAAAAATAGGGTTATTTGGGCAGCAGGCTGGCGCCAGCTGTAAGCATTCTGTAATATATGAAACAGTGTAATATACGAGCCTGTACTTGAAGGGTCACATAATTGAGAGGTTAGTTTTTAAGTAAACTATGATACTCAGAGGTTAGATAGAGAAGTTAGGTGTTCATAGATAATTGAGGAGTTAGATTTTCAGTAAATTATGATAATTCAATGTCTGAATGTAATCTTATTTATCACCCATCTTGATGTAAACCAGTCACATTATGTACCATCCTAACTGTTCTGTACAGTTTAAACTTGCAGGTAATTTTTTTTTTCATTTAACCTGGTTAGTTACATCGTGATCTGCTTTGAAGTGACTGACCAGCCTCGAAAGGTGGAATAGAAATCCTGAATTATATCAAATCAAATTAAAATTAAATCTATGTCTCAAGTATACTTGAATTCACTCACTGTTTTGTTTACTGCCACCTTTGCTACTAGGTTATCACAGCCATCAACTGTCCTCTTCATAAAATAGTATTTCCTTATCTTATATATTCTTTTTTTCCTGCTAGTGATAAATCTTCTTATACACTAGTGCAAACCTTTAACTTATTCCTAGTCCCTTTCCATTTTTGTGTTGAAGTTCTGCTTCTAAATAATTGACCAGACACTTCCCAATCAAGCATCCTGCTGAGAACACAGAATAATAGTGAGATTTTGTATTGAACCATGGTACAACCTCCCCTTGAGTACTGTGTGTTTATCTGGTCCCCCATCTCAAAAAAGACATAGCGGAATTAGAAAAAGTGTAGAGGAAGCTGCAAAAAATGATAAAGCAGATGGAATGGCTCCTCTATGATGAGAAGCTACACAGGTTAGGGATCTTCAGCTTGGAAACAAGAGAGCTGAGAGGGGATATGGTAGACATTTATAAAATCATGAGTGGGGTAGAACGGGTAAATAAAGAATGGTTATTTACTCTTTCAAATAATACTAAAATACGGGACACTCCATGAAATTAGCAACTAGCAGCTTTAAAACAAATAATAGAAAGTATTTTTCATTTAGTGCACAAATCAAGCTTTGGAATCTGTAGCTTGAGGATTTTGTCAAGGTGATTAGCAAAACGGGATTTAAAAGAGGTTTGAACAAGTTCAAGGAGGAAAACAATCCATAAAACATTATTAATCACACAGATTAAAGAAAGCTATCACTGTCCCTAGGAATGAATAACAAGAAATAGATCAACCTTTTGGGATTGCCAGATACTTGTGACCTGGACCGGCCACTGTCAGAGACAGAATGTTTGGCTTGATAGACCTTGGTTTGATTCAGCATGGCATTTCTTATGTTCTTATATTCTTGCCAACCCAAAGAGACCATCCAAGGTAAGAAATTGCCATACTGGGTTAGACCAAGGGTCCATCAAGCCGAGCATTCTGTTTCCAACAGTGGCCAATCCAGGCTACAAGTACCTGGCAAGTACCAAAATACTAAGTAGAACCCATGATACTGATGCTAGTAATAGCAGTGGCTATTCTCTAAGACAACTTGATTAATAACAGTTAATGGACTTCTCCAAAAACTTATCCAAACCTTTTTTAAACCCAACTACACTAATTGCACTAACCACATCCTCTGGCAACAAATTCCAGAGTATAATTATGCACCGAGTGAAAAAGAATTTTCTCCAATTAGTTTTAAATGTGCTACTTGCTAACTTCATGGAGTGCCCCCTAGTCCTTCTATTATCTAAAAGAGTAAATAACCGATTCACATTTACCCATTCTAGACCTCTCATGATTTTAAAGACCTCTATCATATCCCCCCTCAGCCATCTCTTCTCCAAGTTGAACAGCCCTAACCTCTCTAGCCTTTCCTCATAAGGGAGCTGTTCCATCCCTTTTATCATTTTGGTTGCCTTCTCTGTACCTTCTCCATCGCAACTATATCTTTTTCTGAGATGCGGTGACCAGAATTGTATATAGTAGCACTCAAGGTGCGGTCTCACCATGGAGCGATACAGAGGCATTATGACATCCTCCAATTTATTTGCCATTCCTTTCCTAATAAGTCCTAACATTCTGTTTGCTTTTTTGACTGCCACAGCACACTGAGCCAACTATTTCAATGTATTATCTACTATGACACTTAGATCTTTTTCCTGGGTGGTAGCTTCTAATATGGAACCTAACAACGTGTAACTACATGGATTATTTTTCCATATATGCATCACCTTGCACTTGTCTACAATACATTTTATCTGCCATTTGGATGCCCAATCTTCCAGTATCGCAAGGTCCTCCTGTAATTTATCACAATCTGTTTGTGATTTAACTTCTCTGAATAATTTTTTATCATCTGCAAATTTGATTACCTCACTCGTCGTATTCCTTTCCAGATCATTTATAAATATATTGAAATACACTGGTCCAAGTACAGATCCCTGAGGCACTCCGTTTACCCTTTTCCACTGAGAAAATTGACCATTTAAATCCTACTTTCTGTTTCCTGTCTTTTAACCAGTTTGTAATCCACGAAAGTACACCGCCTCCTATCCCATGATTTTTTAGTTTTCTTTGAAGCCTCTCATGAAGGACTTTGTCAAATGCCTTCTGAAATACAAATACACTACATCTACTGGCTCACCTTTATCCACATGTTTATAAAAAAATGAAGCATATTTCTGTGGCAAGACTTCTCTTGGGTAAATCCATGCTGATTGTGTTCCATTAAACCATGTCTTTCTATATGCTCTATGATTTTGATCTTTAGAATAGTTTCCACTATTTTTCCTGGCACTGATGTCAGGTTCACTGGTCTATAGTTTCCTGGATCACTCCTGGAGCCCTTTTTAAATATTGGGATTACATTGGCCACGCTCCAGTCTTCAAGTACAATGGATGATTTTAATGATAGGTTACAAAATTTAGGTTGACATATAATTTCATTTATTGAACAAATTTATCTTTAGGTAATCAGAGAAATACATGTTCCCTGTCCTTACCTGCTAATTTCTGTTCCTGTAGTTCCACAGTTCAGTCCAGACTCCTAGGTTTTGCCTCCCTGCCAGCAGATGGAGACAGAGAAAGTTTCACTGACACTGTACATAACCCAGTGTGCCACCTTCAGTCCTTCAGTATTTCTGTCTCCAGCAGATGATAGATGGTGTAAAACCTGCAGTCTGGAGAGAAAAAAAAAAGGAATATTAAGAGACAAAGTTTCTGGATCCTCCTAGGGGGTTGTGAGGTCCTGGTACAGCCATCCCCCCTGGTTTGAGGTGGACAAGCAGGAGGTTGGTGACCCTTCTGATAGCTCGGTCCAGAAGTCTGTATGGTGCATATCTGGTGGTCCAGATCCCTCATCCCCCATGAGACAGTGGAGGAACCTGCTGGCGGTTCTGCACTGCAAGTCCAGTGGAGCAGGGAAGTATCCTTTTATACGGTTTGTCCTGGGCTGGGTTGCTAAAGTTTGGCAAAAGGAGCCTGATATAACCAGTGTTCTGGCTCTTTTCTGATCTGCCATGCAGCCTGCACTCCTGGAACCTGAATCTCTGGTTTCTATGTATCTTTATTTGTTTTCAGAGAGTTAAAAAAAAAAGAAATAGAGAGAACAAGGAACTAGATAGAGAAATCTGTTCAGCAGCGAGGTTCAAGGGGTGGTGGAGGTAGCTACCTCAGCAGCTCGGGGAGGTCAGCGATGAGGTTTTTCAGCAGCTTCTCTGCCTGCGGAGAAGACCAGGTGTTGGCTCCGTGCCACTGCGGGACTCTTCTCCTGCTTGCCATTGAGGTGCTGGTGGTGCCATGGGTGCGGAGAGGAACAGCGTGTGCGTGCAGCAAAAGCGTTCGGGGTCTGCATCAAGCATGACTGCACCAGTAGAACAAGCCTAGCAGCTTTGGCGGGAGAGGCAGTAGAATCCCCTCCACAACTATCGCTGGAGGTTCCCTGTCCTGCAGAGGTGCACAGAGGCATTGGCATTGAGGAGGAGTCACTGGTTCTGGTAGAGTTCTTCTGCTGGTTTTAATTTGCTTATGTGCAAAGCGTGTTTAGCGAGATGCTGGCTCTTGGCCCCAGTCTCCATGGATTCTCAGCCAGTCAAGAGGCCTGAGCTGTTGAGGTTTTTGGGCCGATGGTTTTCAGTGCCGGATGTTAAATGGATCTGGACCTAAATGCACTGAAGATACAGGCAGACTTTACAGGCTTTACTTCCATGTGGTAGGCCACTACAGTGGTCCTTTTCTCACGTGCGTAGGCATGTGTTCGCATTCTCACCGCGAAGTGGTTGCATGTGCTGGGACCTGGGCGAGTAAGGCCGCAGCCTAGATTTGAGTGTTTACGTCTGCGACATAGACTGGCACATGTATTTAGTCAGGTACTTGAGCGCGTATTTGCGCAGGTACTCTTGCGCATAAGACTGCAACCTAAACTTGAGCATGCATTTGTGCAGCTACTCGTGTGAGTACAACCATGGCCTATACGAGCGCATATTTGTGCATGTACTTGTGTGTGTACGACTACGACCTAGTCTTGAGCGTGTATTTGTGCTCATCCAAGAGGGGTGTGCATGTACATCCAGGTAGCATTGGTGTGCACACAGGAGACTGCCTAGAGCCGAAGTTCAGGAGAGCTAGGTGCTGGAGACGAACAGATCCAAGCACTTTGCTATCTGTGAGGCTTGCCATCTGATAGCAATTTAGTCCTCACTCTTTCTCTGTTTGTGTCAGCGCTATTTAGATGCCCAAAGTGATTTGACTACTACAGCTTTTGCCCATGTTGGGACATCCCCTAAGCCTATGGTGTCTCTAGAGGGGGAGTGGAGTAGGAGGTGAGGCAATGGTCAGTTCTCTCCCTTGTTCCTAAGGGCAGAAGCTTCCCTGAGAGAGGTTGGAGAGAGCAAGGTTGGGCCTATGGACTCCAGTATAGATCCATCTTCCTCCTCCTGGCTAGAATGTTTCCAGGGCCTGCAGACCTTTCTGCAGGGGTGCCCTGTGAAGGCAAAACAACATACTATGCAGGGATCACATGCTCTGGCCTCTCATTTGTCAGTCATGGTGGGCAAATGCCGCATGGAGGCTGTCCCTAGTAATGTTCAAGGGGGTATGGATCATGAGATGAGGATTCAGATGGGGAATTGGCTTTCTCACTTCTAGAAGAGGGAGAAATTATACATGATTGAGAGCTGCTTTGGACTCTGCTCAGATTTTTTCTTTTTTCACAGAGATTTCTTGCTGAGTTTGTTGGCTCAGACCCTGAACATGCTCGGTGTGGCCTGAGTCTGTTGGCTTAGACCCTGAACATGCTCGGTGTGGCCTGAGTCTGTTGGCTCAGACCCTGAACACACTTAGTTTGCCCAGAGGTCAATTGTAAGTTAAGCATTCTGTTTCTTTTCCCACTTTATCCAATTCAAGAGATATTGGATTTAAAGAAGATAAATGTAGCTCTCAAGGTTCCCCATTTCTGTATCTTTCGCCTTGATAGTGGCATATCTGCACATAGCCATCAGGCCGGAGCACCAGAGATTCCTGACGGTTATTGTCCTAAGGGAACATTTTCAGTTTCAAGACCTTCCCTTCAGCTGGGACGGCTCCACGTATCTTCACCAAGGTGATGGTGGTGGGGGCAGCCACATTGTAAAAGGGAGGGTGTGTTGGTGTATCCATAACTGGATGACTGGCTTATTCATGCGAAATTAAATGACATGTCGAAAATCAGTACAAAAAGGTACCAATGCACTTGAAGTCTCTAGGATGGGTGGTGAACCTAGCAATGAGCCATTTAGTGATCTTACAAACTCTGGAGTATCTGGGAGCTCAGTTCGAAACACTGATGGAGAGAGTGTTTCTCACAGAGAGAGATTGCTGAAATTGCAGAGTCATAGAAACATAGAAATGATGGCAGAAGAAGACCAAACGGCCCATCCAGTCTGCCCAGCAAGTTTGACACTTCTTTTTTCTCATCTGTTTCTCTTAGCTCTTAGTAACCTTTGGTTCTATTTCACTTCCACCCCCACCATTAATGTAGAGAACAGTGATGGAGCTGCATCCAAGTGAAATATTAAGCTTGATTAGTTAGGGGTAGTAACCACCACAATAAGCAAGCTACACCCATGCTTATTTGTTTTACCCAGACTATGTTATTCAACCCTTATTGGTTGTTTTTCTTCTCCCCTGCCGTTGAAGCAGAAAGCTATGCTGGATATGCATGAAGTATTAGTTTTTCTTCTCCCTTGCCGTTGAAGCAGAGAGCTATGCTGGATAGGGATGTGAATCGTTTTTGAACGATTAAAATTATCGTCAGATAATTTTAAAATCGTCCAAAATCGTTAGAGTGCAGATACAATACAAATGCTCCCGATTTATTGTCAGGGGCATTTGTATTGTATCGTTAAATAGGGCGCGAGAAAACCGGCACACCAAAAAAACCCTAAAACCCACCCCGAACCTTTAAAAGAAATCCCCCACCCTCCTGAACCCCCCAAAATGTTTTAAATTACCTGGGGTCCATTGGGGGTTTCCGACGCGATCTCCCTCTCTCTCTCTGGCCACGGCTGCATTGAGAAATGGCGCCGGTGGCCCTTTGCCCTTATCATGTGACAGGGCAAAGGTAGCGCCGGCGCCATTTTGTTTCCTGGCTCCCAACGTCACGCCTGCTGGAGATCGCCCCCGGACCCCCGCTGGACCCCCAGGGACTTTTGGCCAGCTTGGGGGGGCCTCCTGACCCCCACAAGACTTGCCAAAAGTCCAGCGGGGGTCCGGGAGCGACCTCCTGCACGCGGGCCGTATTGCCAATCTTCAAAATGGCGCCGGCGCTACCTTTGCCCTGTCACATGATAAGGGCAAAGGGCCACCGGCGCCATTTCTCAACGCAGCCGTGGCCAGAGAGAGAGAGAGGGAGATCGCGTTGGGACCCCCCCCACTGGACCCCAGGTAATTTAAAACATTTTGGGGGGGTTCGGGAGGGTGGGGGATTTCTTTTAAAGGTTCGGGGTGGGTTTTAGGGTTTTTTTGGTGTGCCGGTTTTCCCGCCCTCCCCCAATTTATGCTTTTTAACGATTTTTTAAAACAAAAAAACCCGACGATAAGATTTCCCTCCCCCCCAGCCAAAATCAATCGTTAAGACGATCGATCACACGATTCACACCTCTAATGCTGGATATGCGTGAAGTATCAGTTTTTCTTCTCCCCTGCCGTTGAAACAGAGAGCTATGCTGGATATGCGTGAAGTATCAGTTTTTCTTCTCCCCTGCCATTGAAGCAGAGAGCTATGCTGGATATGCATGAAGTATCAGTTTTTCTTCTCCCCTGCCGTTGAAGCAGAGAGCTATGCTGGATATGCGTGAAGTATCAGTTTTTCTTCTCCCCTGCCGTTGAAGCAGAGAGCTATGCTAAATATGCAATGAAAGTGAAGTATCAGGCTTATTTGGTTTGGGGTAGTAACCACCGTAACAAGCCAGCTACTCCCCGCTTTGTGAGTGCAAATCCTTTTTTTCCACATTTCCTCTTGCCCTTGAAGCTTAGAACGATGTTGGAGTCGCAGTAACTGTGTGTATGTTTATTGAATAAGGGTATTATCTCCAGGCAGTAGCCGTCATTCTGGCGAGCCACCCACTCTTCATTGACGTCCTCTTGACTTTATGGATCCACAGTGTTTATCCCACGCCCCTTTGAAGTCCTTCACAGTTCTGGTCTTCACCACTTCCTCCGGAAGGGCATTCCAGGCATCCACCACCCTCTCCGTGAAGAAATACTTCCTGACATTGGTTCTGAGTCTTCCTCCCTGGAGCTTCAAATCATGACCTCTGGTTCTGTTGATTTTTTTCCGACTGAAAAGGTTTGTTGTCTTTGGATCATTAAAACCTTTCAAGTATCTGAAAGTCTGTATCATATCACCTCTGCTCCTCCTTTCCTCCAGGGTATACATATTTAGATTCTTCAATCTCTCTTCATAAGTCATTCGATGAAGACCTTCCACCTTTTTGGTCGTTCTTCTCTGGACCGCCTCCATCTTGTCTCTGTCTCTTTGGAGTCTAATCCTAATCTGACTCTTTGCAGTCAGATTAGGATTCTCCTAGAGATTTCAGTGCCCAGGGTCTGGAACTATTTGCAGGTCTGGGTTCAATGGCATCAATATTGGAATTAATGCATTGGGCATTTGCACATATGTGGCCTCTGCAGGGGGTACTTCTTCCACTGAAAACCGTTATTGGAAGAGTTTCATGGAGCTTACTTGCACCAGTCTCGAGCGTGGTGTGGAATTGGAAATTCCAAACTGGATAATAGTCACCACCAATGCAAGCCTCTCTGGATGGAGGGGGGAGTGGCAAGATCAGTCGGCGGAGAGCCAGTAGTCGAAACAGGAGGCGTCATGGCTATCAATTGGTTAGAGAAAAGAGTATTGTATTTCACGCTGTGTTGTGTTTGAAAACCGCTAGGAGAGCAATCCCATTTGAGGGAATTGTTTGCCCTTGGGCCTTGGCACAATCCCAGAAGAATCCAAGACAGCACCGAGGGTTTGTGAGGCGTGTTCCAGCATGGGTGAAGACAAAGTCTGTCCTCTGCCAGACCTGCATGCTTCTGGAAGCCAACAACACTATGTTGGTTAGTGAACAGTCCTCCAACCATTCCCAGCCCTTTCAGATCTGCCGCTGGGTATTGGTAAGAAGCAGCAGGCCGGACTGAGGATGAGGGCAGACAGAGGCCCTGTGACACAGAAGACTCAAGACATGGACGAGAAGACTCTGGATGTGGACGAGGAGCTTGGAAGACTTTGGACGAGACGAGGAACTTGGAAGACTCTGGATGAGACAAGGAGCTTGGAAGGTTCAGACATTGGCACTGTCTCTCAGGGCGCCCTACACAGCCCACCGACAAGGGTGGACCCAATGGGCTGGTCACAGACCACCGTGTCCTTGTAGTGTGCCCTACACAACCTGAAGAGGCCGGTCATGGACCATGCGGAGAATGGGACTAGCGCAGGAAGGGAATCCAGCTGAGATGAAACTCCAATGACGAGAACAGGAACCAATGAGACAGATTTACCCCAACAAGATGTCATCTGGAGAACCAAAGGAGCTGGAGGGTGAGGAGGACTCAGAACGAGCGAAGGAGGAGCGGAACCTCAGAACATCAGGAAGTGGAACATCAGGAAGCCTGGACTAGGAACCTCAGAACATGAAGATATGGAACATCAGGAAACCACGAAGACTCAGGAAGCAAGACGAGACACGGAGCTCCAACGAAGAACGAAGACCTGATGGAGCGCTGGAAGACGAGACTTTCAGGAGCAAAGACGAGACTTCCAGGAGCGAAGAACTCCAATGCAAGGCAAAGCAGGACTGAAGGTGAAGCCCTTTTATAGGGCTGAGACAGGAAGACATCATCAGGTGGGGCCCGGGGCATATCCGGCCGCGGGCCCTTTAAATCTTGAGACGAGGTGCGCGCCGGCACCTAGAGGTAGGAACAGGAGACAGGAGCAGCACCATGGACAGTGGCGACCCTGCCGTTGCGCACTGGAAGAGGAAACAGGCCCGAGCAGAAGCAGGACGGCGTCGGGAGCAGCATCCAGGCCGCGAAGAGAACTAAAGGCCACGGCTCCCTACCGCTGAAGGCCAGCTAACTCGTGGCACCCTGCCGCGAAGGATAACATACTGGAAGTGGCCTCCTGGCCTCGTAGGAGGTCGGAACATGGCGATCCAGACCGCGCGAGCACTGCAAATCGGCAGCAGGTGCCGACTGCCGCGGAGCGTGGCTTTGATGTCGGCGGCCTCTGGGCCGCATCGGGAACACAGCACAGGAGGTAAGAGGCCTGCTCGCAGGTAATAGCTCCGCAGGCAGGAATCATAACAGTACCCCCTCCTCAAAGACCCCCTCCTCAAGCCTCATAACAGCTTGTAGACAACGCAGGTATCAGTCCATACCGACAGAGGGAAATCAAGGGTCCAAAAATGGAAGCTGGCAATTCCCGGGACTGAAACGAAGCAAAAGCAAGAAGCTGCAGAAATGCAAGAAGAGACAAGCCACAAAAGGAAAAGAGCAAAAACAGCACAAAAGAGCAAAAACAGCACAAAGGAGCCAAAAAGGCAAAACAGCACAAAGGAGCCAAAAAGGCAAAACAGCACAAACAAGAAAAAAGGCAAAAAACAGCACAAAGAAACAGAACAGCGAACAGCACAAAGACAGCACAAACGAGCAACAAGCGTGTTACGCTCGGGCTGTGTTCTGGTGTTGTGAACATCACCTTCTGGAGTGACTCCAGGTAGAGAGAGATAGGGATGGCTGGAAAGTCTCTGATGATGGTGACAGTGGAGCAGAGTAAGGCTGGAAGCAGTGTCAAATTCCAGGCTGGGTCAAGGCAGACAGAAGGCAACAGTGTCAGAGTCCAGGCTGGGTCAGGGCAGGTGGCAGGCAACAGTGTCAGAGTCCAGGCTGGGTCAGGGCAGGTGGCAGGCAACAGTGCCAGAGTCCAGGCTGGGTCAGGACAGGCGGCAGGCAACAGTGTCAGAGTCCAGGCTGGGTCAGGGCAGGTGGCAGGCAACAGTGTCAGAGTCCAGGCTGGGTCAAGGTACCTAGTAGTAAGGCAGAGAGCCCGAAGGCCACACACACGGCAGGGAAGAGGGCCCGAAGGCCACACACGCATAACGTAGGACAGCGGACCTGAAGGCCTCACTCACACGGCAGAGCAAAGGGCCCGAAGGCCTCACTCACACAGCAGGGCAGAGGGCCCGAAGGCCACACACATACGGCAGGGCAGAGGGCCCGAAGGCCAGACACATACGGCAGGGCTGGGAGCCTGAAGGCCACACACTCACAGCAGGGCAGAGGGCCCGAAGGCCACACACACACACACGGCAAGGCAGAGAGCCCGAAGGCCGCACACAGCGCAAGACAAGGCAAAGCAGGGTAGAAGGCCCGAAGGCCACACACAGCGCAAGGCAAGGCAAAGCAGGGTAGAAGGCCCAAAGGCCACACACAGCACAAGGCAAGGCAAAGCAGGGTAGAAGGCCCGAAGGCCACACACAGCGCAAGGCAAGGCAAAGCCCAAGGACCACATGCACAGCAAAGCAAGGAAGGCTAGAGCAGGGAGCCCAGGCGAGCTCGATGCCGAAGCACCGAGGGAACTGCCAGACAGGGATATAAAGGGAAGTCCAGAACATAGAGTGAACAAGGGAGATGGACTGGGCCCATCAGGACAGCCAGCTCTAGAAGGACCCCTGGTGGTGAGGCGGTTGCACAGCAGCCATAGCCGTAACAAAGCGAACAGCACAAACTCGACAGGCAAACAGCGTCAAGGAACACAAACAAGCACCAAAACAGACAGCAACAAACAAACAGAACAACAAAACAGCACAGACAAGAGGAAAACAGCACAAAAAGCCACAAGAAACACAAGAAACTTCAGCAAAGACCTGGGAGGGACCCAGGGTGGGAACAACTGGAACCAGCAAACCAAGTGGGGTGCAGGCGTCTCCTGCAGGTTGGAAAAAGGTGGAAAAAATGTCTGGACGCAGGAGCCTCCTGCAGTCCGTGGAATCCAGACAGCTGGCACCTCCAGCAGGTCGTAGAAGGAAGTCCTGAACCAAAAAAAATGTTTGGGTTCAAATACAAGTCCAGGAACAAACTCAAGATGAAGACTCTGAAGCAGAACTCCAGGAACAAGGCAAGTCCATCACAGGAACATGTTCACTGGACACATGGCCTTGCATACTGTTGTGTTTGGGACTGCTAGGAGAGCGATCCCATTTGAGGGGATTGTGTGCCCTTGGGCCTCGGCACGATCCCAGAAGAATCCAAGACAGCACCAAAGGTTGGCGAGACATGTCCCAGCATGGGTGAAGACAAAGTCTAACCCTCTGCCGGACTTGCATGCTTCTAGAAGTCAACAACACTATGTTGGTTAGTGAACAGTCCTCCGACCGTTCCCAGCCCTTTCGGACCTGCTGCTGTGTATCGGCAAGAAGCAGCAGGTCCCGACTGCCGAGGAGTGTGGCTTTGATGTCAGCGGCCTCTGGGCCACATCGGGAACACAGCACAGGAGGTAAGAGGCCTGCTCGTGGGGAGTAGCTCCATGGGCAGGAATCATAACATATTGCTTGCCTGTCTGCCAAAGTTACGCGGCCATCCAGTACAGATCCTATCAGATAATGCGACGACTGTGGACTACATCAACCATCAAGGTGGAACCAAGAATCAGACAGCGGTTTGAGAGGCCCGGGAGTTGATTCTCTGGGCAGAACAGCACTTGGAGCAGCTGGCAGCATCTCACATTGCTGGAGTGAACAACATTCAGGCAGATTCAGGCAGGAAGATGGGAATATCCTGACCAAAGAGAATATCAAGGTATTGTGGTTTTACAGCCCCTGAACAGAACACAGTACAAAGGAATCAGAGCTCTGGTGCTGCTGTGGACTCGAGGGAGTCTTCTATGTCTTCCCTCCCATGGCCTCTGGTGGACAAGGGATTATGGCGGATAGAGAAACATCCAGGCAACTTGATTCTGGTAGCTCCAGATCTGACCATGCTTCCCAGATCTGATCAACATGGCCATAGATGGGCCCGTGAGGTTCGGACATCGGTCGACTGTTTTCCACCAGGGCCCAATATTTTTGGTCCAGTCGGCTCACTTCTGTCTCATGGTTTCACTTCTGAGAGGAGACAACTGAGATGGAGGGGATATTCTGAAGCGGTTATTTCCATCTTCTATATCCTTGACATATGTGCGAATTTGGAGGATCTTCGAGTCCTGCTCGGCTGTTGATGGAGTGTAGCCTTAGTCTGTTCAGGCTATGGTGTCATATATTTTGACTTTGCTACAGAAAGGTTCTGGTCAAGGGACTGGCCTTTAACTCTCTGAGTGTCCAGGTAGCGATATTGTGTTGTCTCCGGAGTAAGGTGCAAGGGTATCCTCTATCTGCACATCCAGATGTTCTATGGTTCCTTCAGAGAGCTAAGAACTTGCATCCGCAGGTGCGGAACATTTGTCCATCTTGGAATCTGAATCTAGTCCTTAGAGATTTGTGTAAGGCTCTGTTTGAACCACTAAAGAGCTAGGTTTGAATCACTAAAGAGAGCTTTGTTTAAGGACTTGACTATTAAAGTGGTTTTTTGGTGGCTGTTTGTTCAGCCAAGAGAATTTCGGAGCTCCAGGTGCTGTCATGTGGAGATCCCTTTCTACAGATGTCTGATTCGGGGGTATGTTTATGCATGGTACCTTCTTTTCTGCCTGAGGTTGTCTCTGTTTTCTATCTTAATTAGACAGTAGAGCTTCCAGCTTTTATGGATTTGGATTCCTCTATGCCTCATGTGGGATCTTAGGTTCTTAGATTGGATGCATGCATTACTGAGGTATCTAAAGGTCACTCTTTGTACTGTGGAGTGGTCCAAAGAAGGGAAATAAGTCATCTAAGGCTACAATTGTGCAGTAGCTGAAGGAAACGATTGAGTCAACTTTCATTTCTAAGGGTGCCTGCTGCGCGAGTTTTAGGGGTGCACTTGACACATTCTCAGGTGACTTCCTGAGCTGAGTCACAGCAGGTGTCTCCATGTGAAATTTTCTGGGTGGCTACTGGGAAGTCATTGCCCACTTTTGCTAGACATTATCGCTTGGTTGTCGAGGATCTGGCTTCCATGTGCTTTAGTGAGAGTGTTCTATGAGCAGAACTCTCCACGTCTGACCCGAGTTAAGGGGAGTTTAGGTACATTCCAGGAGTCTGGTTTAATCTGGGTACATACAGGGAAAGGAAAATTGATTCTTACCTGTTAATTTTCACTCCTGTGGTATCAAAGATCAGTCCAGAATCCTGCTTATTTACTTGGGAGAGTCCGCCACTCATGCTCTAGCTATGAATATAGTGCGGAATTGATGGAAGTTTTCAATGCTGATCGCTTATGTTAAATTTGGGAAACAAGTTTTCCATTGTCTTTTTGGGCAACTTCACTTTCTGGATCGTTGGAGGGAAAAGAGTTTGCTTAGAAGCTTGCTTAGAAATTTATGGTTGTTGCTGTCATCTTGGCTTGGGTACAGATCAATACTGAGGGACTGCAGGTGGTACACTGGGTTATGTACAGTGTCAGTGAAACTTTCTCTGTCTCCATCTACTGGCAGGGAGAAAAACCCAGGAGTCTGAACTGGTCTGTGGTACTACAGGAATGAAAATTAGCAGGTAAGATAAGTATGGGAAAATAAGTGTGAGAGCTTGCTGGGCAGACTAAAGTATTAGTGTGCACTATCTAGAAATTTAGGGGTGAATTTTCTAAAGTGTTACATGCGAAAATGGTATGTACCCCTGTGTACATGAAACATTTGTGGCTAAGTCTTATTTTCAATTGGGTCACATACACACACATAACTGCCTTTGCAAGCAAATGTACACACAAAATAAGTGGGCATGTTGGGGGAGTGATTTGCACATACATAAGTTGCTGTTTTATAAGAGATTTATTCAAATACATATGGCAGCTTATCTGCACAATTTTACATCTGCTAATTAGCGCAAATAATATCAGGCTTATCCTTTGTCTGCTATTGTTGGGTGGGTGGTCTGGGTGAAGTGGGTGAAGTTCGGGGTAAAATACTAGGAGGGTCTCGATGAACTGAAGACAGACTGGGTGAACAAGTGGCGCTATCTGCAAACTGGTGATTTCAAGTATGCACACATTTTTAAAAAATACACCTACTTCCTTATATAAATCAGGGTTTTACGCAAGCAACCCATATTTTTTTTCTTGTAAAATATACAGTATGCATGCATGTTTATAAAATAAGTTGAGAAAGTACATGCTTTCAATACATTGCAGGTGTTCACGCATAACCAAACATAGGTGCGTATGTAGTGAATAGATATATGTATATTTTATAATCTGAGTGTATAATGTGATATGTGCAGATAACAAAATAATGTAGTACATTCCCGTGTGGCCTTATATGTATGTATATGGGGCCAAAAGGAATTATTTGAAAGTTATCCTCCCTTTTACACTATTTCCATTTTGAGTATGTGCTATTTTGAAATAACGCGCTAAAACAAAGCAAAACTCATTGTATTGAAAATGCATATCTCTACTATGAGTTTGTCGTTATCTTTATAGGTTAGAGAACATGCTATAGTTCTATAGAATGTTTGCTGTTTCTTTAAGCAGGTATATCTAAATATGCAATGTAACTATATCTCTTTAATACAATATTTGTTTTGAAATAAATCTTTTATTATTCATTTTTTATATATAATTTAGATATATGATAAAGACTATTTTTACATGGAAGAATACATTCCAGCAAGTGTTATTGAAAGAATGGGTCCAGCATGTGTGCAAGATGAGCTAAGACGATTACACAGGATGAACTTTAACCTGTCTGAAGATGAAGCAGAACTCGAATTTTTAAGGGTATTGTTAAACATTTCAGAACATTAAAACAAAATGTTGCGTCTCTGTTATGGCAATTTTTTATGTCATTTATGTAGGCAAATATTCTGGTTAAAATGTTTAGCTGAAAAATGCCCTCCTTGGAGTGGCTTAAAGTATGCATGGACTTCCACAGTTTGAACACTTTTAGCCATGGGATAAAGGAGGAGTCCTTGGCATTCATTTCATTTTCATTTAATAAAATTTATTAATCGCCTAACACTAAAAGGCCTAGGCGATATACATAATATACATTCATAATGATAAAAACAAAAACACAAATAACACAAACAAATGTGTAAGGTTTCATAGAAACCATATCAAGTTGTAAAAAATCTAACATTTAGAGACTTATCCCTACAAGAAGATTCACTGAATAACATTCCTTATGGTAGATCTAACAGGGAGGTTCAACAAACAACACTCCATGAGTTCACTTTAACATATTAAAGACATTCACATTGTGTTATACAATATTAAATGCGCGAGTAAGCAAATAACTCTTAAATGCCATCTTAAATTTTTTCTCAATACTCAAACACATGAGGACTACCACACTTATCAATTAAACTTGATACATTTCAAACCCAGGGAATTAGTATCAGAATATTAGTGCTCAATCGTTTAGGCTCTTGCCCTTACAGGGCTACAACCATTTTCACGGCAGCAGTGGCACTTGATTTTTCACCTCATTTACTAATTCCCACTACATAGCAATTTTTATTTTCCAACTTTTTTTAAAACTGCACATTGATTTAATATTACTTATCTTTTTCTTTGTTTTTTTAAAGGCTTTTTTCAAAATCACTCCGTGAAACCTCCTTCCAACACCTCTCTCGTGACTCAAAGTTATTTCTGCCTTAAAGGCAATTCAACCTCCCGCTATTTTTGTGACTGTTAAAATCTATAACCTCCCGACATTGCAATGTTTCGGCGGCTCATCTCGCCTGCTTCAGGGGATTCTTCCTAATAATAAAGAGAAAAACACACTCACTAACACACTATTCCCTTTCAACAAAAATCTTTCTCTTTTACAGTTTTCTGGCATTTCAACACAATGGAACTCACTCGTTTAGTTGGCCTTGCACGGCTCCTCCCTGCAGCACAAAAACAGACGGCGTCTCCGCGCTCAGAAAATCTCATCGCGTCTCCGCACTCAGAAAATCTCATCCTGTATAATAGTCAGAATTTTATATTGAATGCTCCATTTTATTGGTAACCAATGCAAACTATAAAGAACTGGAGAGATGTGTAACTTTCTGGTGCCAGAAAGTAGACAGGCAGCTGCATTTTGCCCCATTTAAAGCAGCCAGAATGTGGACTGGGACAAACCAGAATAAAGAGAATTGCAGTAGTCTAAACCTGTTAATATTAAAGACTGAAGAACTGTATGGAAGGCATTATGATTTAAGAGTGGCTTGACATTTTTTAAAAGATGAATTTTTTAAAAGATTGAATGTGAGAGTGCATGTTTAATTTAGAATCACAGTAGACTCCTAAATTATGTACGTTGTTAGAGATGTTTATGTTATCTAATGATATATGATTTGGAATTTTAACAAATGGAGGGTTGCCCAAAATCATTATTTCAGTTTTAGTTAAATTTAAACTTAGTTTATTATGCAATAACCATGTTTTAACTAAGGATAAACAGAGCGTAATGAATTTTAGTGTGGAGTTCCAATCCTGCCATGTGAGAAAGAAAAACTGAATATCGTCTGCGTATATTCAGGTAGCTTGGGCTACCTTGTGGCTTTGTCAGCTTGTGACGGTTCTGATTTAGGACATATTGTAGAACCAGGAGCCGCCTTCCTGGCTGATGTGGCCTGTGACTTGCTTCGCACAGCCGCCAGAGGAGCTGCTTCAGTTATTGTGGCCAGGCGACAGCTGTGGCTGCACAACTGGTCTGCAGATACTATTTCAAAGTCCAGTTTGACTAAGCTGCTTTTGTTTTGCAGTAACTTAGAAAAAAATGGCAATTAAATGGGGAGAGACCCAGGTCCTGCATTTGCCAGAGGATAAGAAACCAGTTTCCCGGACTTTTCGGGTGAGTGGCCATTCTCGAGACTACTGACATTTTCAGTTTTATAGGGGAGGTTCTTTCCAGCAATCCCGTCCCTTCCGCAAATCTCAGTCCTTTCACCCCACAATCCTTGAAAGTATATGGGCTCCGGAGGTAGAACCACTTGGTCTTTGCAGGCTCACCTAGTGGTGCGGGAGATTGGTGGTCATCTATCCCGGTTTTATCACAGGTTAGGCCCAGATTACTTTGGATCAATGGATTCTCAAACTGGTTCGGAACGCCTATGCTCTAGAATTTTTTCACATTCCTCTGGATGCCTTCATGGTCTCTCCATGCAACTCCCCTCAGAAGAGGGTAGAAATAGAAACGACATTACAATGGTTGTTGATTCTGAAATCAGTGATTCCCGTTCCTGAATTGCAGTGAAAAATGGTCTGATATTCCATTTATTTTGTCATGCCCAAGAAGGAAGGATCATTTCGGCCCATACTGGATCTCAAGGGCATCAACTGATATCTATGAGTCATGCATTTCAGGATGGATGGTGTGCTCTGTCATAGTGGCGGTTCAAGCAGGGGAGTACCTCATGCCTCTGGATCTGATGGAGGCGTATCTGCATATTTCCATCTGGAAGGAACATCAGCGGTTGCTTCGAATTGCCATCCTGGATCATCATTACCAGTTTCAGGCCTTGCCTTTCGGATTAGCCACAGTGCCCAGGACCTTTTCCAAGGTCATAGTAGTGGTAGTGGCAACCCTTCGGAAGGAAGGCATTCTAGTTCATCCCTATCTGGATGACTGGTTGATTCGAGCCAAGACATTGGAAGAGAGTCTTTGCATTTCCCGGAGGGTGGTTTCCTTGCTACAGGAACTAGGCTGGGTGGTAAATCTGTCCAAGAGAAATTTGCAGCTGTCTCAGACCCCGGAATATCTCAGGGTTTGATTTGATACAAGGCAGGGCAGAATGTTTTTGCCGACTCTCTGATCCACTCATTGATGCTGCGAGTCTGATCCCTTTGGAACTCTGTTCGGCCAACCATGTGGTCTTATCTACAGGTCATAGGGTTGATGGCTGCCACATTAGAAGTGGTTCCCTGGGCAAGGGCACATATGTGTCCTCTTCATCCCACCTTGCTTTCTCGATAGAATCTGCAGTTGCAGAACTACGTGGTGAGGCTGCTTCTTCCGTTAGAGGTGAAATCCCAGTTGAAATCCCATCTCAGAAAGGGAATTTGCCTGTTGACACCAGATGGGTTAGTATGACAGATGCGAGCCTTTGGGGCTCTGGAATGCAATGGAGCAGCAGTGGAACATCAACAGACTAGAGGCACGAGCAGTTTGATTGACCTGTCTATGGTTCGCTGAGCAGCTAGAGTCTTGGGCGGTCCGGATAATGTCTGACAATGTGACAGTTGTGGCTTACATCAATCATCATGGTGAAACCAAGAGTCGACAGGTATCAGAGGAGATAGCTGTGCTCATGGTATGGGTGGAGCAGCATCTCCTAAGCATATCCGTTTCTCACTTTGTCAGAAAGAACAATATCAGAGCTGATTTCCTCAGCAGGAGAAGCTTGGGCCCAGGAGAATGGGAGCTGGTAGATGAGGCCTTTCAGCCCTGGTGTACTGCTGGGTCTACCAGAACTAGATCTTTTGGCAAACTTCAACAACGTGAAAGTTCCACGCTTCTTCAGTCGCAGGCAGGATCCAAAAACAATAGGCATAGATGCTCCCGTTCAGGAGTGGCCACATGGCGCCCTGCTGTTTGCATTCCCACCTTGGCCTTTGATAGGCAGGCTGGTACAAAGGATTGCAAATCAAACCAACACCATCCTTTTAGTGGCTCCGGATTGGGCTCAAAGGCCGTGGTACGCTGAACTCCAGAGACTTCTGGTGTGCAGTCCCTTCCGGCTACCATCTCGGATGGATCTGTTATGTCAGGGGCCCATTCTAATGAGGATCTGGATCAGTTCTGTCTTAAGGTTTGGTCATTGAAAGGGCTCGGCTGTTGAAGAGTGGTTATTCACCTTCTGTAATTTCCAATCTTCTTCAGGCCTGGAAATTTTCTACTTTTCTAGCTTCCGTTAGAATTTTGAGGGTCTTTAAAGCCTGGTGTTCTGAGTAAAGTACTTAATTGCTCAAGGTGGATATTCCTTTAACATAGAAACATAGAAATGATGGCAGAAAAAGATCAAATGGTCCAACCAGTCTGCCCAGCAAGCTTATGGTAGTATCTGCCTTGCCATAGAGGTTACCCCCATGCTTATCAGTTTCCCAAACCGTAAACATCAGGGCCCTCATTGGTATTATATGAATCCAATTCCCTGTTACCTCTTGCTGTTGACGCAGAGAGCAAATGCTGAAGTTGCATCAAAAAGTATCAAGCTTATTGGTTAAGGGTAGTAATTGCCGCACTAGCAAGTTAACTCCATGCACTCTTTTCTTCATTTCCATCCTCTAGTATTTAGAGATCCACAATGTTTATCCCATGCTCTCTTGAATTCTTTCACTTTTTTCATCTTCACCACCCTCATACACCACCCTCTCCATGAAGAAATATTTCGTGACATTGGTTCTGAGTAAACCTCCCTGAAGTTTCATTTCGTAACCCCTAGTTCTTCTGATTTATTTCCAATGGAAAAGGTTTGATGATTGTGCATCATTAAACCATTTCAAGTATCTGAAGGTTTGCATCATATCTCCCCTGCACCTCCTCTTTTCCAGGGTATACATATTCATTTTTTATTTTGGAATTTTTACAGGACGGCCTGTTTAAGGGTTTGGCCCTTAATACCTTGAAGGTTCAAGTTGTGGCACTGGCTCATTATAGGGGAAGAGTCAATGGAGGGCCATTGTCTTCCCATCTGGATGTGTCCCGTTTCTTGTGGGGAGTTAAACTTCTTCGCCCCCTTTGCTGCTTCTGGTGCCTTTATGGGATCTTAATTTGGTTCTTGAGCTCTTGGCAGGTCTGACTTTTGACCGCTGAATCAGACCATTTCTCTTCTTTCCTTGGACAGTGACAGAGGTAAATCTGAGTACTGCCTTTTGAGTTCCTTGGACATCAAGCATCATTTACTGTACTACATGGAAGTGACTAAGACTGTTCAAAAGTCTGATCACCTGTTTGTGTCCCATGGTGGATGTAAGCAGGGAGCATCAGCGACGTGAGCAACGAATGTGCGCTGGATTAAGGAGGTCATTTTGGCAGCCTATGTGGCTGCTGAGGTTGCCTTATTAAATTAGATTAGACTACATTCACTGAGGGCTCAGGCAGCACTGTGGGCAGAGCTTCATTTGTTGTCGCCTGCTGAAATTTGCCAAGTGGCGACATGGTCATCTTTGCACACCTTCTCCAAGCATTACTGCTTGGATGTTAGAGCTAAGGAGGACGCAGCTTTTGTGTGGGTGGTTTTGACTGTGCTAGTGGCAGCCTCCCATCCTTTTTGGGATTAGATTTTGTACATCCCACTTGTTGGAATTGAACTACCCGAATGCTAAGAAAGAAGAAATTACTTCTTACCTGATAATTTCCTTTCCTTTAGTGAAGGGTTAGTCAATCTCAGATCCACCCTTGGCTACCAGATTTGGATTTTGTGGTTAGCCTTCTTAGGGTGAGCAATGCAGAGTATGATTCCTGCTCTTGATTGTTAAGTGGCTTCTCTAGCTCTGTTTGCTAGATATGTTCCTTCTTTTGGCTGAGCTCAGTGTTCTGGTTGGTCGAGAAACAAAAATGGTTGCCTGGTGCTAATAATGTTCAAGTTTAATCAAGTTTGTCCACAGTTTGGTTTTCCAGAGAATACCGGTGGGCTGATATAGGGGCGGGGCTATATAGCAGTGATATCATCTTTTGCTCCATCTGTATCAATCATTGGGATTGATCTACCCTTCTCTAAAGGAAAGGAAATTATCAGGTAAGTAGTCATTTCTCCTCCTTGTGGGCATGTTTCGGTTGGGGGGGAGGAAAACAGTGCACGTATATTCAGTTGTCAAGTGTGCAAGTACTAATTTGCTTCTGCTTGACTACTACCCACAAATAACAGGTGTAAAGTATGCAATGCTTTTAGGGGGTCAATTTTAAAATATTTGGTTGTGTTAAAAAGCCTATATATACAAGTATCTGGGCCAAAAGCGATCAACTCGTACTCTAAAAGCCACAAATTATGCACATATATGTGCATGCATAAGCAACAGAATGTGTGGGGAAAAGGGGCAGAGTTTGGGACATGTCAGGGGTGTTCTTGGGTGGGGTCCAACAGTTGCATTCATAAATCCATATTTTAAATCCAGCAGCTGCAGCCCAGGGTGGAATGTTAGTTGCATATATTTACTTCTGCACTTGATGAGGTTTAAGTCTGCATAAATCTCTTTTTAGGCCTAAAATGACTGGGTGAGGGGTCTGGGTCAACTGGGGGGAGTGCAAGCTGAAGAACCAGAGGAGTCTGGATAACCTCAAGATAGACTGAGCAAACTGGTGGACTAATTGGTAGAACATAAGAACATAAGGCTTGCCATACTGGGTCAGACCAAGGCTCCATCAAGCCTAATATCCTGTTTCCAACAGTGGCCAAGCCAGGTCACAAGTACCTGGCAGGATCCCAAGGGGTAGACAGATTCCAAGATGCTTATTCCAAGAATAAGCAGTGGATTTCTGCAACTCTCCCTTAATATTTGTTAATGGACTTTCTCTCCAGGACCTTGTTCAAACTTTTTTTAAACACAGCTATACTAATATCTTTCACCACATCTTCTGGCAATTAATTCCAGAGCTTAGTTATGCATTGAGTAAAAAAAATATTTTCTCTTATTAGTTTTAAATGTATTATCCAGTAACTTCATTTTGTTTCCCCTGGTCTTTGTACTTTTTGAAAGAGTAAACAACTGTATAATGTTTACTAGTTCCATTCCACTCATTATTTTATAGACCTCTATCATATCTTCCCTTAGCCATCTCTTCTCCAAGATGAAGAGTCTTAACCTCTTTAGCCTTTCTTCATAAGGGAATTGTTCCATCCCCTTTATCATCTTGGTTGCCCTTCTCTGTGCCTTTTCTAATTCTGCTACATCTTTCTTGAGATGTGGTGACCAGAAATGAATACAATTCTCAAGATGAGGTCACACCATGGAGTGATACAGAGGCATTATGATATTCTCTGTTTTATTCTCCATTTCTTTCCTAATAATCCCTAGCATTCTATTTGCTTTCTTTGCTGTAGCTGCACACTGATCAAAAGATTTCAATGTATTTTCAATGACACCTAGATCCTTTCCCTGAGTGGTGACTCCTAATGTGGAACCTTGCATTATATAGCTATAATTTGGGTTTCTCTTCCCTAAGTGCATCACTTTGCACTTGTCTACATTAAATTTAATTTGCTATTTGCATGCCCAGTTTCAGTTTTGCAATGTTGTCTTGCAATTTCTCACAATCCGCTTGTGATTTGACAACTTTGAATAATTTTGTGTCATCGGCAAATTTGATCACCTCACTTGTTGTTCCCATTTGCAGGTCATTTATAAATATATTAAAAAGCACAAGTGCCAGAACAGATCCATTGGGAAAATTTACCATTTAGCTCTCCTCTCTGTTTTCTATCTTTTAACCAGTTGGTAAATCATAATAGGACACTGCCACCTATCCCATGACTTTCTAATTTCCTAAGACGTCTCTCATGAGGGACATTGTCAAATACTTTCTGGAAATCCAGATACACTGTGGGGTAGATTTTTAAAAAAAGTGTGATCGCATACTTTTGTTTGCGCAGCAGGCGCAAACAAAAGTACGCTGGATTTTATAAGATACGCACATTGCCGCGCGTATCCTCTAAAATCCTGGATCGGCACGCGCAAGGCTGCCGATTTTGGGCAGCCTGCGCGCGCCGAGCCGCACAGCCTGCCTCCGTTCTCTCCGAGGCCGCTCCGAAATCGGAGCGGCCTCGGAGGGAACTTCCTTTCGCCCTCCCCTAACCTTCCCCTCCCTTCCCCTACCTAACCCACCCCCCCCCCCGGCCCTATCTAACCCCCCCCCTTACCTTTGTCCCTAGATTTACCCCTGCGAGAAGCAGACGTAAATCTACGCGCGCCAGCAGACTGCTGGCGCGCCGTCTTCCGACCCGGGGGCTGGTCTGGAGGCCTGGACCACGCCCCCGGGCTGGCGCCACGCCCCCGGTCCCGCCCCCGAAACACCGCGTCATCCGGTCCCGCCCCCAACATGTCCCCAACACGCCCCCTTCGAAAAACCCCGGGACCTACGCGCGCTGGCGGCCTATGGAAAATAGGCGCGCCAGCGCGCAAGGCCCTGCTCGCGTAAATCTGGGCGGATTTACGCGAGCAGGGCTTTTAAAATCCGCCCGACTATCAACTGGCTCACCTTTATCCAAATGTTTATTCATGCCTTTACAAAAATGTAGCAAATTTGTGAGGCAAGACTTCCCTTGGCTAAATCCATGTTGGCTTTGTCCCATTAAACTATGCTTATCTATATGTTCAGCAATTTTGCTCTTTCTGATAATTTCTTGCAGTTTGCCTGGCACAGATGTCAGACTCACTGGTCTTTAATTTCCTGGATCACCCCTTGATCCCCTTTTAAAAACTGGTGTTACATTGGCAACCTTCCAGTCTTCAGGTACCATAGATGATATTATTGATGGTTTACACATTTCTAATATCAGGTCTGCAGTTTCATTTCTCAGTTCTTTCAGCACTCTGGGATGTACACCATCTGGTCCAGGTGATTGCTACTTTTTAGTTTGTCAATTTGCCCTAATACATCTTCTAGTTTCACTGAGATTTGTTTCAGTTCCTCTGATTCATCACCTTTGACTATTATTTCTGTCAATTGTATATCTCTTATATCTTCCTCAGTGAATACAGAAACAAATAATTCATTTAGTCTCTCTGCTTTGACTTTGTCATCCCTAAGTGCTCCTTTTACCCCTTGATCATCTAATGGTCCAACTGACTCCCTCACAGGCTTTTTTCCTCCAATGTATCTGAAAAAGTTTTATTATGAGTTTTTGCTTCCATGGCAAGCTTCTTTTCAAATTCTCTCTTTGCCTTCCTTATCAATGTTTTGCATCTGACTTGCCACTGCTTATGATGGTTCCTGTTTTCATTTGGATCCCTTTTCCATTTCTTGAAAGATGTTCTTCTAGATATTATATCCTCTTTCACCTCACCTTTCAACCATGCCAATAGTCATTTAGCCTTCTTTCCACCATTTCTAATGCATGGAATCCATCTAGTTTGGGCTTCCAAGATGATATTTTTAAACAACATCCATGCCTGAGCTAAACTCTTAACCTTTGTAGTTGCTCCTTTCAGTTTTTTCCTAACCGTTTTATCATAGCCACCTTTTTGAAAGTTAAATGCTGTTGTAGTAGATTTCTTTTTTGCGCTCCCTCCAGTTACTAAGTCAAATTTTATAATGCTATGATCACTATTGGCAAGTGGCTTCAACACTGTTACCTCTCACACAAACTCCTGTGTTCCACTAAGGACTAGGTCTAAAATAGTCCTTCATGTGAGCTTGTTTTAAAATCCATGTGCCTGTGCGCTTTAAGTCAACAAAGTCCTAAGGAAGATATGCAAATTATGTTTGCTTGTGTAACCACTTAAAATTAGGTGCATACATATATGCAATGGATGTAATTTAAATCATATACGTGCAATTACACTCACAATTTAAAATTCTTGTGTATGTGCACTTGAGCGTGCATAAGCACATATACGGGAGCCCACTTTTACCTTGGGCAATTTTCACAGAGAAACCACATGGATATTTTCTCTGAAAATATTTGCATAAACTGGGCGTGTTCAATGTGCCCATTTTGGGCTTTTTGAAAATAGCCTCCACTATGCATCAATCTAAACATTTTTAGATCTTCCAAGCACTGTGAGAGGAAGTGACTGCTGTGTTATTTCATCTGAGACTCTTTGACTTCAGCCTGTGAAAACTGGCTGCCCAGAAGGTACTTAGCCCTTTGGATTATTCTGTTTAAATGATTGCAACTGCCACATAGTATTCTGTGTCAGAGCTTTGGGCACTAATGAAAAGTTAAAAGCAATTATCTCCTTTGGAGCTTGAAAGTAGATGATACTCCTGATAGTTGAAAACATGTAAGTAAACAATTTTTAAAGAAAATATCTTGCTTTAATTTTTTTAAATTTGATTTCTGTGGAAACCAAACTCTTTTTGATGATCTCAATTATTAAGCAGGTTTCTAATATGAGACAGTGTACTAAAACTTAATTCTCATTGGCTTGTTACCGCATTTTTTAAGAGAGTTATTAAGGGTCCTATAGGAAAATGTTCAGTACATCTGATCCTAAATTGGCTAATTGATTATGTTGAATATAATGAATTATCATACAACTGTATTTCTGTAAAGGTAACACAACAGCTGTCAGAATATGGAGTGCTGTTTCACCGAGTATTCCCAGGGAAGAAGACTTCAGGCAGAGGGGAAATTATTTTGGGGATTTGCACCAAAGGGATTATTGTTTATGAAGTGAAAGATGGCTGTCGGATTGCAAGCATGCGCTTCCAGTGGCGAGAAACAGAGAGACTTTCATCTCATGTGAGTATGTTCAATTGTTCCCCACATAATCCTTTAATCACGTCCCGTGTTTCACTCATAATGCAGACTCTTTCAGAGATAATTCTTGAATCTTAAAGGCATGTTGCTGAGATAATGAAGAGGGATCTCAACTGGGAAGTCCCACTGGCAGAACTTTATTGAAAATAATGACAGAAGTGTTTTGTGTGTGTGCATTTTTTACTGCTTTAGAGAAAAAAGTTCACCGTGGAAAGCAGTTTCAGTGGCAAAAAACATAGTTTCATGACAGACAGCGCAAAAACTTGCAAGTACTTGCTGGGCCTCTGCTCTGCTCTGCACACGTTTCATGCACAGATGAATTCTAAAGGCCTCTGTCATGCATCATCAGGTGAGTTCTTGCATTATTTAAACAGAATATATGTCAATGCCTAGCTCAGAGCTTGGTGTTCACAGCTAAAAATTACAAACTAGAGAGCTAACCCAGTAATAACCAAAGATATTTGGAAGTCAGTGACCAACAGGAAAAGTCTATGCAAAACCACATAAACTGTCCCGGAAAATCCAGAAATTAATCATAAATTCATTGCTCTTCATTTGAGACTCATATGTTCATGTAATTTAGATCATATTAATCATCATCCCAATAAAAAAGTACAATTAACATATCCTCTAAAAATGCATATTGAAATTGAACAGAATACTTGTCAATGCTTAACTCAACGAATTTCAACACCTTTCTTTTTTAAAGATGTTAAACATACATCCTGTTATAATTCTCCAGTGCAAAAAAATCAGTAAGTTGGCCAATTTCTGTTCTGTTATTTTTTTCAATGCAATGAATATACTGTACCAAATTACTCATGAGCAGATATCCTATTTAATATAAATGCATATCTGCATAGGAAAATCTTTTGTCATCAAGATCAGTGGTTTCCTAAATAATCTTCAGTGTGGTTTGCAATATACTTAACCTACATATTCTCTGTTAGGCACATCATAGGACAACATCTAGTGATTGAGTCCATAAATGATAGCTGACAGAATATAATACTAATGTATACCACTATGTTTATTTTTCAGAGGAAAATAAGCCTTTGAAAATGGAAAAAAGAAACTTCAAATGTGTTGCTCAGCATGAGCAATTATCCCGGATTCAAAGGCTGTGCCATTCTGAGAATGTGCTTAACAGCACAACCCTGGAGAGCATCTGTGCTGGAATGATGAGTCAGTCTTGTGATGCTTTTAGTGTTGGGATGAATGAAGACAGCAGAGAGGAAAGCAACGTTTGCAGGTAGGTTTATAAGCTGCAGCTTAAGTTCCGTATTCTTCTTTTTCCTCTGTTTTTTTTCATTAGCTGAACCTTTTTCTAAACCTAGCATTGCGTTATGTGTGTTATAATCATAGAATATGTGAGTTAATATAGAGCTATTATAAAGGGCTCTATGGGTTATAAAGTCAAGAAATGTTTCTTTATTCATTTACTTGTTTAATCACATCTTATTACATTTGTAAAACAGAGCAATGTAAAATTTAAAAAAATACATAATGCTAACATTGACATCCAGATCATCACCTCCTTCTTATATCTCTCCCCCCCTCAGTGCCAACTCAACGTTTTGCAATATTTAAGTGCTCGCTTACTTTCTGTTTCTCAGCCATCTTTCTTCTAATGTTCCTCACCATGTAATTGCTTCCTCTTGCTGAATTTTATACCACTTTATTTTTCTGGTATCACTAAGAATTTTCAAAAAGCCCATGAGCATTGTGCTTTTAGCATATGTACTTTAAGCTAATTTTCAAAGAGAAAGTACCCACGTTCACTGCAGCATACTAAATCAAGTTAAAAAAGCACATTCCTCTTCATCCAGTCAGGCCAATCACTACACATAGGTTATGCATGCCAACCAACAGATGGTTCAGAGACCAACAGATTCGCTAATGTTACCCTTATATACCTCTGGGCTGAAATCGGCCTGTCAGTATTCTCTGGCTCCAGCAGATGGTGAACATGCATATCTTTGTTGTGGATACAGGCCTAGCTGGAGGAGTTTAAACCAAATGCTTTTAAGGTGATAGCTGAGCCTCCCTCCCTCAGCTGGGTTGGCTGGTTCGTGGAGGAGCTCCCTCTCCCTCGCTAGCAATGGAACTTCCAGGAGGTTATGGAGATATTTTTCCTTGTCATCCTGTCTGTGGAGTGTACTCTCTCTCTCTCTCTCTCTCTGGGCCCCCCTCCACCCCATTCCTCTGGTTCCTTTGTGAAAGACAGGTTAGCCCACATTGGCTAAGAGAGAGAAGCTAGAACACTGTGCATTTACATTTTTGCTGTCTCTTCGCGGGCATAAAATAAAGTAAAAACACAAAACATAATGGTCTTCTTTTTTCCTATTAGGGAGAGAGGGGCGACTGTTCCTGCTTCACTGGTGGATGCGACTTGACTGGGGGGGGGGGGGGGGCGTGGTGCTGATCCTTTTAGCTCTACTGTGCTGGAGATGATTTCTGGCAAACTGCGAGGATGTCAGCCATGGGAAGGACAATATGGCACCAGGCTGCCAGCACAGGAAATAAACCACATTGTACTCAGCTTGAGTTTTCACCCTGTTCAGTCTGGGAATGCTTTTAAATTGTGCAGAGATTGCTTAATAGCATGGGGGAGGAGTCCCAGCCCCTAAATTTGGAGCAGCAGAAGGTTCAACTCAGTTGGCATTGGAGCCTACAGGAGAAATCCCTCCCTCTTCTTTAGGGGGAGGTGCAGTTCCAGGATCAGGACAGAGGAGCCCAGGAGTTTGTTGCCTTTAAGGAGTGACTGGGTATGTAAAAAATGTTTTTTTTGTGTGAGCAGCAATTTTTTTAAACCAACAATTTTTGAGCACCAGTATTAGTGTTTCATTTCTGTATATAGCACAAAGAAAAATTTATGTGAGCTACCATGTAAAACTTGTGAGCAATGCTTCAAAATGTATGAGTAATTGCCCACGTGCTCAGCTTAGAGAGGGAGCAGTGCCCAGGACTGGAGGTTGGGTCTCCAAATCTTTTCCTAGAACTGCGGCAGGATCCGGGGGTTTCCTCCCTTCTGGTAAAGCTCCCTGCTCCTCTTACATGGATTTATCTGCATTGTCCTGGGTGGAATTTTTCAAGAGTCTACAGACCTTCTGTATGACACAGAAGGCAACCCAACCTGCTGCAACTTCTCAGGGCAAGGCTTATTACTATGAGAAGAAAAAGGGCAGGGAACCAATCTTGGATATGGGAGAGGATCTTGGTTTATCAGAAGATTCTCTGGACAGATATCAGCCCTTCTCTGTAGGTCCTTGGGATGATGCCTTGGAGGAGAGTGAAGTTCCTACAAAGGGTGAAGCTCATAGGTCTGTCTTATGGCTGTTTAATAGGGATGTTGTCTTCATTAATTTCTCAATCACTGCATATTATGCAGTTAGGATAAGATCAGAGGCAAGTTTCCAAGGTTTGCAAGGGGGATCCCATTATGGTCAGCTTGCAGAAGACTTCTCGTTTTTTCCCCCTGCATGAGATGATGCAGAAGTTGATGTAGAATAGAGATGTGCAGCCAAAACGTTTTCGTTGCGTACGTGATACGTATTCGTGGGGGGTCAATTCCATTTCATGCGGAAGTATGGAGAATTGCATAAGTTGTCGATCTGTAAATACGTTACTACGGCGAGTTAAATTAGTGTCTCAGCTAAAATTAAAATTAACTATAAACCCCCACCCTCCTGACCCCCCAAGACTTACCAAAACTCCCTGGTGGTCCAGCGGTGGGGTCTGGGAACTCATTCACACACTTGGTGCTAGTTTCATCATAGCGCCAATAGCCTTTGTCACAGGGGCTACCGGTGCCATTGGTCAGCCCCCTGTCACATGGTCATCGGCGCCATCTTGTGCTCCTACCATGTGACAGAGGCTGACCAATGGCACCGGTAGCCCCTGTGACATAGTATGGGCAAAGGCTATCGGCGCCATTTTGAGTCCTGGCATCGGACGGCAGGTCGCTCCAGGATCCCCGTTGGACCCACAGGGACTTTTGGCCAGCTTGGGGGGGCCTCCTGACCCCTACAAGACTTGCCAAAAGTCCAGCGGGGGTCCAGGAGTGACCTGCTTGAATGCCGGCCGTCCGATGCAAATACTCAAAATGTCGCCGATCGCCGTCACAGTGAGGGCAAAGGCGATCGGCGCCATTTTGAGACTCAAAATCGCCATCCGATGCCAATACTCAAAATGGCGCCGATTGCCTTTGCCCTCACTATGACAGCGATCGGCACCATTTTGAGTATTGGCTTTGAAATGTCTGCATCTGGTTTCAGATGCATTTATGGTTTCTCCTTGAAACTCTGTCGAAAAGAGAGTCGTCGTACAGACTATGCTCTAGTGCCTGATAGTTAAAAAGAGGTGATTCCGGTATTTGATTACTCCTTTCAACCATTTTTGGATCTGAAGTAGGCCAACGAGTTTTTGCGGGTGTCCCACTTCAGAATGGAGACTTTACAGTCAGTGATCAAAGCGGTACAGAAAAGAGAATTCCTCACTTCTCTAGATTTAATGGAAGTGTATCTGCATATACGATCTGAAAAGTGCACCAGCAGTTTCTCCATTTTTCAGTTCTAGACCAGCACTTCCAGTTTCAGCATTGCCATTTGTTCTCGCCTCAGCCCCAACAACATTTTCAAAAGCAATAGTGGTGATGATGGCAGCGCTTTGCAGGGAATACATCTTGGTTCATCCGTATCTGGACAATTTGTTGATCCATGCAAAATCATACCAGGAGAGTCTTATGGCCTCTCAAAGAGTGATTCAGTTGTTGCATGAACTGGGTTGGGAGGTTAACCTTTCCAAGAGCAAGTTACAGCCATCACACAACCTAGTCTATCTGGGAGCTCAGTTATGTACGAAGTAGGGCAAAGTGTTCATTCCAGAGCAGAGATTTAGAAACTGTGGAATTAGTTACAGTATTTGCAGAAGATGGTGCGCCCAACTGTGTGGTCTATCTTCGGACCCTGGAGTACATGGTGGCAACTATGGAATTAGTTCCATGGACCAGGGCCCACAGACCTCTTAAGAGGGCCCCTACATTCTCGATGGAATCCCCAGTCCCATGACTACTTGGTTCGGTCTCCTATTCCCAGGACAGTCAGTCAGAGCTTGCGGTGGTGACTTCAGTATGCACGTGTGACCAAAGGAGCAGAACTGGTGCCTCCTGTCTGGATGGTAGTGACCATGGATGTGAGTCTCCAAAGATGGGGAGCTCATTGTCAGGAATCCGTGGCCCAGAGGCAATGATCTCCTGAGGAGGTGAACTGGTCCATCAATTGTGTGGAAACTCGAGTGATTCAGTTGGCGCTTCTAGAGTTTTTCCTGCGGTTGGTCAGTCAGGCAGTTCGAGTGATGTCAGACAGTGCCAGAGCAGTAGCCTATATAAATCACCAAGGGGGCACCCGGAGTCAACAGATACTTTTGGAAATGGATGTTCTTCTACCATAGGCTCTGTCAGCATCTCATACAGCAGGCATGGACAATCTTCAATCTGAGTACCTCAGTTGTTATGCTCTAGATCTGGGAGAGTGAAGTCTGTCAGATGAGGCATTTGATCTGATTATTTCCAAATGGGGTCAACCACTTCTGGTTTTGATGGTAAGCAGTTTAACTGCAAATGTGTGTCAGTTTTACAATGGCTGGAGAGATCTGCAATCAGCCGGAATAACTGCTGTGGTTTAGGATTGGCTGTAGAAGGAGGTGCTATATATGTACTCTCCTTGGGCCATGTTCAGCAGGATTCTTCAAACAATAGCTGACCATCCAGGCCTGGTTCTTATGGTGGCCGCAGAGGCCTTGGTATGCATATCTGAGGCATCTGTTGAATGGTAATTTACTTCGTCTTCAGGTGCACAAGAATCTGTTTTGTCAGGGACCAATCTTACAGCAGGCTCTGGATCAATTGTGTCATAAGGTTTGCCCCTTAAGAGGGCACACTTGTTGAAGAAAGGATATTCCATGGCAGTGAAAATGTTTCTGAAGTTGTGGACTCTCTACCTGGGTAACATCAAGCTAGGTTGAGAGAACCTTGCCCAAATCTCATCTTGGAGTGAGTTTCCTCACTCCGAAGGCCAGCAAATCTTCACAAGAGACCACTGTTCTGTTTGTAGGTGTCACGTAGAATGTCAAAGTTGCCCCTAACCCCCTACACTCTTATCTAATCCCCACCTCGAGTTACTAGGTGGGCCTACCATAGGGATACAAATACCTACGTATGGGCTGATATTTGGGTCTGGCAAGTGAGGAATGGTGCTCTGAGAGGAAGGGAGTTCCGAGTTAAGCCTCGGTGCCTCTAATCCTAGAATTTCTGCAGAAGGGTATAGAAAAGAGGCTGGCCCTTAATATTCTGAAAGTGTTCTATCTTGCTATAGGGGTCGCATTTGGGGTTGGCTCTTATCTTCTTGAAGGGTCCTGCTTCTTGAAGGGTGTTAAGAACATTTGCCCTCCTCTTCGTATTCTGGTTCCTCTTTAAATCTTAATCTGGTTTTATTGTTTTTGGCGGGACCTCTCTTTTCACCTCTTAGGCACATTTTTTTTTGTAATTGCTCACCTTGAAAACTGTGTTCTTGGTCAACATTTATTTGGCGCAAAGGATTTCATAATTACAAGCACTTTCTTGCAGAGAGTCCTCTCTGATGATTGCTCAAGACAGGTTTTAGCTTCAGACTGTACCTTCCTTTTTGCCAAAGGTGGTCTCTAATTTTCACCTGAATCAATTGATTTCCTTGCCTCTGTTGGTCAAGCAGAGAGATGAGGAGGAGCATGAGCTTCTTCTTTCTCTTGATGTAAGTTGGCATCGTTTGCAATATCTTAAGTTTACTACTATGTTTCGGAGATCTGATCATCTTTTTATTCTTTATGGTGGAGTAAAGAAAGGAAAGGTGACTTCTCGGGCTACAGTGGCACACTGGATTAAGGAAGTGATTATGGCGACCTATGTGGAAGCGGGAATGCCTTTACTAAAACAGACCCAAGCTCATTCTACAAGAGCACAGGCTACTCCTTGGGCCGACCAACAGTGGTATCTCTCTCCTCTGGAGATTTGTAGAGTGGCAATGTGGTTTTCCCTGCATACGTTTTCAGACATTATCAGCTAGACATTAAAGTTCAGGAGGATACTTCGTTTGCAACAGCAGTGCTGTGGAGGGCTCAGGCAGAATCCCACCCTATGAGGAGGTAGCTTTGGTATATTCCATGTGAAGAGACTGGCTTGACTGGATGAAGAGAGAGGTGAAATTACTACTTACCTGATAATTTCTTTTCCTCTAGGACAGTCAGGCCAGTCCCTGCTCCCGCTCTATGCTGCCTGCTATTGTTATCTGTATGTTTTGGAATATATAATTTCAGAGAAGTTAACGCATTTTCTGTAGGTCAGGTCAGAGATTGACCTCTTTGGTAAGTAGTTTTTTGATGCCTTTTCCTTTTACTGTTTCTGGCTTCCTTATCATTTTGTACATGTCGGAGAAAAAAAAAAGAAGGAATTAATGTTGTTGAATTTGACTATTGTTCAGGTTGTCCACAGTTAGCTTTTTCAGGAATACTGGCAGGCTGATGTCAACACAGAGGGTATATAAGGGTGATATCAGCGAGTCTGTTGATCTCTGTCTCCATCTGCTGGTTGGCATGTATAACCTATGTGTACGGACTGGCCTGACTGCCCTAGAGGAAAGGAAATTATCAGGTAAGTAGTAATTTTACTATAAAGTGTGTTTGTGATATGCTTTATTAAATAGGTCTCTTAGGGAATTAAGTTTCTAAAGTGGCCCCTTTGAAAATTGATTAGGGCTGGGCACCTAAATATAGGGGCCTATTTGTATTAGGTACCTAGAGTAAGATACCTAAAAAGTGGGTGGCTGTGAGGGTGGAGTTAGGGCACTGAACAAAATATAGGCACTTAGCACTGATTTTTTGGCACTAGTCCCCCTAACTTTATTCCCTAAATTTAGGAATATGAATTAAAGCCCTAGATTTAGGTATTTTGAGTAAAAAATGTAGGTACCTAAATTCAGCTGAAAATATCCCTAAATGTTTTTGACATCACTTAAATTTCACTACTGTCAAAGTGGTTGTAGTGTCACAAACACAAGCTTATAATTATATTATTTCTCTTTTTAAAACAGTGTCTGAATATATATGTACATTGTCTGATTGCTGAACATAGAACTGCCTAATAGACTGATGCTTTTGTTTGTTTGTATTTTTCAAAAGTACATCAACTGAAGATTCACAATCAGAAATTCATTCAAACTTGTGTGAAAAACAAAAGAGCTATGACTATCTGTCCATCCATTCTACTCAGCATGCTGCCTGGAGTAGGTAGAATATTAACATAGGATTTTATATCAGTTTTGGAGTTTGGGTTTTGGTACAAAGCATCAGATCAATAAAAAGAAAAGTTGCATTTATTGTGCACTGACCAGAGTTTCAAAACCTCGCATGGTGAACTGAACACCTGTAGACTTTGTAGCAATCATGCTGGCAAAAGTGACAGCACTGATTAATCTATGGGGGGGGGGGGGGGGGGTGTTGTTTAGTCAGTAGCTCTGCAAGCAAACTTAGGACCTGATTTACTATGAGAATAACTTTCAAACAAATGTGTGGTAGAGTATATGGGCATATATGGCTGTGAGCAGATATACGCAAGTATTTTATAACCCAAGCATATGATATATGCTCATTTTTATGCACATAAAGGTTTTGAATATTCACTTCTATGGTGCTTCTGCCATTTTATATCTATGGGAAAAATGTTTACAGGTGAATTTTCAAAGGAGTTAATGCATGTAAATTTAACACACTATCATAGCAATTTTCAAAAGCCAATTAACTACGTTAAGTGCACTTAACACATGTAAAACCTACTGATAATTCAATGGCATATATTGTATCAACTTTCAAAAGCCCACTTACATGGGTAAAGTGCATTTATAAATGTAAAACCCAGTTTTAAGCATGTAAATGCTTTTTAAAATCAGGCCCTATGTAAATTAGGTCCTTGGTATGTGGAAACTTCAAAAAGTTAAATAATATTGTGAAAGTAAAGCTTTTAAAGTGAATAATATTGTTTTTGAAACCCTGTGTTTACAGTTTTCTTTTATAGATTTTTTAAGCCAAATAGAATGCTTAGACTTCATTGACTTCCCATAATTTCTGTGACTGAATAACTCATAGACACTGAGGCATTTTATTTCAGCTCAGTGGGAGTGTATTTGTTTTTGTTTTTTTTTAACTTTTGTAGCCTAATGTTTTGGAAGGTTGTAGACATAACAGGCATGATTTGTACAGAGATATTTAATGTTACTTCTTGGCACCAAGCTTATTGCTTGCATATTTTTTAATTTAAGCAGGTGAATCTTACCATAAAACATTACAAAATATTACTTGGGGATTATATTCCCAAAGCAACCTTCACATTAGCAGCTCTCTTTCACTTTTAATGTCATATTGTTATATTATTTATGCATCAGTTTTATTTATTAAGTTCTACTTCATTTTCAGTTTTTGTTTTATTTATTTATTTATTTATTTATTTATTTATTTATTTAGTACTTTTATATACTGACATTCATGATACAAATCATATCAGATTGGTTTATATGGAACTTAGGATTTGAAAAAAAAAATTAACCATAACATAGAAGAAGAGGTAAAAGTTACAATAAAACAGGGTGAAATGGAACTGGGAGAAGAGGAAGCTGTAGTAGATAGATAACTCGGTGACTATAACAGACTATTTACAATGTTTGAGAAGGCATGCTTTGCTCAGTTACATCATATATATATCACTATATACATCTATCAACATTGTTTATCACTGATAAATATTTGCCTTATTTAAGTTTGATATTTGGTATATATTGTTTATGTAATTACAAATTCCATTTGACATCCTGGAGAAAAATATACTGATAAATCTTCTACATTTTCAAGTACACTGTCCTGTTTCTTTGCATTCTGATTGATGAAATTGTTCCATTATCTGATTTGGATTGACATCAATAACTTATTGCTATTGCTGTGGATGAATTGGTAAAAAAAATACATTAGTATATTGTTTTAATAGAAATTAGTAAATGAATTAACAATGAAATATATTGCTTGTATTATTTAGGCTAATTATATATTGATTTTAATTATGTATTGATCTGTTGATTGGAAAATTCATACATAAACTGATAATGGTTTGATATATTTATGCATTCCTTGAAATATATTGATGTATAGATTGACTGATTTACTATATAAAGTGATATATAGAATAATAGAATTAAATGATTGATTCCACTTTCAGGTTCATTAAATAGCTCAATAGACAATCCTGTAACTGAAGCAGAAAGAGAAATAATTTGTGTAAGCCTGAAGAGAGACCCTACATATGGATTTGGTAGGTAACCTGTACAATTCTGGTGTGTATCATAGGTGACCTTGGTATAGTGGTGACCAGTGAGATATTAAACTACATAGGCAAAATATTTGTAGGGAGCACCAGGCAGCTGTGTCCTCCCTGTTGCTCTCTGTCCCCATTAGAGATCCTCATTCCCATTTACCCCTTGCAGTATCAGATTGTGCAGTCAAGGTTTTGATGGATTCTGGCATGTAGCCTTAGTTTTGCTCACAACTGACCCGGCCTGTAGAGAGGAAACTACATTGTATTACCAGGGTTTGAGTCTCAAATTCCTCTTGTGCAGGCAGTCATGGTAGTAGTCTGGCTCTAGCAGATATGTAGCAGAGAGGTGGGGAGATTGTACATGTGAATTTTTCAGGAAACTGCCTACCCTGACTAATAGAATAAGTGGCTTGCTACAACATAACTCTGTGACTGGGAGTACAAACATCAGGGTGACACCAGGGAAGTGCAGATGTCCATTACAGAATATATTTTCAAAAGCTTAGTTGGAAGGTATGCACATAACTTGGGTTTTATGCTGTAATGTGTTTTTTCAGCCATCTAAAATTGTGTGTAAAATTCCATTACATGCAAAAATTTACCTGTACAAAACAAAGACATTTTTTGGGAAGAGTTAAAGATATTCACAATCAACATGTGTCTATATTTTATTTGAAATATGTTTGGCTTTGTGCATGATCACTTTAAGGCAACTCTTTGAGCATAGGTACGCATTGGGGTAGATTTTATAAATTTGCGCAGACGTGTACTCTTGTTCGCGCACCAGGCACGAACAAGAGTACGTGGGATTTCAATAGATACGCGCGTAGCCGAGCATATCCATTAAAATCCGGGGTCGGCGTTCGGAAGGCTGCCCAAAATCGGCAGCCTGTGTGCGCCGAGCCGCGCAGCCTGCCTCCGTTCCCTCCAAGGCCGCTCCGAAATCGGGTTTCCTTCCACCCCCCCCCCCGCATCCCCCCCCGCATCCCCCCCCGCACCTTCACCCCCCTTCCCGTACTTAACCCACCCCCCCAGCCCTATCTAACCCCCCTACCTTTGTTGAACAAGTTACGCTCGAGGCAGGCATAACTTTGCGTGCGCCGGGCGGGCTGCCGCACACCTTATTCCGGTCCGGGGGCTGGTCCGGAGGCCGCGGCCATGCCCCCGAAATGCCCCCGGATGACGCGCCGGCCACGTCATGCCTCCCCAACACGCCCCCAGATAACGTGCCGGTCGCGACACGCCCCCCTGACATGCCCCCCCCCCCCAGGAAAGCCCCGGGACTTACGCGCGTCCCGGGACTTTGCGCGCGCTGGAAGCCTATGCAAGATAGGCTCGGTGCGTGCAGGGGGGTTTGGGGTAGGTATTCGGGGGTTACACACGTAATGTACGTGTGTAACCCTTTGAAAATCTACCCCACTGTGTATAACTGTGTTTGCACATTCCATGCTAAATAAAGTTTAGGGAGCAATTTTCAAAACTTCCCACGATGGTTTAAAGTCTGTTGGTACTTTTTCCCACGAGATTGCATCAGTTTTGTAAAAGAAAAGTATGAACATACGTTCCTTTGAAAATTGCCATAGGAAAAAGTACCCGCAGATATTTGCACCCATTTTCTGCAGGTACTTATTTTATCCTTGAAAAATGACATGCATCGATTTGAAAATTAAACCTAGATACATTGGGGTAGATTTTATAAATCTGCGCCCCGCGCGTACTTTTGTTCGGGTACCAGGCGCAAACAAGAATACGCGGGATTTTAATAGATACGCGCGTATCCATTAAAATCCGGGGTCGGCGCGTGCAAGGCTGCCCAAAATCGGCAGCCTGCGTGTGCCGAGCCGCGCAGCCTGCCTCCGTTCTCTCTGAGGCCGCTCCGAAATCAGAGCGGTCTCGGAGGGAATTTACCTTCCGCCTCCCCCCACCTTCCCCTCCCTTCCCCTACCTAACCCACACCCTCAGCCCTATCTAAACCCCCCCCCCCCACCTCTTGTTGTACAAGTTACGCCTGCCCGAAGCAGGCGTAACTTGTGTGCACCGGGCCGGCCGCCGGCGCGCAATTCCCAGGCCCGAGATCCATTTCAGAGGCCTCGGCCACGCCCCCAAAATGCCCCCGGGCCATAACCACGCCCGCGACCCCGCCCCCAAATGATGCGCTGCTGCGATACCCCCCCCCCCCCCCCCAGGAAAGCCCCGGGACTTACGCGCGTCCCGGGGCTTGTGCGTGCCGCCGAGCCTACTTAACATAGGCTTGGCGCGCGCAGGGGGTACTTCGGCCAGGTTTTCGGGGGGGTACACGCATATCTTACACACGTACCCCTTTGAAAATCTGGCCCATTATTTCCTCCATGACATAAGCACGTTCCCAGGAATGTCTATCCTGAATACTGGCAAAACTGCATGTCTTGTTGATCCCTGCACATGAACAATTTTCTAACAACCAATTTACCCGAGTAGACATCTTTAGAAAATTGCCCTTCCAGGGTATGCACCAAAACATGTGCACTAACATGGGATCCTTATGATCATATCGGGTAATTTTCAAAGGAAAACATAAATTTAACTGTAACATATTATCGTAGCAATTTTCAAAAGCCCATTTACCTGCACTAAGGTAAATTTTAAAAAGCTGCGTGCAAAAACAGCACATGTGTGAGTAAGTGCTATTTTAAAAACTGCAACATATGTGTGTGTATCACAGGGACCATGAGTAAATTTGTGTGGGAAAATAAGGGGCAGACCAGGACCTGGGCAGGTGCATTCTGGGGAGGGGGCCAACATGTACGCATGTAAGTTGCTACTTTAAAACCTGCCAACGTGGTGCGCATCAGTTTTTTTATTTGTGCATATTTACTTCTGTTCAATATCAGATGTAAGTGATCATAAACAACTTGGAAGTGAAAAGTTGACTGGGTGAGTGGTCTGGAAGACATGAGGGGAGTTCAGTGTGAAGGCCTCTGCACTCAGGCAGGCCATTCCACACCAGTGTGGGTTAAGCACTTCTATCAGCAGATGGAGACAGAGATAACTGACTCGCTGACGTCACCGACATATAGCCCTGCCCCAACAGCAGCCTGTCAGTATTCTCCATCTCCAGCAGATGGTGAACATTCAACTCTCTAGTGGGGATTGCCTATAAAAAATAAAATAGAATAGAATAAGAAGAAAGAAGCTGAAAGTTGCACTGCCGGGAGTGTATTAGGTTCAGGTGAAGTCAAGGGCGGTCGAAGTTGCTTCCCATAGACGACGAGGAAAGGCGAACTTCCAGTAGCAGCATGCGTGTGATTATTATACGAGAACTCCGCCCACGGGAGTAGCTTGGGCCAATTATCTTGTCGTTCATTCACGAACGAACGGAGAAAAGTCTTCAAGGTTCGGTTAGTCCATTCCGTTTGCCCATTACTCTGGGGATGGAACGCAGACGAAAGACTAAGTTGCACATTGAAGCGTTTGCAAAGTGCTTTCCAGTATTGAGCAGTAAACTGTGGTCCTCGATCGGAGACTATATCCTGCGGGAGACCGTGACGTTGGAAAATATGCTGAGTGAAGAGGTTAGCCAGGTCAGGTGCAGAAGGCAACTTTGGCAAGGGGACAAAGTGCGCCATCTTGGAGAATCGGTCTACGGTCATCCAAATGACCGAATTACCTCCCGAGATGGGAAGATCCACGACAAAGTCAGTGGAGATGTGTGTCCAAGGCTCCCCTGGGATGGGCAATGGTTGCAACAGGTCCCTGGGCCTCCCGATTAGCGGCTTTTGAATGGCGCAGGTAGGGCAAGAGCCCACAAAAGCTTGGGCGTCCTGTGTCACTGTTGGCCACCAGTAGAATCGGTTCAACAAGTCTAAGGTCCCTTTACAGCCAGCATCGCCCCCAGTGAGGGAGTCATGGACCCAAGTGAGAACTGCTCTCCGGGAGCGACGTGGAACGACGGTCTTCCCTTGGGAGGACACCAAGTTTGCTGCAAGGCTCACTTTCACAGGATCCAAAATATACTGAGGAGTGTCAAGAGTCTTTTTGACCTCAGAGGAGCGCGAGACCGCGTCAGCTCAAACATTCTTAGAGCTGGGTCGATAGCGTAAGGTAAAGTCGAACCGATCAAAAAACAGCAACCACCAGGCTTGCCTTGGGTTCAGGCATTGGGCTTGCTTCAAGAATGCTAAGTTGATCGGTGTAAATCGTAACCGGATGGTTGGCTCCCTCAAACCACTGTCTCCATTCCTCCAGGGCAAGTTTCACGGCTAGCAACTCTTTATCACCGACACAGTAGTTGCTCTCTGCCGGGGAGAATTTCTTCGAGAAATATGAACAGGGTAACAATTGTCCAGAATCAGAGTACTGGCTCAGCACGGCCCCCATGGCCACATTGGAGGAATCCACTTCCACCACAAAGGGCCAGCTGGGATCCGGGTGACGAAGGCAAGTGTCTAACAAGAACGCTTCCTTAAGGGCCTCGAAGGCTTGGCAGGCGGGAGCTGGCCAATCCACCACGTTGTCCCCCTTTCGGGTGAGGGCAGTCAACGGGGGCCACAATACGGGAATACTTAGGAATAAAGTGACGGTAGAAATTGGAAAAACCCAGGAAGCGTTGCAACGCTTTAAGGCCCTTTGGCCGGGGCCAATTCTTAATTGCCACTACTTTCTCAGGATCCATTTGAAAGCCTGTTGCAGAGATTATGTAGCCCAGGAACGGCAGGGACGTCTTCTCAAAACTACATTTTTCCAGTTTTGCATACAGACCATGCTCCCTGAGTATTTGGAGCACTTGACGGACATGCTGATGGTGTGAAGGCAGGTCCTGGGAGTAGACTAGCACATCATCGAGGTAAACAAATGCGCAGGTGGTCAGAAGGTCCCGTAACACCTCATTCATAAGGTGCTGGAACATCGCTGGGGCATTACATAAGCCGAAAGGCATCACAAGATACTTGTTATGCCCATTTCTGTATTAAAAGTGGTTTTCCACTCGTCTCCGGGATGAATTCTGACTAAGTTGTAAGCACCTTGTAAGTCCAACTTTGTGAAAATCTTCGCTCCCTGGAGCCTATCGAGGAGCTCCGGGATTAATGGGAGTGGATAACGGTCTTGCTTAGTAATGGAATTTAGGCCTCAATAGTCTATACATGGTCTCAGCGAGCCGTCCTTGCTGACAAAGAAGAAGCCTGCCCCTGCAGGCGACTTGGACGGGCGAATAAACCCCTTAGCCAAATTCTCTGAAATATACTCGGACATGGCCCGGGTTTCCGGTAATGATAAGGGATACACCCTTCCTCGAGGGGGCATAGTACCAGGTAACAGGTCTATAGCACAATCATACGGACGATGCTGCGGAAGGATGAAATTACCTCTGGCTCCAGAATCCAGGAACGCAATCGTTTCAATGGACCTTCCAGGGTATTCCAGGGTAACAGGCACAGTACATTGAGGAGCTGTAGCACAGCCTAGGAGGAGCTCCTCTAACCTCCTAGGCTTTGGCGTTTTCCGCACACTCCTGGCAGCGTGCCAAGAAGTGGCCCTTCTGACCACAATACAAGCACAACTTCAACGAATGGCGACATTGCCTCTCTTCAACAGAGAGCGGGGCCCGACCCAGCTGCATGGGTTCGCAGGTGGGAGCATCTGGACGAGAAGTCTTGGGAGAAGGCACAGGTCTCGCCGACACAGCAGCAGGACTGTGGCGAGAGGAGCGCTGCTCTTTGGCCCGTTGTTGTAGGCGGCGGTCAATGCGAGCAGTGTTGAGGTCCTCCGGCAGATCTCGAGCAGCAATCTCATCCTTTATGCGTCCGGAGAGGCCCTCTAAAAAGATGGCCTTAAGACTACCATCCTGCCAACCTACTTCCTGGGCTAAAGTCCGGAATTCCATAGCATAATCTGTCAAGGAGCGAGCCCCCTGACGGAGTTGCAGCAGATCAGAGGTAGCCGAGGCTACTCGGGCGGGCTCATCAAAGGCCTGTCGAAAGTTCGAGATGAACTGTTGTAAGTTCGTTAGCGAGGAATCATTATTTTCCCAAAGGGGAGAAGCCCATATTAAGGCTTTCCCATCAAGCAGGGACAGGATATATGCCACTTTCACCACATCCGAGGGGAACTGCCGGGGCAACAGAGAGAACCGTATAAAACATTGGTTCAGAAAGCCGCGGCAGGTCCTTAAATCACCAGCTAACGAGAGGGTGCCGGCAGCTGAGTCACTGAAGAGTCTTGACCCTCAGGTGCTGGTTCTGGGGCAGACAAGGCCCTGGCATCCAATCGGGCCGATAACTCCCCTACCGAACCAGTAAGGACCTCGAGGTACTATTGTTGATACTGCAGCTGCTGGGCCAACCCTGGCAGGTCCAAGGGGACAGGCACATTCGCCGAGTCCATGGCCTTGCAATCTGTTATGGAAGTCTCAGTTTAGTGGACCCTTGGGCCGACCTGCAGGAGACTGGGAAAGGTGGTCAATGTCTCTAGTAGGGATGTGAATCGTGTCCTCGATCGTCTTAACGATCGATTTCGGCTGGGAGGGGGAGGGAATCGTATTGTTGCCGTTTGGGGGGGGTAAAATATCGTGAAAAATCGTGAAAAATCGTGAAAAATCTAAAAATCGAAAAATCGCAAAACCGGCACATTAAAACCCCCTAAAACCCACCCCCGACCCTTTAAATTAAATCCCCCACCCTCCCGAACCCCCCCCAAATGACTTAAATAACCTGCGGGTCCAGCGGCGGTCCGGAACGGCAGCGGTCCGGAACGGGCTCCTGCTCCTGAATCTTGTTGTCTTCAGCCGGCGCCATTTTCCAAAATGGCGCCGAAAAATGGCGGCGGCCATAGACGAACACGATTGGACGGCAGGAGGTCCTTCCGGACCCCCGCTGGACTTTTGGCAAGTCTCGTGGGGGTCAGGAGGCCCTCCACAAGCTGGCCAAAAGTTCCTGGAGGTCCAGCGGGGGTCAGGGAGCGATTTCCTGCCGCGAATCGTTTCCGTACGGAAAATGGCGCCGGCAGGAGATCGACTGCAGGAGGTCGTTCAGCGAGGGTTCCAGCGCCTCGCTGAACAACCTCCTGCAGTCGATCTCCTGCCGGCGCCATTTTCCGTACGAAAACGATTCGCGGCGGGAAATCGCTCCCTGACCCCCGCTGGACCTCCAGGAACTTTTGGCCAGCTTGTGGGGGGCCTCCTGACCCCCACGAGACTTGCCAAAAGTCCAGCGGGGGTCCGGAAGGACCTCCTGCCGTCCAATCGTGTTCGTCTATGGCCGCCGCCATTTTTCGGCGCCATTTGAAGACAACAAGATTCAGGAGCAGGAGCCCGTTCCGGACCGCTGCCGTTCCGGACCGCCGCTGGACCCGCAGGTTATTTAAGTCATTTGGGGGGGGTTCGGGAGGGTGGGGGATTTAATTTAAAGGGTCGGGGGTGGGTTTTAGGGGGTTTTAGTGTGCCGGCTCACGATTCTAACGATTTATAACGATAAATCGTTAGAATCTCTATTGTATTGTGTTCCATAACGGTTTAAGACGATATTAAAATTATCGGACGATAATTTTAATCATCCTAAAACGATTCACATCCCTAGTCTCTAGTATGTGGCAGGCAGGGAGGCAGATGTTCAGGCAGGACGTAGAGGTGCTCTTCACCCTGGAAGCTGGTATTCCCCCGGGAGGAGCCCGTAGGAGCTCAACCACTGGGACTTAGGCGGCTTCACCCTTGTGAGCCGAAGCCCCCGGGAGGAGCCCGTAGGGGCCCGGCCGCTTGGACTTAGGCGAGATGTTGATCAGGACTGGGAACTGGAACCAGACTAGGACAGTGGATAAGTACTGTAAGAGGACTCGGGTTCTGGAACCAGGCAGGAACTGTAGCAGGGCTCGGGTACTGGAACCAGGCAGGAACTGTAGCAGAACTCGGGTACTGGAACCAGGCAGAAACTGTAGCAAGACTCAGGTTCTGGAACCAGGCAGGAACTATAGCAGGCAAGCAGGAACCAAGCAGGTACTGTAGCAGGCAAGCAGGAACCAAACAGGTACTGTAGCGGGCAATCAGGAATGGAGCGAGCAGCAAGGCAGCTCACTCCGGGGCACACCGCAACAGGGAACCAGGAGGTAAACCCGTTGCAAGGCAAAGACTGAGTGTCCGCGGCCGGCTTATCAAGGCCGCGGCATCTGACGTCAGGAACTGGGCGGAGTCACCGCTGGCGGGAAACGGCCTAGAAAAGCGTCCAAGTGGCACGCGCGCATGCCTAGAAGCAGGGCATCCATGGGAAGCTTCCCGGCGATGCGGCCCCCACGGGGACGCCACCGAACAGGGTGCAAACTAGGCCTCCAGAAGCGGGAGTAGGTTCAGGAGCACGGAGGTAAGGGTCTGGTCGTGGCGCTCGCGGCCAGAACCGCAACACTTAATGCAGGTAAATGGGCTTTTGAAAACTGGTGTGATAATATGTTACAAGTACATTTACATTTTACTTTGAAAATTACCCTGTCAGTGTGCATTTAGTACATAGGTCTCCATAAGTAGGGATCTCATGTTAGCTTACCGAGGAGAGATGTTCACTAAGCACCATGGCACAAAAATTCATTTGAACTCAAAGCACGGCACGTCCAAATACAGGGAGATTCACTCGAAAGAGGCCCCAAATATTCTGTTGTAACTTACGTTAGGATGAAGCAATTGGAACCAAAAAAATATGCTGCATACCTTGACATATGTGTAATCTTTTGCATTACATGCAAAGCTAGAAGTGATTGCTGTTTTCCACCAGACCCATTTCAACGTGGTGCTCCATGTTCCTGAACACGTCTGCAAGCATTTCATGGGGAATAGCAGCAATTTCATGTTGGATATTTTCCTTCAAATCTTCCACAGTGCGAGGCATGTTCCGATAGAGTTTTCCTTTGAGCATATCCCAAAGGAAGAAGTGTGGTGGTGTCAGATCTGGCAACCGTGGTAGCCAAAGCTCCTTTGAAATTACCCTGTTGCTGAAAAAAGACTCAATTTCTGCTATGCTCTTTGTCGATGTGTGACACGATGCTCCATCTCGCAAACAGAGGTTAAACATCGTGACAGCTGTCTGACGCCTACCTCATCGCTCAGACGTGGGGGCATCCCGGCTTGTTCAAAGCTCCATATACTGAGGAGCACATTGCATGTTGTCTAATTCAGATTGCTTCGTCCTAGTGAGAGTTATTACAGAATATACCGTCCACCTGGTTACTGTGGAAGTTACACACTTCAAGCTTGCTGACACCCTCAAGGCTAAGATTAATATATCATTTTGGTTTCCACTTTGTTCGTTTGTGATTTAACTATTGTGGTTAACCACTGACACCCTTTGATTAAGCTGTAGACTTCAATTACCCCAATATTGACTGGGTAAATGTATCATCGGTACATGCTAGAGATATAAAGTTCCTGGATGGAATAAATGACATTTTAATGGAGCAATTGGTTCAGGAACCGACAAGACAGGGAGCAATTTTAGATCTAATTCTCAGTGGAGCACAAGATTTTGTGAGAGAGGTAACGGTGGTGGGGCCGCTTGGCAATATTGATCATAATATGATCAAATTTGAATTAATGACTGGAAGGGAGACAGTAAATAAATCCACGGCTCTCGTGCTAAACTTTCAAAAAGGAAATTTTGAGAAAATGAGAAAAATTGTTAGAAAAAACTGAAAGGAACAGCTACAAAGGTAAAAAGTGTGCAAGAGGCGTGGTCATTGTTAAAAAAATACCATTCTAGAAGCACAGTCCAGATGTATTCCACACATTAAAAAAGGTGGAAAGAAGGCAAACTGGCATGGTTAAAAGGGGAGGTGAAAGAAGCTATTTTAGCCAAAAGATCTTCATTCAAAAATTGGAAGAAGGATGCAACAGAAGAAAATAGGATAATGCATAAGCGTTGGCAAGTTAAATGTAAGACATTGATAAGACAGGCTAAGAGAGAATTTGAAAAGAAGTTGGCCATAGAGGGAAAAACTCACAGTAAAAACTTTTTAAAATATATCCGAAGCAGAAAGCTTGTGAGGGAGTCAGTTGGACTGTTAGATGATTGAGGGGTTAAAGGGGCACTTAGAGAAGATAAGGCCAACGTGGAAAGATTAAATGATTTCTTTGCTTCGGGGTTTACTGAAGAGGATGTTGGGGAGATACCCGTTCCGGAGAAGGTTTTCATGGGTAATGATTCAGATGGACTGAAGCAAATCACGGTGAACCTAGAAGATGTGGTAGGCCTGATTGAAAAACTAAAGAGTAGTAAATCACCTGGACCGAATGGTATACAGCCGAGGGTTCTGAAGGAACTAAAAAAATGAAATTTCAGACCTATTAGTAAAAATTTGTAAGCTATCATTAAAATCATCCATTGTACCTGAAGACTGGAGGATAGCTAATGTAACCTAGGGATGTGCAGAGGGACGCCATACGTTGCATTCGTCATTCGGATTCGTCGGGGAGCAAATGCGTTGCATTCGGCTGTATGGCGCCCCGATGCGTTAATACGGCGAATTCTATTTGTGTCCCGACTACAATTAAAATTTACTACAACCCCCCACCCTCCTGACCCCCCCAAGACTAACCAAAACTCCCTGGTGGTCCAGCGGGGAGTCCGGAAGCCATCCCCTGCACTCTCACACCCTCTGTGCCGGTTTCATCAGGGCGCCGATAGCCTGATGTCCTACCATGTGACAGGGGCCATCTTGCGCTCCTACCATGTGACAGGGGCTGACCAATGGCACCGGTAGCCCCTGTGACATAGTATGGGCAAAGGCTATCAGTGCCATTTTGAGTACTGGCATCGGACGGCCGGAGTGCAGGAGGTCGCTCCGGGACCCCCGTTGGACCCCCAGGGACTTTTGGCCAGCTTGGGGGCCCTCCTGACCACCACAAGACTTGCCAAAAGTACAGCGGGGGTCCGGGAGCGACCTCCTGCATGCCGGCAGTCCGATGCCAATATTCAAAATGGCGCCGATCGCCTTTGCCCTCCCTATGTCACAGGGGCCGACCTTCGGTACCTGTGACATAGAGAGGGCAAAGGCGATCGGCGCCATTTTGAATATTGGCATCGGACTGCCGGCGTGCAGGATGTCACTCCCGGAATCCCGCTGGACTTTTGGCGTCTTGTGGGGGTCAGGAGGCCCCCCCAAGCTGGCCAAAAGTCCCTGGGGGTCCAACGGGGGTCCCGGAGCGACCTCCTGCACTCCGGCCGTCCTATGCCAGTACTCAAAATGGCACCGATAGCCTTTGCCCATACTATGTCACAGGGGCTACCGGTGCCATTGGTCAGCCCCTGTCACATGGTAGGAGCACAAGATGGCGCCGATGGCCATGTGACAGGGGCTGACCAATGGCACCGGTAGCCCCTGTGACAAAGGCTATCGGCCCGTGATGAAACCGGCACTGAGGGTGTGAGTGCAGGGGATGGCTCCCGGACCCCCCGCTGGACCACCAAGGAGTTTTGGTAAGTCTTGGGGGGGTTCAGGAGGGTGGGGGGTTTGTTTAAATTTTTATTTAGGTGGCCGTATAATTCGGCGAATATTCGTGTATTCGTGGGGAATCGCTATACGTTTCGCTTCCCCACGAATACTACGAATAGTGCAGTATACGTTGTGGATCGCCAATACGGCGAAAACGAATGCACACCCCTAATGTAACCCCAATATTTAAAAAGGGCTCCAGGGGCGATCCAGGAAACTACAGACCAGTTAGCCTGACTTCAGTGCCAGGAAAAATAGTGGAAAGTGTTCTAAATATCAAAATCACAGAACATATAGAAAGACATGGTTTAATGGAACAAAGTCAGCATGGCTTTATCCAAGGCAAGTCTTGCCTTACAAATCTGCTTCACTTAATAAACATGTGGATAAAGGTGAACTGGTAGATATAGTGTACTTGATTTTTCAGAAGGCGTTTGACAAAATTCCTCATGAGAGGCTTCTAGGAAAAGTAAAAAGTCATGGGATAGGTGGCGATGTCCTTTCGTGGATTACAAACTGGCTAAAAGACAGGAAACAGAAGTAGGATTAAATGGACCATTTTCTCAGTGGAAGGGCGTGGGCAGTGGAGTTCCTCAGGGATGTGTATTGGGACCCTTACTTTTAAATATATTTATAAATGATCTGGAAAGAAATACGACGAGTGAGGTAATCAAATTTGCAGATGATACAAAATTGTTCAGAGTAGTTAAATCTAGGGATGTGAATCGTTTTAGGACGATTAAAATTATCGTCCGATAATTTTAATATCGTCTTAAACCGTTATGGAACACAATACAATAGAGATTCTAACGATTTATCGTTATAAATCGTTAGAATCGTGAGCCGGCACACTAAAACCCCCTAAAACCCACCCCCGACCCTTTAAATTAAATCCCCCCCCCTCCCGAACCCCCCCCAAATGAGTTAAATAACCTGCGGGTCCAGCGGCGGTCCGGAACGGCAGCGGTCCGGAACGGGCTCCTGCTCCTGAATCTTGTTGTCTTCAGCCGGCGCCATTTTCCAAAATGGCGCCGAAAAATGGCGGCGGCCATAGACGAACACGATTGGACGGCAGGAGGTCCTTCCGGACCCCCGCTGGACTTTTGGCAAGTCTCGTGGGGGTCAGGAGGCCCCCCACAAGCTGGCCAAAAGTTCCTGGAGGTCCAGCGGGGGTCAGGGAGCGATTTCCCGCCGCGAATCGTTTTCCTACGGAAAATGGCGCCGGCAGGAGATCGACTGCAGGAGGTCGTTCAGCGAGGCGCCGGAACCCTCGCTGAACGACCTCCTGCAGTCGATCTCCTGCCGGCGCCATTTTCCGTAGGAAAACGATTCGCGGCGGGAAATCGCTCCCTGACCCCCGCTGGACCTCCAGGAACTTTTGGCCAGCTTGTGGGGGGCCTCCTGACCCCCACGAGACTTGCCAAAAGTCCAGCGGGGGTCCGGAAGGACCTCCTGCCGTCCAATCGTGTTCGTCTATGGCCGCCGCCATTTTTCGGCGCCATTTTGGAAAATGGCGCCGGCTGAAGACAACAAGATTCAGGAGCAGGAGCCCGTTCCGGACCGCTGCCGTTCCGGACCGCCACTGGACCCGCATGTTATTTAACTCATTTGGGGGGGGGTTCGGGAGGGGGGGGATTTAATTTAAAGGGTCGGGGGTGGGTTTTAGGGGGTTTTAATGTGCCGGTTTTGCGATTTTTAGATTTTTAGATTTTTCACGATTTTTCACGATTTTTCACGATATTTTACCCCCCCAAACGGCAACAATACGATTCCCTCCCCCTCCCAGCCGAAATCGATCGTTAAGACGATCGAGGACACGATTCACATCCCTAGTTAAATCACAAGCAGATTGTGATAAATTGCAGGAAGAGCTTGTGAGACTGGAAAATTGGGCATCGAAATGGCAGATGAAATTTAATGTGGATAAGTGCAAGGTGATGCATATAGGGAAAAATAACCCATGTTATAGTTACACAATGTTAGGTTCCATATCAGGTGCTACCACCCAAGAAAGTGATCTAGGCGTCATAGTGGATAACACATTGAAATCATCGGTTTAGTGTACTGCGGCAGTCAAAAAAGCAAACAGAATGTTGGGAATTATTAGAAAGGGAATGGTGAATAAAACAGAAAATGTCATATTACTTCTGTATCGCTCCATGGTGAGACCGTACCTTGAATACTGTGTACAATTCTGGTCGCCGCATCTCAAAAAAGATATAGTTGCGATGGAAAAGGTACAGAGAAGGGCTACCAAAATGATAAGGGGAATGGAACAGTTCCCCTATGAGGAAAGACTAAAGAGGTTAGGACTTTTCAGCTTGGAGAAGATATGGCTGGGGGGATATGACAGAGGTGTTTAAAATCATGAGAGGTCTAGAAAGGTTAGCTGTGAATTGATTATTTACTCTTTCAGATAATAGAAAGACTAGGGGGCACTCCATGAAGTTATCATGTGGCACATTTAAAATTAATCGGAGAAAGTTTTTTTTCACTCAGTGCACAATTAAACTCTGGAATTTGTTGCCAGAGGATGTGGTTAGTGCAGTTAGTATAGCTGTGTTTAAAAAAGGATTGGATAAATTCTTGGAGGAAAAGTCCATTACCTGCTATTAATTAAGTTGACTTAGAAAATATCCACTGCTATTACTAGCAGTGGATATTTTCACTTCACCCTTCCCTACATCCTCCCGCGTCCCTTCTCCCCGGTATGCCGCCCCTTACCCTTCCGTCTCCTTCTTGGGCGTCCCTCTCCCCACCCTTTTGCATTAATATTCTTTTTCTCATGTAATTAGTTAGACTGCTTTGATTATCTGCTTTGTTAAAAATATGAATCTCTTCCTTTTCATTAACTTCTCCTATCCCTTTTAGCCTAATCCCTGTTAAACATGAAATTATTGTAAAGCTTGTTGCTATGTTATGTTACAATGTGAACCGAAGTGATGTTGCTAACGTGCCTCAGTATATAAAAAAAACCTTTAAATAAATAAATAAATAAATAAATAAATAAAATAGCAACAGTAACATGAAATAGACTTAGTTTTTGGGTACTTGTCAGGTACTTGTAGCCTGGATTGGCCACTGTTGGAAACAGGATGCTGGGCTTGATGGACCCTTGGTCTGACCCAGTATGGCATTTTCTTATGTTCTTATGCCTCTTTCGAGTGAATCTCCCTGACAATGATTTCTAGTTACTAAACAAGTGATGGCTATGCAGAATCTGAAGCAAGAGCGAAAGATACCCAAGGACTAATTATGGGAAACACTTAACAGGTAAAATGGTAAAATATGTACTTTCAGACATTATTGTTTTATAGGATTCAAGATCACTGGAGGAGAAAACCTGGGAAAATTAGACCTTGGAATCTTTATAACATCAGTGATCCCGGGAGGGCCTGCAGACAATGAAGGACGGATAAAACCAGGTAATCATCTTGGATTTAAGAAAATGACATGTTGAAATCTTGAGCTTGAGATTTTTACTCCATATGGTAATGATTTTTTTCTAGGGGGACGCCTAATATCCTTAAATAGTGTAAGTCTGGAAGGAGTCACATTCAGTGCTGCAATGAAAATCTTACAGAACTCTCCTGAGGAAGTACAACTGATTTTATCTCAATCAAAAGGTATAGTAAGCAGCCTATCGGTGTATTGTTTTTTGGTATAGTAAAGCAGGAATACTGCAAAATGCTTAAATATAGTTTCATTTTTACTAGTGATTTGAAGACTTGCTTTCCTGAACAGGGCTGGTCCAAGGGTATTTGGTGTCCTAGGCAAACCTTCAATAATGCACCTTACCTCCCCTATTTACCAATTAATGGCAGTTCTAGCACAGCGCTCACTCCTAACTATGGCAGTATTCCCTTCTTTGACAGTGTGGGCTCTGGCATAGCGACTGTCTGGGATACTGGTAGGATTTTGCCCCCCCCCGGTGCTCTAGGCAACTGCCTAGTTTGCCTAATAGAAGCACCGGCCCCTTTCCTGAAGAAATTCAGTTTAGAGTTAGTACTGTTGATTTTTTTCTAGTTATTTAATTCAATTTCTTCTGTAGGACGGTGGTTAAAACTAGTACGAATTAGCCAACACTGATCTTTCTGTTCATTATGATGCATTCCTGTGTATCTCCCCAGTTTCTTATATAGGGATATGGTATGAGGATAACCGAAGGCCAGAGCTTCTATTACTGGATAGTATTAGATCATGAGTGAGAGGTAAATCTTAGGAAAAATCAGAGCTAATTATACTATATACAATGGGGAAAATCTGGGACTGACTGTAGTTCAGTTTGTCTTATAATCTGGAACCATCTGATTTCCAATTCAGTTTATTTTCTCTCTTGTTCTTTTTTGAAGGTACATGTGATAAAACGTTTGTTGACAGAAAAATGTTGCAGATACAAACCAGAAACTGCAGCTCAGAGATCTGTACTGCAGGAAGCAGAAGAAACAGTCAAACATCTTATACAAAACAAAAAGAAATACATCACGATTTTAAACAGAATGTAAATACAGATGAATTAGAGGAGGTTCCTTCAATGAGTCTAGTGGCCAAATCAAGTCCTCCAGTTGCATTCTTATCAGTTCATGACACAGATACCAAGGTAAGTGCTGGGTTTTTGTTGCAGATTAGTTTTTCCTTCTAGTTTTCTTCTTCTCCTACTTCCTGGTCTAATCATGACCCATCTCAGCCTTACAAACAAATTGTTAGTAGGAGATAAGAATCAAAGGTACCATAGAACCTGCATGTTTGGCATCTATGGATTTAATATTGCTTCCTGCTAAATTCTTCTAACAGTGAGCAGCTAACCAAGATCATAAGGGTCTCTACTTCCTCTACCCTATCCCAGAGCACAAACATAGTGGGGTTCCACTGAGATTTTCTAGTAATAAACCAAAAGGCATAGCTGCAAAGCAACTCTTTTTTTCCTCAATTCCCTCATGTCTTAACTGTGTTTCTAGTCTCCACTGGCATAAGAACTGTGATTGGGTTCAGATCCCAAACCCTGCAAGAACATAACTCTGCTTCAGGACAGCTTTACGGAGGGAAGAGTTTGTCATCCTACTGCATAACTCACAAAGCAGCCTGCAAAAATTCAAAGAAGGGATAGCTGACCTCCATGCCTCTTCTTTTCTCCCCACTCCAATGGGCCCAGAGAAGGGGATCCTTAGCCTGCTTTCATTGGCCTCTTCCCCTCTCTCCTCCAGACCCCAGGGCAGGGATGACTAGCTTGCCCATGAGTCTTTTCTTTTCCTCTCCTCCCTGGGTCCAGGGCAGGGATTCCTGAACCTTATGGGATAATGTCAAGTACTCTTTCTGAAAATATCTGAACCATTTTTGTACTGCATCTATAAATATCTGATGATCATGTTCTTAACAGTATAGGTGAGATCCTTGTTAATATATAGTTAGATAATGTTACATGAAAGATCACATTAAATCATATATTCTGGGATTTTATAAATTTGACTGCTTTGGTTGCTATTTTCAAAGTCACGTTATGCATTGCTTCAACAGGCACATAATCAAGCCACAGACAGAAAATGTCTGTTGCATTTGTATTGTATTGGATTTCCTGCTTTTATCAAATTTGTTTTTCAATTTTTGGAAACAGGATAAGCCTGCACATTCATTACCAGCATCAGAAATAAAATCAGGAGACAAATATTGTGTGGAGCTGGTTAAAAGTGATGGAAGTCTTGGAATTAGTGTGACTGTAAGTTTTACTGCTGAGTTCAGAAATAATCAGTTGCATGTGATAGCACCATTACTCTACATACCGTTTCCAAACAGGTTGTATGCCCCAATGTCTTATCAAGAGAACATTTTACATTTATAACAGCCTGAATAAGGTACACCAATTTTCAAAGGGAAAGTGCTGAATGGAAATTTTATCAGCATTCCTTTGAAAATGCAAAATCCCTGCCCAACTCTGCACACAGGATTGCTTTTGCCCAGTGAGGGTTCACTTATGTGTGGACATGACCCACTCACTTATGTTTACCTGCATATCATGCAGGCAGTTTTGTAAAGGCCTATTTGTGCTTGTAAAACACTTTTTTTTATCTTCAGAAGTCCCTTTGAAAATTACTCTTATGTTGTATTTAGCAATATTGTACCATAAACATAGTTCAGAGATGAAAATGAGCAAATAATTCTATATGATTAACTTTTAGTTTAACTTACTGTAAATATTACTTTTGGTAATTATGAACCATTACACTTGTTTCTTTATTTATTTTGATTTATATTCCTCTTTTCCATACATGCATGCCCAGTCATGCTGATTACTGTCTTTTTGCATCTTAAAAGTTGAAATTGTTTATTGTAGGTTATGCATAAGCCCAAACAAATCCAAAGAGTATCATATGTTTCGGCATACAGTAAGGAATACAAAGTGCTGGGGCATCTATGAAATATGTTTCATCCCGAAAACTAGTTTTGTATGCTATCTTTCAAATATATGGTGCAAGTGCTATACTTTTTTTTTCTGAAGGTCTGCGTAATTAACATTTTAATTGCAAGTGTTGTATGTGGTTCTCTGGTGATGGAGCATACACATTAAGGAAGTAATTTTAAAAGGAGCTACATATGTAAATGTAACATGCTATCATTGCAATTTTAAAATCCATTTACGCACGTAAAGTGCACTTACACATGACTATCCTATGGACAATTCAATGGCATATATAGTAGCAATTTCCAAAAGCCCACTTACACGGGTAAAGTGCATTTACACATGTAAAACCCAGTTTTAAGCATGCAAATGCTATATTGTGTTCCCCACAGAATCACCTGAGGAACCTCCACAAAATATCCCCAGCTTCCTCAGATATTCTATAGTCCCCAGGGCTCCTCGGAACACTTGTATCTATCTGGTCTCCACATGATGCCTAAAGTTGATGAGCATCTTGAAAATATTTATAGACTCCGAGCCTCATTAGACTACCCATAACAATAAAGCCATTTCACAATATCTACAGCTGTAGAGCCTGCTCAGAATATTCACAGGTTAAATTCTTCCTTAGAATGCATCGTATAGCCATGCAGTGCCTTCTGAACTCTATTTCCTATGAAAGAACTCACGGGTTGGCTTAGAATACTCTTACTTTTTTATCCAGCAGCTTCCTTCTAGGGGTGTGCATTTGTTTCCAACGTATTGGTAATCCGCAATGTATAGGGCCATATTTGTTGTATTCGTGGGGAAGCAAAACGTATCGCGATTCCCCACGAATACAATGAATCTTCACCAAATTATCCTGCCGTCTAAAGGAGCGAATTTAAACAAACCCCCCCACCCTCTTGACCCCCCCAAGATTTACCAAAACTCCCTGGTGGTCCAGTGGGAGGTCCGGGAGCCATCTCCTGCATTCACGCTGTCAGCTGCCGGTATTTAAAATGGCGCCGATAGCCTTTGACCTTACTATGTCACAAGGGCTACCGGTGCCATTGGTCAGCCCCGTCACATGATTAGAGCAATGGATGGCCGGCGCCATCTTGTGCTCCTACCATGTGACAGGGGCTGACCAATGGCACCGGTAGCCCATGTGATATAGTAAGGGCAAAGGCTATCAGCGCCATTTTGATTACTGGCAGCCGACGCCCCGAGTGCAGGAGATCGCTCGTGGATGCCCGCGGGACCACCAGGGACTTTTGGCAAGTCTTGGGGGACCCTCCTGACCCCCACAAGACTTGCAAAAGTCCCTGGTGGTCCCGCGGGGGTCCGGGAGCGACCTCCTGCACTCGGGCCGTCGGCTGCCAGCTATTCAAAATGGTGCCGATAGCCTTTCCCTGAACGTACCGGATCAGTCCAGACTGTTGGGTTTTGCCTCCGCACCAGCAGGTGGAGGCAGACCAAGATTTGACAGGCTCTGCCATATATACCAGGGTGCCACCCACGCCACCCACAGCCTGCCAGTATTTCTCTGTCTCCAGCAGTTGGTCTGGGTGCAGATCCCACAGCCTGGACACATTAAATTTTTAGAGATCAGGGAGGATAGGCAGTCAGGGGATTGTTGTTCCTGTTTGCTTTCCTCCTTTTTTTTAAGTTGGTTTAAAAAAAAAAATTAACAACTGAAGAAGAGGAAACAGGCTTGAGGCAGCCAGGTCCTTGGTTCCCAGGGGGTTGTTTAGGTCCTGAGGGGACCATCCCCCCTGGTAGAGCAGGTTTCTGGGCTAAGGGATTGAGGACTCTGCTTCACTAAGCCCAGCAGGGGTGATACCGGGGAGCCCGGCTCACTCTCCCCCGCAGGACCGATCCAGCACTCAGTGAGGGACAGCTCCGGAGGTACAAGTAAACAAAAAAAAAAAAAAAAGTTAGCTTTAGTTTTTTGTCTCTCCGGTCTTCTTGCGGCGCCATTTATTTCTCTTCCCTGCCTCCCTCCCGTTCCCCCACGGTGGTTTCTTTTAGTTTCGCGCATTTTTCTCAGGGAGCCGACATGCCACAAGGCACGGCCTGCAAGGCCTGCGGCTCCACCAGCGCGCGCCTCTCGCAGGATGGGCTTTGTTCAGCCTGCATCCCCGGAGGCGAGGGATCGTCGGGGGCGGTTTGGGGGATCTTAGTTAGCCAGCGTGCGCTTGAGATCACGATCGGGGAGCGCCCCCAGTTCCCTCCCGGGCCAGCACCCTGAAGTGCGGGAAAAGCCGCCATTTTGCCGGTGAGCCAGTCAGTCGTGCCGATCTCGGAGGAGGCCCGGAATTCCCTGCCCCCTCTCTCCACAGCTTACGTTTTCGTGGCCGGGGTCCCCGGTCGCGGCAGCAGGGGGGGGAAGGGGCCTGATACGGCCTCCTCGGATTCAGACTCCGCCTCCTCTTTCTTGTCGGAGTTCATTCTTGCTATGCACAGGGCCTTTAAGGCCCGTAAGGCTGGCAAGCATTGCTCTCCCCATCAGGGGCCCCCTGGGGTCCCTCCTGCATCGGGGGAGCCTAGGCAAGGATCAGAGAAGGAGGGAGCCCCCAAAGCCAAGCAGCCCCTTCGGGCTCTTCCTCCCAGGGAGGACACGGAGTCCTCCGATGACTCGGCGGACCCAGAAGATCCTGGGGCCCCCTCCCCTCCCCCCAAGGGGGGCAGAGGGAGATGGTGGGCCAGCACAGGGGTCGACACGGCAGAGCCAGACTGCAGAGGAGGATGTCCCTCGGGTGATACGTCTCTTCTGGCGGGATGAGTTGCCCCCCCTTATTCCCGCCATCTTGGGGGAATTGGGGATTGATACCCCTCCGGCGGAGGCTAAGCTGGGCTCGATGGATCAGGTGTTACTGGGATTGAGAGGGCCCTCTAGCACTTTCCCTTTCCACTTCTCATCGATGGACCTGCTGTATCGTGAATGGGATACCCCAGACCTAGACCTGAAGGTTTTGAAGGCCATGGATAAGCTTTATCCCTTTCCGGAGGAAGCTCTGGAAGTATTGCGAGTCCCGAAGGTGGATGCGGCAGTGTTGGCGGTGACGAAGAGGACGACCATTCCGGTCACGGGCACCATGGCACTGAAGGATTTACAGGATTGCAAATTGGAGATCCAATTGAAGAAGATTTTCGAGGTATCCGCCCTGGGGGTTCGAGCGGCGATCTGTAGTAACTTTGCCCTGCGGGCAGGGCTGCATTGGGTGCAACAATTACTTGCTAATGAGGCTCTGTCAGAGGAAGAAGCCAGACAGGCCGGGCGTCTAGAGGCGGTGGTCTCTTACAGCGCGGATGCGCTGCATGACCTCCTTAGGACTTCGGCGTGATCCATGGTGTCCGCAGTCTCAGCCCAACACCTCCTGTGGTTGCGCAACTGGTCAGCAGATGGAGCCGCCAAGTCTCGCCTGGGCTCTTTACCCTTTAAGGGAAAACTGCTTTTCGGCAAGGAGTTGGATGACATGATATAGTTACTGGGTGAGAATAAAGGCTATCGCCTGCCGGAGGACCAGACACAATCCAAGGGGTCCTTCTCGTCTCGGTCGCATTTTCGGAGTAACTGCAAGTCACGAGCCCCTCGACCTAGTACACCCTTGACTTCCTTTCGTTCAGGGGGAGTTAGACAGCAGCCTCAGCCCTTTCGGGGGCGGCATTTGGAAGACCTTCCTCCACCTCATCCACCCCCGGCGGTAAGTCTACTCAATGATGGCCTGCTGGTCCTTTCCTCGGTGCCGAGGGTAGGGTGCAGACTATCCCTCTTTTACGAGGCTTGGACCGCGATCACAACAGACCAGTGGGTACTATCAGTAATAAGACACGGCTACGCTTTAGATTTTGCTCAGCAGCCCAGGCCGAGGTTCTTCCCATCCTCTTGCGGCTACGCAGACAAGCGAGAAGCGGTCTACCAGACGTTGGTCCGCTTGCGAAACCTGGGGGACATTTTCCGGTTCCCGTTTTGGAGCAACAAAAGGACACTACTCCATATACTTTGTCGTTCCAAAGAAAGAAGGCTCTTTTTGGCCCATCCTCGACCTGAAGGAGGTCAACCGATGTCTGGGGTTATCACATTTTCGCATGGAGACCCTGAGGTCCATGATTGCTTCAGTGAGACCAGGAGAGTTTCTGGCCTCACTGGACCTCACGGAGGCATACTTTCACATCTGGATTCACAAGAATCACCAGAAATATCTCAGGTTGTTCGTGTTGGGACAGCATTTTCAATTCCAGGCATTACCCTTCGGACTCGCGACCGCCCCCAGGACTTTCACCAAGATTATGGTGGTAGTGGTGGCGCAGTTACGGCGAGAGGGTCTTTTGGTGCATCCATACCTGGACGATTGGTTGATCTGAGCAAAATCCGAGGATCTCTGTCACTCTGTGATCAAGCGGGTACTACAGCTGTTGCACTCTCTCGGCTGGGTGGTGAACACAGCCAAGAGTCAGCTCAATCCCTCTCAGTCTCTGGAATTTTTGGGAGCTTTGTTCTACACACGGCAAGGCAAGGTCTTCCTGTCCCTAACCCGTTGTCGCAAATTACGGGGACAGGTCTCGGCCCTGTTGTAGATGCAGCCACCAACGGTGTGGGCCTATCTTCAATTGATTGGTTCCATGGCATCCACACTGGAATTGGTCCTGTGGGCGTTCGCGCATATGCGTTCCTTACAATCGGCATTACTTTCCCACTGGAACCCAGTTTCCGAGCAGTTCCATCTTCCATTGCCCCTGATGGCTTTGGCGAGGGCCAGTCTGGGATGCTGGTTACACTCGGGCAATCTTCTCAAAGGGGTTTCGATCCTAGCTCCGGATTGGACGATCCTCCCCTCGGATGCGAGCCTCTCCGGCTGGGGGGTGGTGTGTCTGCGACAGTCAGCACAGGGACGCTGGCCCGCTCCGAATCAAGGTGGTCGATCAATCGCCTGGAAACCAGGGCGGTACGTCTGGCGCTGAGAGTCTTCCTCCCCCTAGTTCAGGGAAGAGCGGTCAGGGTCCTGTCCAACAACGCGACTACTGTGGCATACATCAATCATCAGGGGGGGACCCAGAGTCGTCCGGTGGCCCTAGAGGCTCATCTTCTCTTCCAATGGGTGGAAAGGCGTCTCCTAAGCATAGCCGCGTCCCATATTGCAGGGGTAGACAACGTTCACGCGGATTTCCTGAGCAGACATCAGCTCAACCCCGGCGAATGGGAGCTGATGGACAGTGTTTTCCAGCTCATCTGCGACAAGTGGGGGCAGCCAGCCATGGACCTGATGGCAACCTTTCAGAACGCCAAGGCTCCACGCTTCTTCTCTCGGCGCAGGGAGCCAGAAGCGGAAGGGGTAGATGCATTGGCATTGACCTGGCCGACCTCAATCCTTCTGTATGTCTTTCCCCCCTGGCCTCTCGTAGGAAAAGTCCTCCGTCGCATAGAGACTCACCTGCGGAAGTTATCTTGGTGGCCCCAGAATGGCCACGATGGCCGTGGTTCGCAGACCTCGTCAATCTGGCCACGGAACCTCCACTCCGTCTCCCGGCAATACCGAATCTGCTTCATCAGGGACCGGTCTGTTTCGATCAGGTAGATCGCTTCTGTCTAGCGGCATGGCTTTTGAGAGGCGCCGTTTGAGGGACAAAGGTTATTCGGAGGCGGTGGTGTCTACTCTCCTTCGGTCGCGTAAGACCTCGACCTCCATTTCCTACATTAGGGTCTGGAAAGTTTTCGAGTCCTGGTGTGTTTCTCGGATGGTCCCACCTGTCCGGGTGGCCGTTTCCGATATTCTAGCTTTCCTCAAGGATGGTCTGGCCAAGGGACTGTCTTGTAGTTCATTGCGTGTTCAGGTGGCAGCCCTCGGTTGATTACGGGGCACAGTGGAAGGGAGAACGCTGTCCTCTCACCCTGATATTGTCCGTTTTTTGAAGGGGGCGAAACATTTGCTTCCACCCCTTCGGGCTCCTTGTCCCTCCTGGAACCTCAATGTAGTACTCAAGTTTTGGGCTCACCTCCGTTTGGCCCTTGAAGAGGGCTACACTGAAGGATCTTACGCTGAAGGTCATGTTTTTGGTGGCAATCACTTCAGCCAGGAGGGTTTCCGAGCTTCAGGCTTTGTCATGTAGGGAGCCCTTCTTGCGTATCTCTGATTCCGGAGTTAGCCTTCGGATGGTTCCCTCATTCTTACCTAAAGTGGTTTCCTCATTCCACCTGAACCAATCGGTGGAGCTACCGTCCTTTTCGCATCTTGATAGCTCGGATTCCTTGTCCAAAGAGTTGAAGAAGTTGGATGTAAGGCGGGCCCTGCTCCACTATCTGGAGATCACTAATAGTTTTCGGGTTTCCAATCATCGTTTTGTATTGTGGAAGGGTCCCAAGAAGGGTAACATGGCTTCCAAGACTACCATCTCGCGTTGGTTGAAGGAGGCCATAAATGCGGTGTATCTCTTGACTGGTCGGCCTTTGCCCTTAGGAGTGAAGGCGCACTCCACTCGTTCTCAGGCGGCTTCCTGGGCGGAGTGTCAGCAGATCTCTCCTCTAGAGATCTGTAAGGCAGCGACTTGGAAGTCGTTGCACACGTTTGCACGTCACTATCGTCTGGATGTACAGGACTCCAGGGAGGGCAATTTCGAAGCAGGCGTGTTGAGAGCGGGTCTCTCCATTTCCCTCCCTATGTAGCTGAGTTCTGGTACATCCCAGGAGTCTGGATTGATCTGGTACGTACAGGGAAAAGAATATTAGGTCTTACCTTCAATAATTTTCGTTCCTGTAGTACCAAGGGTCAGTCCAGAGTCCCTCCCACTGCTGCGTGAAGTTCGGAGAGTCCACTGTTCCAAAATTTTTGCCATGTGTTAAGTGGCTCGGTAGAGCTGATCTTATCTGTTCCTTATGTTTAGTTGGGTCGGATCCTAGTTGGAGGGGAGTGACCTGAGGGGTTTCCCGGTTCATTTTCATGTATATAGTTAGTGACAGTTGGGGATCATTCTGCTTTGACATGACGTAATACTGGCAGGCTGTGGGTGGCACCCTGGTATATATGGCAGAGCCTGTCAAATCTTGCTCTGTCTCCACCTGCTGGTGCGGAGGCAAAACCCAGGAGTCTGGACTGATCCTTGGTACTACAGGAATGAAAATTATCGAAGGTAAGACCTAATTTTCTTTTGCCCTCACTATGTCACAGGGTCCAACCAACGGTAGCCCCTGTGACATAGTAAGGGCAAAGGCTATCGGCACTATTTTGAATACTGGCAGCCGACGGCCCGAGTGCAGGTCGCTCTTGGATCCCCGCCGGGCCACCAGGGACTTTTGGCAAGTCTTGTGGGGGTCAGGAGGGTCCCCCAAGACTTGCCAAAAGTCCCTGGTGGTCCAGCGGGGGTCCGGGAGTGATCTCCTGCATTCGGGCCGTTGACTGCCAGTAATCAAAATGGCGCCGATAGCCTTTGCCCTCACTATGTCACAGGGGCCGACCAATGGCACCGATAGTCCCTGTGACATAGTAAGGTCAAAGGCTATCGGTGCCATTTTGAATACCGGCAGCCAATGGCGTGAGTGCAGGAGATGGCTCCCGGATTCCCCGCCGGGCCACCAGGGAGTTTTGGTAAGTCATGGGGGGGTCAGGAGGGTGTGGGGTTGTAGTTAATTCAATTTTAGCAGGGAAACAAATAAGAATGAACGCATGAACGTATTGGGGGCCCCCCTTGCGAATGCAACGTATCTGCCCCCTGACGAATACGAATACCAAATGCAACGTATGCCATCCCTCTGCACATCCCTACTTCCTTCTGCACCGTTGCACTTCCAAAGGTTCTGGTGCCATGAGCCTTCACTGGCCCCTACCCTGGGATTTTTTTTCCCCCTTTTTATTATCCTCTTCCAGCTTACTTTAATCCAGTCATTGCAGTGACAGTCTCATGCACCCGGGCTCCTTCCAGAACCCTGAAATCATAGGCCTTGAATCCAGCTACTAGGTGTTTCTATTGAATGATGGCTATGACTGTCTTCTCTGCCCTCCACCCCACCACAGACTGTAAATGCTGCATCTGCAGCATCCCCAGTCCTGGTTGACCCAGGGGGTGGAATACCTGAGCTGGAATTTGAATCCAGGTTCTTCCACATGGCAATGAACAGCATTGCCACTGACACCAAGCTGGCTTATAGTCGTTTTTTTCAGATGCCTCTTTATAGTATGTAATATTATAAACCTTCCTCTTGGAAAACTTATTACTGCAGTGTCATCTGAGAATATTTGTCACCTCAAAGAAACCAGTATCATTTATCTTTTCAGAATGGATATAATTTTATAGTATGCTTAGATCACATGTTACTACAATGACTCCTTGTGAGAATATTGTTTATGTGCCTGGGGAATTTTATTGTCTCTCAGTCTTTCCTACATAAATATGCATATTTTACAGGGTGGAATTAATACTAGTGTGCCTCATGGTGGTATATATGTGAAAACTGTTGTACCTGGAGGAGCTGCAGATAAGGAGGGAAAAATCAAAAGAGGTAAGAATTACAAAATAGTGTATATCAAATTCTACTTAAAACTCCTAATATACAAACATTTTGCTCATCAGAATTATAGTATTATACTGTATAGAACATCTGTCTTCTCAAAATTATAATGTATTCTCACATCACTTGCAATGGGGTTTAACATACAGACACTTGCTGTGTTTAAGCAGTTAAAAATTATAACATAAGCTGCCATGACCAGCTTGGCCTTGTTCTTGTCCTTAACAAGAACCATAACACTATACATGCTCAATAAACTCCAGGACTCAGACTAATTGATTGGAATAATATATAGACCACCGTTTATCAGGCCTTCCTAAATACTCTATGTCCCTTGCCCCACTGTGGGGGAAGGGGGAAGCCAACATGGGGTGAGGAATGCATAATTCCTCTTGGGAGTTTTTTTGGTTTTTTTTAAATTATTCTTTCCTGAAATTTTTCAAAGTATTAAGCTCAAAAAGATAACGCAGGTCATAATGTATATGAGGGGAAAAAACAATATCACAATTGAAACAAATGTAAATTATAGTGAGTGAGTAATTAGTCCACAATAAAGGTAGGAGCTCGGGAAGGAATAATGGATCAGAGAGGGAATAAGACACAGGAAATATAGAAAAAGGAAAAGGAATATAGACTTTGGTAAGATGTTTACATTCCACTAAGGTCTTTGGCAAATTCTTTGGCAGTAGTACCTATATCCTGCACAGTTGGAGTCAGTGGACTACCACAATATCTTACCTGACATTAAAAAAAGCAGAACATTGCGGGGGATCAAGGAAAACATACCTCATACCCTATAACCCCACCACACATTTACAAGGATTTGAATAAGGCCAGAGGGGGAGCATGATGCACTAACTCGGGAAGTCTGTTCCAAGCATTCAGTGCAGCCAGGTAGGAAAGCACGGAGTCAGGAATCAGCGGCAGAGGAGAAGAGCATAGATGTGACTTGCCTGACGAGTGGAGTTCACAAGGAGAGGTAGTGGGGCATTGTGGCATGAAGGCACTTGTAGGTAACAAGTTGCTCAGACAAAAATTAGCTGGGGAACAGGGGGACATATTCAATCTCAAGTTTTGTCTATGCAGTTGCAAAACTTGCCCAGACAAACCATGGAAATTTTGTTGACCTCATGGTCTCCAATTGGCATTAGCAACAAATCTACACAGCAAGTCCCTTGCTGTTGAGTTCCAAAATTCCATAGATTCAATTGGACTTTGGTCTCTATTGCCTCCACTCCTCATGTCAGCTTCCTGAATATGGACCATTTCCAGTGAGAAAGAAAATCAGCAATCTTGCTTTGGACCTTGGGGCATGTCTGATTCATGGAGTGATGATTCACCCTAAATACTGTTGGATACTAATAGATATCTAGTAGAAGCTTCTGAGAGCAGCTTCAAGGTTGCCAGAGGATGTTGTTAAGGCAGCTGAGTTTAAGAAAGTTTTGGATAAGTTCCTGGAGGAGAAGTCCAAAAACTGCTATTAATCAATAGGGAATAGCCACTGCTTGTTGCCGGCATTAGTAGCATGGGATCTATTTAATGTTTGGGTACTTGCCAGGTACTTGTGACATGGATTGGCCATTGTTGGAGACAGGATACTGGGCTTGATGGACCCTCGGTCTGATCCAGTATGGCATATTTTATGTTCTTAAGGCACTGCTAGATTTAGAAAGTGGCAAAAACGTAGAGACCCCCGTTCAAATTGGCTGGGAATATCTCCTGCTTTGCCAAATCTTCATGTAGTGATTTACTCACACTGATGCAGTGCTTAGCAGCCTGCCATCAAGCCATTCCTCTTGGGCAGTTTTAATTTCCATATAAAATTTTGGAACCAGTTTACCAGAGCGTGATAAAACATTTATCATGCAATGAATGTGTTTACTTCAGATAAGCAACTCACCTTATGTACCAAGCATTTGCGGTTTCTGTTAAGATGCGGTAAGTGGTATTATCATGGTTGCGATGAGTGTTTTCATGGTTATCTGTAGCAGATATGGTTAAGCTAATGGAAAATAATGAAAAGCTTGGATGTTCTCCACTATTTATGAAGACATAAGTGGTATGGTATTTACCATGTAAAAAATAAAAGTCAAGAAAAAACTCACAAACAAGAAGGTGTCATTAAGTGCAGACTTCAGTAGGTTTAAAAGAGCAAACCTGACAAGAAGACTTTTTTCACTAATGTGGATCCTCTGTTGGTGCTTTGCCTATAGCAGCAGAGACAAAGGAGGAAGGATATGAGTAAGAATAGAAAGATTGAAAAGCGTGACAAGAAGATGTGAGAGAGAGGAAGAAATGACAGACAAAAAAGGAAGGAATGGGAAAGAGAAATGTAGGAAAAAGAGAGAGAAAGGGAGGAAAGACGCATAGAACAGCAAGCGAGATGGGAGGGAAACCCTCAGCAGGTACCCCTGCAGAAGAGGCCCCGCAGGCAATACCAGTACAGAGCCAGCTTTTCTATGCCCTGAATCACTGTAGTGTGCCTTCAAACTCTACTAGTAAGTCCTTCAGTCATAGCAAAGTTTGTATGGAGCATGGCCTCCCTTCTATAGTTCTGGTTGGATGACCTAGTATTGTAGATACCATCTCCTGAGTAGTCATTTGCAATCTGCTGCGAGCGGAGCGTGTCCCATGGAGGCCTTCATCTTCGCTGTGAACACGCACGCTCCATTTGCAGCATGCCGGGACCTTCATCTTCACTGCACATGGCACACCTGGACCTTCATATTCACCACGAATGGTGCTCGCTCTTTTCACGGCACGCCGGGGCCTTCATCTTCGCCGTGCATAGTGCACCGGGGCCTTCATCTTCACCACGAACGGCACGCGCTCCGTTCGCGGCATGCCCTGGCTTTCATCTTCGCCGCACATGACACGCCGAGGCTTCATCTTCACCGCGAACGATGCGCTCTGTTCGCAGTACGCCGGGGCCTTCATCTTCTATACTATTTTCTGCGCAAAATTTGGCAATTCTGTGCGGGGGGAGGGAATTCTGCACAAATTTTGCACTCCGCAATAGCGCAGAATTCCCCCAGGACTACTACTTGCAGTTCTCTGCAGCACACCTAGATACCCTCCCCCATTTCATCCCCACTCCCCCCCAAAAAAAAACAGTGATGGCCTTGGCTAGCTTCTTTCACATCTTGAACCTTTTGCTGAACTTGGTGAGTTGTACTCCAGAACCTGGTCATACATTCCACCTTGGTGCTGAACAGGACTTTACAGTTCCTGTTCCTATCCCAGATCAGTCCAGACAAGTGGGTTTTGCATCCCTACCAGCAGATGGAGGCAGAGAATAAAAACCTTTCAGGCACTGCTACATAACTGAATGCCACCTGCAGTCCCTCAGTATTTCTCTGTCTCCAGCAGATGATAGACATGCAAATCTGCAGTCTGAGAAATAAGAAAGTCAGCATTTTTAGAAGAGATGCTTCCTGAGGTGTTAGGCACCTTCATGGCCCATCCCTCAGATAGAGCTGGGTGAGCGGGAAGTTGGTGATCCGTCTGGCCTCTGCCTGCTGCATCCGGAGGGATTGACAGCCAGTGGTCTGGCTCCCTCTCTCCTTCTGTAGTCTCCTCCCCAGTGCCTTCGCCCGGATAGAGAGAAGTATGCCTATTCTCAAGGGTTATCTTGTTAAAGAGAGCTGGGCTTTTAAATTATTAAAAAAAAAACCCAAAGAAGAAGAGAAAGCTGCAGGAGCTTGAAAGGCTGGAAGGGTGGTGCGTATCTTCAGCAGGAGCTGGTAGTGCCATGGGGATACACACTGACAGTCCCCCATCAGCATCGGGGTCTGGAGCAGTTCGAGGAGGGTGGCACAATATGGCAGCAGGGCTCCTTCAATCGCGCACCTCTGCGGGCCTTCTGAACCACGCAGTGCTGCAATCAGGCCGCAATCAGTTACAATGGTGCCAATTTCTCACCGTGGGAGATCCTGCAGGGCATGCAGCTCATGGTGCGGCCAGTTTAATTCCTCAATGTTTTGCATGGACTGTGCCTTCGTGAGGGAGGGAACCTCTGTTGAGGCAGACAGCAGGAAGAGAGTCACAAATCAGCAGAGCCCGCTACAGAGGTCCCTGGGGGGATCAGAAATGCAGCTAATTTGGCTGAGGCATGCAGTAAGAAGCAGGATGCTTCCGGGGGGCCCAGGGACTCCCCTCCTTCTCTATCTTCGATAGTCCAATCTGTATCAGAGGACCAGGAATGGGGGGGGGGGGGGGGGAGAGAGAGTCTGAAGGAAGCATGCAGGCTGAGGATTCCGCAGAGCTGGAAGTTTTCTCAGCGGATTTTGTTCTACTCCTTTACAAGGCCTATTTGGCTACGAAGGGAGCAGGGAGAAATAAGGTGCACTGGGTTCTTCAACTTCAGGACAAAAGCAAACCTTGGGAAGACAATAGTGCTTTCAGGGTACCCGCAGACCCTCCACCGACTCTTCTGGTCAGGGGACTGTAGGAGGAAAGTCCTCGCAATGAGTCCAGAGGGGTCCACTCTTCCATAAGGGGGAAGATTAGCTCACTTTTACTGGGAGTGGGCCAAGATCATGTTGGAACAATGGGTCCTGGAGATGGTAACGGATGGTTATGCTTTAGAATTTTTGTGCCTAATCAGAAAAGCCTTCCTGGAGTCTCATTGCTCATCTTGAAGTAAGCAAGACACGGTTCGGGACACGCTACATTAGTTGCAAAGGCTGGACGCAATTGTTCCAGTCCCTCCAGCAGAGCAGGGACAGAGAAGAACTTGATTTATTTAGTGGTTCCCAAACACGAGAGCAATTTTCAGCCTATTCTGGATCTTCAGAAGCTCAATTTGCCATTGCGAGTTCCATGCTTTCATATGGAAACATTGCAGATGGTGATAGCAGCAGTCCGCAGGAGATAGTTTCTGGCATCATTTGACCTGACTGAAGCCTATATAAATTGGATTCGTGAGAGGAGATGGTAATAATAGAATTAAACGCGTGCAGCGTATTGAAGACTTGTGAAAGGTTGGTTTTGAGATTGAAATATAGTTATGGTTAGATTATGGGGGTAATTTTCAAAAGGAGTTACACATGTAAATGTAACTATTATCGTAGCAATTTTCAAAAGCCATTTACTGGAGTAAAGTGCACTTACACAAGTAAATCCTATGGACAATTCAATGGCATATATTATAGCAATTTTCAAAAGCCCACTTACTCAAGTAAAGTGCATTTACTCGAGTAAAACCCTGTTTTACTCGAGTAAATGCTTTTTAAAATCAGGCCCTATATGCATAAAACACTTTTTGGAGCATTATTATCTGTCTTTATTTCAGGTGGTGAGCTCATATATATATGATGTGCAGCTGCTTTTATTTGGGAGGAACAGATATTTTGAATTGTGGAGAAAGTGAGTTTTTTTGCTGTTGAGGTTGTGGGTGAAAATGTGGGGGAAGAATCTGTTTTGAACATTTGTTTATTTATTTAAGATAATTGCTTCGTTGTCTAATTTTTGAAGATTATAGTACTTTCTGGGCTCTTGAACGTGTGATGCCTCAACAATTGAAAACTGGAGAGTCTTGCTAATCCTTGGCTGGATTGGGCGTAAGCGTCCCCTGAAGAAGCTGCGGCGAAACAGGGATCCTTGTTGGGACGTGGTGGATTGCTTCCACTTGGAATGAATATATGGTGGAGCATGCCCAAATGAAGATAGCTCCAACCATCAAAGTTTTGATGGTTTTAGAGGTGTGAGGGAGGTGGTGTAGTGCTCCCTTATGACATTAGTAAGTGGTGGAGCCTGGTGAGATGTAGATAACTTCGATAATAATAGGGTTGAGGATTTTAGATGTTTGGTGTTTTAGTGGGTGGGAAGTGTGTGTGATATGAATGTATGAGTGTTTGGAGGGGAGTTTTAAGTCAGTGCTGCTATGGTGGGGTGGTAATGCTGGTATAATGTCCATGAGGATGCACATGTCTCTGTATCACTGATGTAATTAACTAATTATGGATATATTTATATTTTAATGTGTATGTATTTCTATTGATATATGTTTGAAATATATTGATAAATATGCTCTGGAAAATGATGTTCATTGATTAATTGATGTATTAAAGATTTATAGAGTAATACTACTGGATCACCTATGTATGTGTGTGTTGTGCAAATAGTAGGGGGTCTATATTCTCTCTGGTTGTGTTTACCATATCAGGCAATTTATTCAGCCAGACGGATTTCGGAGCTTCAGGCTTTGTCATGTAGAGATCCTTTATGAGGATTATGGGAGATGGTGTGATGCTGCGTACAGTCTCCTTTTTACTGAAGGTAGTCTCGTTCCATGTGAACCAAATGGTCGCGGGAGACACCGCCTGCAAGAGAACGTCATTTATCGGATGTTCTTCGGATTCTGTTGCGATATCTTAAGATCACAAACAGTATTCATCACTCAGGTCATCTCTTTGTTCTGTTCAGTGGAGCGAAGAAAGGATGTCTGGCGTCTAAAGCCACAGTTTCTCACTGGTTAAAGGAGACTATTTTTTTGGCCTATTTTTATAAAGGCCGTGCGGCCCCATTAGGGTTGCGAGCACATTCTACTAGGGCGCAAGCAGCCTCCTGGGCACAGTGTCAGTTGGTGTGACCTCAGGAGATATGTAGAGCTGCGACATGGTCTATGCTTCACCCTTTCACCAGACATTACTAGCTGGATGTTTGGATTCGGGAGCATGCGGCGTTTGGCAAGAGTGTCTTGTGAGCGGGTCTTTCAGGGTTCTGCCCATTGTAGGGGAGCTTGGGCCTGATCTGGGCTATGAACAGGAAAGGGAAAATTGGTTTTTACCTACTAATTTTCATTTCTGGAATACCACAGATCAATCCAGAGGCCCGTCCCTTTAGTTCTGAAAGACTGTTGTAGCTATGATTAGAATCTAATTCAAAGCTTTCCATTTGTATATATGTTGAACCGATGAAGCTTGGTGTTTTTCAGTTCCTTGTTCAGGGGGCTCCAACCCTGGGTTCTCTTCGCCCTAGAAGGGAAAGTTTGATCCTCTACATTGGCTTGGGTACTGCAGGTGGCATTCTTGGTTATACAGCAGTACCTGAAAAGTTTTTATTCTCTATCTCCATTGCTGGTAGGGATGCAAAACCCACTTGTGTGGACTGATCTGTGATATTTGAGGTACAAATATTAGCAGGTAAGAACAAATTTTCCTATCTCAGGCTTGGGTAGAAGCATCTCTGCTCTGTTTATTGCATGTGATGCCATGTTCACATTTAGTGTTTCAGAAAGATGAGATGGTTCTCTCCCTTCCTGCCATTTCTTCACTCTATCGCAGGGGTGGCGAACTCTGGTCCTCAAGACCCACAAATAGGTCTGGTTTTTGGGATATCCACCCTGAATATATATGAGATAGATTTGCATACAATGGAGGCAATGTCTACACATTTATCTCATGCATATTCATTATGGGCATCCTGAGAACCTGGCCTGGTTGTGGCTTGTGAGGATCGAAGTTGGGCACCCCTGCTTTATTGTCTCTTCTACCTTGCCCACCTATCTTCTTCCTCCTTTTCATCTTTTACCTCCTTGTCCTCCTCCTTTTCCTTCTAGCACTGTCTACACGTGGCTTTGGTAGGTAGACTTTATAGTTGCCCTGATTAAGTCACCACTGTTACTTGGTAAATTACTGCATGGTCTTTCTTTCCAGGTGATGCAGACTTTTCATTTGGAAAGTATGATACTGCATGTTAATACTGTAAAATACCATTCAATAATTATGTATCTCATTAGTTAAATATATGGAAAAATACTGGTTGATTTCCTTTTCTGTTTTAATTTTGGCATGAGAGAGCTTTCTCGACAGCTGGTCCAATCTTATGGAATTCTCTTCCACCATCTATCCGCAGTATAAAAGTTTCAAAAAAATCTTTAAAAAGGCCTTTAAAACACACTTATTTAAGCCGGCTTATAGCACAGGTTAATTTAGTTTCTGTCATTTTATTTTTTACTCTGATGTTTTAATTCACTGATTTTTTTAAGAATGTCTGCTTTCTTATGCTGTACATATTTTTTTAATCTGTTTTTTATTTTTATGGATGCATCTTGTACCTTGTTCTGAATTATGGGAGGGTGAATAAATAAGTTGCCTGTAGTAATGTCCCAAAATTATTGCACTGTAGTGCATCAACACCCTCATGTACTAAATGGTTATTGATCATAATATTGTGCTCTGATTGAATATTTGTTGTTGCAGGTGACCGCCTGTTGGAAGTAGATGGAATTAATTTGTGTGGTGTTACACACAAACAAGCAGTGGAATGCCTTAAGAATTCAGGGCAGGTGTGTACAGGTATATGATATAACTTAGCCAACATACATAAAAGTGCAAATTATATTTTCATGTACATTGTTTCCTATGGGGAGCTACAATTTGTTTTACCTTTATTAAAGATTGCTAAGACAGATTTGCTGACTATTCTTTTTTAGGTTTGTTGTTGGTCATTCATATTGTTGTAAAATGTGATTATTATTTTACACAAAAATCTAATCCAGTGTAGTTTGAAAGGGGAATTCATATACTGTATGACTTCATTTCATCCTAAACTGGCATGTTGGATTACATAAGTGTAGCTTGTGTTAATTCCTAGAATTTAAGTTGGTTTTAGTTTCTAAATATATCATGATAAATCCTTTATCCCAAGGGTCAAATATCTGCACAGGGTTCTGCCAGCATATGGCCTTAAAGCAGAGTCGATGCTAGCTGCTTTGCTGCCCTGTGCAACTTATTATTGTGCTGCTCCCCCCCCACACACACACCTTACAGCACTTCCCTGCCGCCACCACCAGCACCACCACTATAGATTCAACTGGAGCCCTTCACAAACCTTTTTTTTCCCAGCAATAATTTTGAGTGCCTTGATCCCACTTATTGAGGGCTGTTGTGGCAGGGTTAGAATAAGACTAACAGATTCCTGTTGGGTGAATTTGGGACACTGATTCCCTGTACCAGTAATTTACTCACACAATATAATTAAAAGCGCAGTGGCTATTATTGAAAAAAAGGTGAGCTCCTAAATTTAGGTGCCTAAATTAAATGCTTAAGTTAAGACCCTAAGTTCAGCTGAAAATAGGCTATGTTTTCAGATGAAATTTTACCTAAATTGAGAGCTGCTATTCATTTGCTTTGACTTAAACTCAAGTTAGATGCATAGAGATAAAAATCAGAGCTAAGCACCTAATTTTTTCCCCATGCTCTAACTCCTGCCCTGCAGCCACACACTTTTTAAGCTGCTAATGAAACTAGGACCTTAAAGTTAAAAAGTCAAGACTTGCTATAATTCCTCCACCCTAGGCAGGTATTTGTATCCCTATGGGAGGCCCACCTAGCAACTTGAGGTGAGGGTTAAGTATTAGTGTAGGGGGTTAGGGGCTACTTTGACATTCTACATGACATCTACGAACAGAACAGTGGTCTCTTGTGAAGATTTGCTGGCCTTCGGAGTGAGGAAACTCACTCCAAGATGAGATTTGTGCAATGTTCTCTCCACCTAGCTTGTTGTTACCCAGGTAGAGCGTCCATCAAGCTAGGTGGAGAGAATATTGCACAAATCTCATCTTGGAGTGAGCCATGGTGGAGCTCATCCCTTGAAGGCCTGAAGACATTAGGAGGCCATGTGTGTATGTGTGTGTCTGAGAGCCTGTGTATTTGTGCACGTGTGTTTATCCATGTGAGAGCCTATGTGTGGGTCTGTGTGAGTGTCTGTATGCCTGTGAATGTGCCTGTGTGTATGTTTGTGTGCCTGTGAGAGCCCATGTGTCACATATAAGCTCTCACAGGCACACACACACACACACACACACACACATTATATATCTGTGAGGAGAGGGAGCCTGCGTATGTTAGAGAGAGGGAGTGTGTTATTGTGCCATGTGTGTGAAAGAGAAGATAAAATTTGGGCGTCCCTACCTCCCCCAATCCACGACAATCTCAGGATGACTGGAAATCAGAAGATCACAGGTATGGAGAGCAGGAGATTTTTTAAAATCCTTATTAGTTTTAATTATTGGGTGTAATTTGATAATTCTGCTCTTTCGAAATATTTAATTTTTTTTTTGGGGGGGGAATAGAACATTTTTAATGCAGCATTTGTAATTAGCTGGTATAATTCTGTTAGGAGGTAATTTTCAAAGGAATTATGCACATAATTGTAACATACTATCGTAGCAATTTTCAAAAGCACATTTATGCACTTGGGAGTGAATTTTAAAAGCTTTCCTTGCACTTAAAAGGCCCATATATGTGCATAATTCCTTTGAAAATTAGCTGACAACAGCTAATTACAAATGCTGCATTAGAATATTGTGATATTACAGTTGTAGGTCATTTTAATATCCCATTACCAGTAGGACATAACTCTGCATTCTGGATAACCTAACTCCTCTCCAAATGTTCCCTGGAATGCCCCTATGTTATCCTTCCAAAGTTTAGCCAGATAAGTAACCAAAATATTCAAAAGTTACCATTTAGTTGGATAAATTGTGAGTTATCTGGCTAAAAGCCTCTGAATATGGACCTCTATATATTTAGCTTTGAGATTCTTTAAACTGGTGTCCATAAACGCTTAGCATGGATACCTCAGTCTGATTAGAGATGCAAATGGATTTAAAATCTATTTTCATTTCAAACAGATCGACGAAAATGTTTCTCACAGGACAGCAGGATGTTAGTCCTCACATATGGGTGACATCATCAGGATGGAGTCCAATCTCGGAACACTTTTGTCAAAGTTTCCAGAACTTTGACTGGCACCTACTGGGCATGCCCAGCATAGCACCAACCCTGCAGCCAGCAAGGGTTCCCCTTCAGTTTTCTTTTTTATGCGCAGCAGTAGCTACGCGGGTTAAGGAGCTCTTCAGAGATTCCTGACAGGAATTTTTCCTCACGGAACTTCATCAATATTTTCAAAAACATTTTACCCCACAGGGGTCCCCTTATCGATATCTTTGCTCCACGGTCGAACGGTAAGTTTTTTACCTGCTTATGGTTGATTCCCTCGAGTTTTTCCCTTGCGGCCTACCGGCCATTGACCGCACCATGGCTGAATTTTGTTAAGGCCATGGCCATGCACTCGAATGATGTCCATCACTGACCCTCACATGGTCTGTGTGATGTGTTTGGGGTCCAACCATGATGTCCTTACCTGCACCAAATGTGTCCAAATAACACCAAAGGGTCACAAGGCTCAGCTGGAGAAGATGGGACTTCTCTTTTGGCCAAAAACCCCGACTCCATCGACAGCTTCAACGTCATCTGAACCAGTGCCGTCTACTTCGCGCCAGCACCAGGAAACCGCTGCTGTCCGACTGGTTTCTACGACTCCGTGGGTGTCGACCCCCTCTGTTCCTCCTCGGGAGAAAGACTGAGGAGAACATTGAGAAAAACATCAACACCGCCATCGAAAAGCTCAGGCCACCGATACAACTAAGCCCTCGGCATCGACGTCGTCTGATCCACCAACAAAGAAATCCAGAACAGAAAAGGCTCCATCCTCTTCTGTCTGTGGGTCACCAAGGCATTCCCCACCTGGACAGGTGCCGGGATCCACGATTCCACCTTCACTGGTGGACCCTCTGGCTATGCCAGTGCTGCCTCCTACTCCGGAACCAGGTATCCATGCCCCAGGTTTCCATGAGGAATTGGATCATATGATCCAAGAGGCCATCAGTAAACACTCCAGGGTTCAAACCTCCATCGATGCCAGTGCAGGTTCCGGCTCCAGTCACCGATCCAATACCCATGGCGCTTGCGCAGCTATTGGCAAGAATGGATAAGTTAATCGTGCCCTTCCACCGGTGCATCCAAGGGAACCGATGGCTACGATTCCTTCCTCACTGATACCCTTGTCATCGGAAGAAGAATCACCGATCTCCATTCCACCCTCCGGAGTGCTACCACCGACACATCCATCGATGTCACTGATTCCATCAGTGCCTCCATCGATGCCTCCGATGCCTCCCTCAATGCCGTTGATGCCCCCATTGATGCCTTTGATACCTCCATCGATGCCTTCGATTCCACCTTTAAGGACATCAATGCCTAGGCCTGGACCTTCTGGAATAACACCGTGACTCCCTTCTGATGAATATATGGGAGCTGGTGATGAGCCATACAATCCCTGGACCGATGATTTGTCCCAGGATTCAGATGATTTGCCTTCACAGCCCTCTCTTCCTGATGAAAGGAAGCATTCTCCTTCAGAGGACTTGTCCTTTATCAACTTTGTTAAAGAAATGTCTGAAACAGTTTCATTCCAGCTTTAGACATGAAGAGGACTCTAGGCATCAGATGTTACAAGTTCTCCAATTTCTGGATGCTCCTAAGGAGATCATGTCTATCCCTATTCATGACATCCCCTTGGACATTTTAAAGAGAAATTGGAAGCACCCTGGCTCTGTGGCACCTGTCAACAATAAGGCAGATGCCACCTCTCTAGTTCAGCCAGCACCTGGCTTCCAGAGAGCTCAACTAGCTCATCATTCAGTAGTTGTGGAGTCAGCCCAGAAGAGGGCAAAACACTCCAAACCCCACTCTTCCATTCCCCCAGGAAAGGAAAAGAAATTTCTGGATGTGTTTGGAAGACGAGTATTTCATGGGTCAATGCTCATCTCTCGCATTGCTTCCTATCAATTATACATGACCCAGTACAATAGGGCCCTGTTTACGAAGATTCAGAAATTTGCTGAAGCCTTACCTCTGCAATTCCAGGACCAATTTCATGCCCTAGCACAAAAGGGTCTAGATGCTGCCAAACATGAAGTACGTTCGGCATATGACATCTTCGACACCACCTCCAGAGTTTCGGCGGCAGGAATTAGTGTGAGAAGATGGGCCTAGCTAAAGTCTTCAGACCTCAGACCAGAAGTACAGGACAGGTTAGCTGACTTGCCCTGTGCTGGGGATAATCTTTTCAGAGAAAAGATTCAAGATTCAAGAAGCAGTGGCGCAGCTCAAGGACCACCAAGAGACTCTGCACCAGCCCTCCTTACTGCCTTCTGATCTCTCTTCCTCTTCCAAATGATCTTTTAGAAGAGATTCCAAGAGACAATTCTACCGGCAAAGGAGATTCTATCCCCCGGTGTCCAGGGCTCGAGCTTCTAAGCCTTACCAAAAAGGTCAATCCAAGCAACCTCGAGTTCAGAAGTCACAGCCAGCCCCCCAGCCAGTCCAGCATCTAGCTTTTGACTCCTTCCTAGAGAGCAGTACCCAGCCTCCACTTCTGGCTATTCCCGTCGGAGGACGGTTGTGCCACTTCTCCAAACCATGGCACACAGTCACCACAGATCAGTGGGTACTCGCTGTAAAAACCCAAGGTTACCACCTCAACTTTCTCTCTGTTCCACCGGATTCCCCACCTCGAGTGACATGGGGAACATCCAACCATTCAGCGCTCCTGGAGCAGGAAGTCTCCCTCCTCCTCCAGTCCCAAGCAATAGAACCAGTGCCCCTCTCCCAACAGGGGCAGGGTTTCTATTCCAGGTATTTCCTGATATCAAAAAAGTCAGGTGGTGTTCGCCCAATACTGGACCTTCGCACCTTAAACAAATACCTACAAAGAGAAAAGTTCAAGATGATGACCTTGGGTTCTCTTCTTCCCCTTCTCCAAAGGGAAGACTGGCTCTGCTCTCTAGACCTCCAGGATGCCTACATACACATTTCCATTACTCCGTCACATCGCAGATTCCTGCGCTTCCTAGTAGGCCCGAAACACTTCCAATATTGGGTGTTACCATTCGGCCTAGCATCTGCCCCACGAGTCTTCACCAAATGCCTCGTAGTGGTAGCTGCCTTTCTCAGGAGTCAAAGTATCCACGTCTACCCCTATCTCGATGATTGGTTGATCAGGGCTCCTTCTCAGCAAGCGGCACTGACGTCTCTATATCTCACGTGCCATACTCTGATCTCCCTAGGGTTTCTCATAAACTATCCAAAATCCAGGCTAGTTCCCTCTCAAACCCTATCGTTCATAGGGGCCAACTTGGACACTTTAAAAGCGAAAGACTTCCTACCTCAGGATCGAGCTTTCACTCTCACCTCTCTGGCCCATCGACTGCAGTCTCGACAACACTCAACTGCACGTCACTTTCTGCTCTTACTGGGTCATATGGCCGCCTCGGTGCATGTCACTCCCATGGCCCGCCTGGCCATGAGAGTAATGCAGTGGACTCTAAAATCACAGTGGATTCAGTCTTCTCAGCCAAGGTCCACCATTGTTCACATCACCAACCAGCTCCGCTTATCGCTGGCTTGATGGATAAACCAATCAAATCTGCTTCAAGGCCTTCCATTTCAGGCTCCAGAACCTCAAATAACTTTGACAACAGATGCCTCCAACCTCGGCTGGGGTGCACATGTTGCAAACCTGCAAACTCAGAGCATTTGGTCTCCAGATGAAGCCAAATACCAAATACATTTCCTGGAGCTTCGTGCAATCAGATATGCTCTCAGGGCTTTTCAGGATCACCTTTCCTACCAGGTCATCCTGATTCAAACAGACAACCAAGTGGCCATGTGGTACATCAACAAGCAAGAAGGAACAGGCTCCTACCTCCTGTGTCAGGAAGCTGCACAGATATGGGCGGAAGCCCTTTCCCACATGATGTATCTGTTGGATTCGTGGACCCTTGAGATGGCTGGGACAGAAGAAGACTCACTGTGGGAAGGCCCACCGTGGACATCGAAGCCGGGAGGCAGCACTGAGCAGGAGACCAGAGGGATCTTCACCACTGGAAGCCCGAGGTCCCCCCAGGAGGAGCCCGTGATGACCTGAGCTGCTTGGACTTATGTGCAGTCTCCTGTGGGCCGGTGTCTGAAGAGGAGTTCCAGAGGATCGAGAAGAGTAGGGCCGAAGCCTGGAGGCCAACTGGAACTTCATCACTGGAAGCCCGCGGTCCCCCTGAGAGGAGCTCGTGAGGAGCCGAGCCGCTTGGACTTAGGAGGGGCCTCCTGGATGAAAGCCGGAGTCAGGAACCAGTGGACAGAAGCTGGAATCAGAAGCCAGTGGACGAGCCTAAGTCAGAAGCCAGTATCGGAAGCCAAAGTCAGAAGCCAGTAGTCGGAAGCCAAGGTCAGAAGCCAGTAGTCAAAAGCAGCAACTTGTAACTCTCAAAGAGAGTGAACCTCGTTGCAAGGCAATGCATAGGCCTAGCTGCAGGGTTTAAATACCCCTGCAGCTTCTGACGTCATCTGTGGGCTGCTCCTTTTCTTCCCGCGCTGGCCCCTTTAAATCCAGAGCCCCTGCGCGCGCCTAGGGGGCAGGGCCAGGTGCAGCGGATCAACGGCGTCTCCCTCGAGGAGGGAGCGCTGCAGCAGAGGCTGGTACGGGCCTTGCCGGCCCAGAAGATGTTGCAGTGGCTCAGGCCGGCCCCGAGGTAGGTGAAGGGACCGGGGCACAGCCTGGGACCGTAACAGTACCTCAGGGCCACCTACTTGCCGGGAGTGGACAATGTGTTGGCAGACAAGCTGAGTCTCACTTTTCAACCGCACGAGTGGTCCCTCAACCCCACTGTAGTGGACTCAATATTCCAACATTGGGGTTACCCTCACATAGACCTCTTTGTGTCAATTCACAACCACAAAGTAGGGAACTTCTGCTTTCTCACGCACAGCCAACACCTTCAACCAAGAGACGCTTTCTCCTTCTCGTGGGCCAGCGGTCTCCTTTATGCGTACCCTTCACTTCCACTCATTTCGAAGACTCTCGTGAAGTTGCGAAGGGACAAAGGACTAATGATTCTCATAGCACCTCATTGGCCACGCCAGGTCTGGTTTCCATTCCAATTCTCCACGACCTATCAGTACACCAGCACATTGCTCTGGGGAAGGACCCACTTCTGATCACTCAGAACAACGGCTGCCTTCGTCACCCCAACCTCCAGGCCCTCACCCTGACTGCCTGGATGTTGAAAGGTTAATACTTCAACCTCTTAACCTTTCAGAGCCGGTTTCCCATGTCCTAGTAGCTTCATGAAATCCTTCCACAAGGCATTCTTATGATTACAAATGGAACAGGTATACGGTATGGTGTACTTCCATGTCCCTCGATCCCTTCACTTGTTCCACACAGAAGTTTTTGGACTATCTCTGGCATCTGTCAGAGTCAGGTCTCCAAACTGTCAGTGCGATAGCCGCCTTCCAAAAAGGTGTCGGAGTTGTACCTATTTCAGTACAACCCCTTGTAACACGCTTTTTGAAGGGCTTGCTCCACCTTAAACCTCCACTGCGCCCTCCGGCCCCTTCCAGGGACCTCAACTTGGTTTTGGGACGGCTCATGAAACCACCGTTTGAACCTCTCCAATCCTGCGATCTCCGCCATCTCACCTGGAAGGTGATTTTTCTTTTGGCGATCACATCTGTTCACAGAGTTAGTGAGTTACATGCCTTAGTTACCTACCCGCCTTACACTAAACTTCTGCATGATAGGGTAGTACTCCGCACTCACCCTAAGTTTTTGCCTAAGGTAGTATCGGAGTTTCATATCAATCAATCCATTATACTACCCATCTTCTTTCCCAGGCCCCACTCAAACCCAGGAGAACGGGTTCTGCATACCCTTGATTGTAAACGTGCTCTAGCATTTTATCTAGACCATTCAGCTGCCCACAGGAAATACACTCAATTGTTTGTTTCCTTTGATCCCATCAAATTGGACAAACCTGTGGGTAAGCAGACTCTCTCCTCCTGGTTAGCGTATTGTATTTCCTTTTGTTACCAACAGGCAGGCATTCCGCTTCAAGACCATGTTAAAGCACACGCTGTCAGGGCCATGGCAACATCAGTAGTGCACCTACGCTCAGTGCCGCTTGCTGACATCTGTAAGGCTGCTTCCTGGAGCTCTCTCCACACCTTCGCAGCCCATTATTGTTTAGACAAGGCTGGCAGACAAAATTCTATCTTCGGCAAGTCTGTGCTGCGCAACTTATTTGCGAACTGAGGTACCAACATCCTTCCGCCAACCCGCTAGGGTTCAGGATGCCCTCTACCAAATTCCACCCCAGTTCTTGTGCCTGTTGCATGTCTTTGGGTACATTTGGTGCATTGCTCAGGCATCCTCAGCTCGGTACTCACCCATATGTGAGGACTACCATCCTGCTTGTCCTATGATAAAGCAGAGTTGCTTACCTGTAACAGGTGTTCTCACAGGACAGCAGGATATTAGTCCTCACGAAACCTGCCCGCCACCCCGTGGAGTTGGGTTCGTTTACGTTTTCTTATTTTATTTTTTGCATAGAGATGTGAATCGGAACCGGAATCGGTTTGGATTCCGGTTCCGATTCACATGTGGTTTTTTTTTATTGGGCCCGATCGCGGTTTTGTTTATCGGCTGCGCCCGAGCCGATAAACAAAAAACGCACCCCGACCCTTTAAAACTAATACCTTAGCTTCCCCCACCTTCCCAACCTCCCCAAAAACCTTTTACAGGTACCTGGTGGTCCAGTGGGGGTCCCTGGAGCGATCTCCTGCTCCCGGGCTGTCGGCTGCCACTAATCAAAATGGCGCTGATGGCCCTTTGCCCTTACCATGTGACAGGGTATCCGTGCCATTGGCCAGACCCTGGATGGCCTGTGTCATCTTGTGCTCCTACCATATGACAGGGATTGAGCAATGCACCGGTAGCCCCTGTGACATAATAAGGGCAAAGGCTATCATGCCATTTTGATTACTGGCAGCCGATGGCCCGAGTGCAGGAGATCGCTCCTGGACCCGAGCTGGACCACCAGGGGCTTTTGGCAAGTCTTGGGGGACCCTCCTGACCCCCACAAGACTTGCCAAAAGTCCAGCAGGGGTCCGGGAGTGACCTCCTGCACTCGGACCGTTGGCTGCCAGTATTCAAAATGGCGCCGATAGCCTTTGCCCTTACTATGTCACAGGAGCTACCGGTGCCATTGGTCAGCCCCTGTCACATGGTAGGAGCACAAGATGGCACCGGCCATCCAGTGCTCCTACCATGTGACAGGGTCCGGCCAATGGCATGGATACCCTGTCACATGGTAAGGGCAAAGGGCCATCAGCGCCATTTTGATTAGTGGCAGCCGACAGCCCGGGAGCGGGATATCGCTCCAGGAACCCCCACTGGACCACCAGGTACCTGTAAAATGTTTTGGGGGGGTCAGGAGGGTGGGGGAAGCTAAGGGATTAGTTTTAAAGGGTCGGGGTGGGTTTAGGGGTTATTTTTGTGTGCCGTTTTTCCCGCCCTCCCCCAAAACGATAAGAGAAACCCCACGATCAATATCGTTGGGTTTTCCTATATTGTCCGATATTTTCAATCGTCCGAAGCCTGATTCACATCCCTATTTTTGCATGTACTTTTTACTATAAGACAAGACTGAAGTGAAATTCCTGCTGGTTGCAGGATTGGTGCTATGCTGGGCATGCCCAGTAGGTGCCAGTCAAAGTTCTGGAAACTTTGACAAACGTGTTCCATGATTGGGCTCCATCCTGATGATGTCACCCACATGTGAAGACTAACATCCTGCTGTCCTGTGAGAATACCTATTACAGGTAAGCAACTCTGCTTACTATGAAAAGCACATGAACAAATTAATCATAACAGGATATGCAAACTGTGCATCCTACATAGACTGAAAAACCATTACTAACCACAGAAGACTTTCGTACAGTTCTACAATCGCTAATTTTCTCAAATATTGACTACTGCAACTCCATACTTCTAGGATTCCCAAGCAGCCTATTAAAAAAAGTACAACTACTACAACATGCTGTAGCAAGACTTTTAATTGGAACCAGGAAATTTGATCATATCACACCCTCACTTATAATACTGCATTGGCTACTGATACAGTACTGAATATATTACAAAGTTTTAACTTTAATCTCTAAAATCATACATAACGATAACCTGGGACTAATAGCCATGACACTTCAACCTTATACTCCACAATGAACCCTAATTTCCCAAAACAAAGGACTATTAACTGTACCTACGATCCGGAGCACATACCTGTTGCAGATAAGAGATTGCGTGTTCTCCATAGCAAGCCCTGAACTGTGAAACTCAATACCAGAGACAATATGACTGATCCCAGAAGGAAAGACATTCAAATGTGAACTAAAAACTTAGCTTTCTAAAAACACTTAGGGGCGGATTTTCAAAGGCGCGCGAATAGCCTACTTTTGTTTGCGCTCCAGGCGCAAACAAAAGTACGCTGGATTTTAGTAGATACGCGCGGAGCCGCGCGTATCCACTAAAATCCTGGATCGGCGCGCGCAAGGCTATGAATTTTGTATAGCCGGCGCGCGCCGAGCCGCGCAGCCTACCCCGTTCCCTCCAAGGCCGCTCCGAAATCGGAGCGGCCTCGGAGGGAACTTTCCTTTGCCCTCCCCTCACCTTCCCCTCCCTTCCCCTACCTAACCCACCCGCCTGGCCCTGTCTAAACCCCCCCCTTACCTTTGTCGGGGGATTTACGCCTCCCTCCGGGAGGCGTAAATCCTCGCGCGCCAGCAGGCCTCCTGCGCGCCGGGCCGCGACCTGGGGGCGGGTACGGAGGGCGCGGCCATGCCCCCGGGCCGTAGCCACGCCCCCGTACCCGCCCCCAAAACGCTGCCGACACGCCCCCGAAACGCCGCGATGACCGGGCCCGCCCCCCGACACGCCCCCCTCCGAGAACCCCGGGACTTACGCGAGTCCCGGGGCTCTGCGCGCGCCGGGAGGCCTATGTAAAATAGGCTTCCCGGCGCGCAGGGCCCTGCTCGCGTAAATCCGCCAGGTTTTGGGCGGATTTATGCGAGCAGGGCTCTGAAAATCTGCCCCTTATAATCTAACTTAAATACTATCAGTAAGCTGTGTCAACAAGAACTTATAGCTTAACTTAAACTCTATCTGAATGCAGAGTTAACAATAACCTGAACAAAAAGCAAAGCAATGCCAAGCAACAAGAGAACAAAGTAGCTCATGACAACTCCCCTACAACCTTGTAAATTACTAAATAGATTCCTTATCCTACTAAGGTAACCTATTGTCCCCTTCCTGTTGAGACATTTAAGAACATCACCCTTGATCATATGACCCTATTGAGTTCTTTCAATGTATCTACCATACCAAAATATGTATCTTACCAAAGTTTATGTAGTTACAAAATGTATCTTACTAAAGTGTGTTAGACCAATATGTGTTCTACCATAATCTAATGACCTAAAGGACAAATGTTACTTTTCTAAATTGTTGTGATCTTCACTTGTTATGACAGTATATAAAATAAATAAATAAATAAATAGTATCAGCCATATGGAGTGAATTTCCAGTTTATGAATGTAAAAGTTGCAATTTATAAAAGCCCATTTACACGCATAAAACCTTTTGAAAACTACTTCCAATGAAAATAAGATTCCTAACATGGGCTAAACTAAAGGTCCATCTATTGCACCATTCAGTCTCTGACAGTGGCTAGAAGAAAATGCTTAAAAGAATGTACGTGATAAATAGGGCATGAGACTAGACCATATGAAAATCTGGTCTAAATATATTTTGTGGTCTTTTTAACTTTGTTTTTAATGAAAAAAAAATTACAGATCTTGTTTAATCACATAGCCTTTGAAATTTTACTTTAAAACAAATGAGGAGTATTGATTGGAATTTATTGGTTAGAAGAAAATGTAAAGTAATGCCCTCTCTTATAATACAAAACTAAGCATTGCTCCATTTTTACTGTAGGTGGTATGGCTGATTCTAGAACGAAGAGGGGACTCTGGAACCACAGATCAGTATTCCACCAGTGGAGAAATGCAGGATAATAAATGTGATGTTTCCTTGGTAACCACTTTGTCTCACCATCCTTGGTGCTTCAACTTTGTGACAGATGGTGAGAGATAGCAGGCCCTATGAGGAAGACAGAGAACATTCAGTGATATGAATACTAAATGCAAAGTAACATATGCATACGCAAGAAGCTTGACCTTGTTAGTAACATTAGCTCACAATTGATCAAGGGGATGTGTACACATTGGAGTAAATTTTCAGCAGGGTTTTGCATGTTAAAATAGCATATACGAGCTCAAGTAGTATGTACTTGTGTAAATGCTATTTTATAAATGTTAAGAGTATACATGTATTTTCCATTTTGTGTGTACATTTTCTCATGGAAAAAAAAGGGCAGACTAGGTACATTCTTGGACAGGATTCAGAAGTATAGTACATGCAGTAAAATATTTATGCCTATATGTTACTAAACTTATTCGTACACATTTACACATGTTAATTGATTTGCACCAATGAAATCAAACTTGTCGTCTGCAGTTCTTGGCTGGATGGTCTGGGTGAACTGTGGGGGTTCAGGGTGAAGTGTTAGAGGTCTGGATGACTGGAGAAGGACACTGAGGAAGGTATCCAAGTATGGTGATTCCAAGTATGCATACATGTATTTTCGAAATGGTATATGTGCATACTTTTAAAAATATCTGCCTCTGCATATAAATCATGGTTATTACATTTACACGTTATTTTTATTACATGCCTAAAATATGCACACGTATGTTTTTAAACTAGATAGACAAAGTATGCATTTTCATGCATGGGAAATATTTCTGTATTCTGAAACATACACATGGAGCAGAAAAGTTTATTTTATAAACTGTGCAACTCCTGCCAGTTTATAATATTCTAGGATAAATTTCTGCATGTCCACTTATGTGCATAAATCCTGTAAAGTGGATAGGGTTGAAGATTAGGCCTGAATTAATTAGAATATTTGAAAGCTTGATGGTAAAGTTGCCCGATCCCACAGTGCTGTCATGCCTTAGTAAGGTGCAATAGTAATAATAACATGATGAAAATTGACTTGAAAACTGGAGGGAGGACACTAAGTGAATCTATTGCGATAGCATTTAACTTTCAAAAGGGAGACAATGATAAAATGAGCAAAATGGTTAAGAAAAAACTGAAAGAAGCAGCCGCAAAGGTTAAGAGTTTACATCATGTTGATTAAAAATACCATCTTGGAAGCCAAGATCAGATGTATTCTATGCATTAAAAGAGGTGGAAGAAAGGCAACACGACTACTGGAATGGTTAAAAGGTAAATTGAGAGGATACATTTAAAAAAAAATGGAAAAGGGATCCGAATGAAGAAAATAGGAAACATAAGCATTGGCAAGTTAGATGCAAAGCATTAATAAGGAAGGCAAAGGCAGAATTTGCAAAGAAGTTTGCTATGGAAGCAAAAATTCATAATAACAACTTTTTCAGTTACTTTCGAAGCAAAAAGACTGTGAGGGAGTCAGTTGGATTATTAGATGATCGACAGGTGAAAGGGGCATTAAGGGAGGGCAAGGCCATAGCAGAGATATTAAATTAATTCTTTGCTTCAATCTTTACTGAGGAAGATGTAAGGCAGATACCCATGCCAGAAGTGATATTTAAAGGTGATGATTCAGAGAAACTGTAAGAATTCTCAGTGAACCTGGAAGATGTTATAAAGTAAATTGACAAACTAAAGAGTAGCAAATCACCTGGACCAGATTGTATACATCTCAGTGTGCTGAAAGAACTGAAAAATGAAATTATAGACCTACTGTTAGTAATCTGTATCATTAAAATCATCAATGGTACCTGAAGATTGGAGGGTGGCAAATGCAACCCCAGTTTTTAAAAAGGGTTCAAAGGCTGATCCAGGAAACCACAATCTGGTGAGCCTGACTTCAGTGCCTGGAAAAATGGATGAAATTATTATAAAGAAAAAATTAAAGGTGAATTTTAAAAGCTAGATATATGGCAACTCCAAGAGATGGGAGCACATCTAGTACATTCATGTATCCACTTGATTTTATAAGCCACCACATACACGCATACGTACATCACAGTATATATACCCACGCAGTGACATTAGCCCCCCAGTATTCTCTGTCTCCAGCAGATGGTGGATGTTCATCTCCCTACTGGGGATTGCTTAAAGTTTTTAGAAGGAGAAAAGAAAAAGGAAAATAATTTGCCCTGCTCTCGCATGATGATACCATATGGGCTTTCCTCAGTTGAGAATTCCTGAGGTGAAATATATTGGATTCCTTCTTTAGATGAATGCCTTGGTCCAGAAGCTGGTTTTCAGCTGGCGTGCACTTAACTGTAAAAAACAGCTGAAAGGCAAGTGGGTGTGAATTCCACTTGCCTTTCTGTCCGCACCTCAGCCAGAGGGGTGGCTTCGGTAATAGTGGCCAGGTGTCAGTTATGGCTGAGAAATTGGTCAGCTGATGTTACCTCTGTATAACCTCTCAAAATTGCCCTTTAAATGCTCACTCTTGTTTGGGAACGAGATGGAGAAAATGGCCAATAAGTGGGGCGAGTCCCAGGTTCTTTGGTTACCGTAGAATAAGAAACAGATGTCGTGCTCCTTTAGCATGAGAGGTCGTACTAGGGGAATCCAAATGTTTTTGACCCTACAGAGGAATGGCCTTTCAGAGGATTTGACCTTTTGGTATGTCTTCGTTCTTTCATCCCAGACAGCCCAGATGGGGCGGAGGCTTGGGTAGTAGAATCCCCTGAGCCTCCCAATGAAGGTGTGCTGACCCACTCCCGGGAACAGGAGATAGGGTGTCGCCTCTCTCTCTTTAATCGAAGGTGGGTTGAAATCACGTCAGACCAATGGGTCCTGGAAGTGGTGAGAGATGGATATGTGCTGGAGTTTCGCAGTATTCCTCAGGACATATTCATGGTGTCTCCCTGCAACTCCCCACAAAAGAGGCAGGCAGTGGAGTGTACAATGTCAAGACTCCTCAGTCTGAGGGCTGTGGTCCCACAACTCAAGAAAATATGGGCCAATATTACATTTATTTTGTTGTGCCCAAGAAGAAGAGCTCTTTTTGCCCTATCCTGGATCTCAAGGGGGTCAACCGTCAATTACGGGTGACTCATTTTTTCATGGAAACCTTGCACTTAATGATAATGGCAGTTTCTGACATCCTTGGATTTGTCCAAGGTGTGCCTGCATATTCCCATCCAGCTAGAGCATCATTGATTTCTGAGCTTCATCGTTTTGGAGCATCGTCAGTTTCAAGCGCTACCTTTTGGTTTATCCACCACACGCTGAACTTTTTTCAAGGTTATGGTAGTGGTGGTAGCAGTGTTAAGAAAGGATGGGATTCTGGTCCACCTGTACTTGGACGACTGGCTGATTTGGGCCAAGACTCTGGAAGAGAGCCTCCGGGTGTAATGTAAGGTGATCTCCTTGTTGCCGGAGCTGGTTTGGGAGGTGAACCTGGCCAAGAGCAGTCTTCAGTCATCTCAGTTGCAAGAGTATCTTGGAGTTCAGTTCAACTTGAAGCAGGGCAGGATGCTCCTGCTGGAGGGTCTTATTCAGAAGCTGATGATGCAGATGCATCTGTTGACAAACACAATATGCACCTATTTACAGGTGCTCAGATTGATGGCAGCAATAAACACAATATGCACCTATCTACAGGTGCTCAGATTGATGGCAGCAATCCTGGAAGTGGTGCCTTGGGCAAGGGTGCATATGTGTCCTCTTCAGTGCACTCTGCTGTCTTATTGGAGCCCACAGTCTCAGGGCTATTCAATTCAGCTTCACCTGCTGATAAGTCTACACATACTTGCAGTGGTAGTTAGAAGCAGATCATCTGAGAAAGGGAGTTTCCCTAAAATCACCAGATTGACTAGTACTCATGACAGTTGTGAGTCTCCAGGGTTGGAGAGCTCACTGTCAGGAGCTGGCAGCACAAGGGCAGCGGAATACAGAAGAACCTCTCTGAAGCAGCAATCGGCTGGAAGCCCATGTCATCAGGTTGGCATGCTTGTAGTTCAACGATTGTTTACAGGGTCGAGCAGTCCAAATAATGTCATACAATCAAACAACAGTGGCTTACATCAATCGGCAAGGAGGAACCAAGAGCCAACAAGTATCACAGGAAATTGCCAGTTTATGGAATGGGCGGAAGTGCATCTTCAGGAGATCTCAGCCTCACACATAGCATGAAAAGACAATGTAAAAGCAGGCTTTCTCAGAAGGCAGAGTCTGGACCCTGAGATTGGGAATTGTCAGACAAGGCATTTCAGCTGATAGTGGATCATTGGGGCCTTTCATTTCTGGACCTGCTGGTGACTTCTTGCACTGTAAAGGTTCCTCATTTCCTCAGTCACAGGAGAGATCCAAAGTCCCAGGGTATTGATATAATCATGCAGGAGTGGCAGGAGGGCAAGCTGCTGTATGCCTTCCCCCCATGGCCCATGTTGGGCAGGATAATTCAGAAGATGGAGATTCACCGGGGGATGGGGCTTTTGGTGGCACCAGATTGGCCCAGGAGATCATGGTATTTGGATCTGTGAAGGCTCATGGTGGACTCCCCCCTCTAGTTTCCAGCACACAGGGATCAGTTGCGGCAGGGGCCTGTTCTTCATGAAGATTCAACTCAATTTTGTCTTATGGTATGGCTCTTGAGAGGGCTCAGTTGCTGAAGCATGGATATTCTACTGCGGTGATTGCCATCTTGCTACGAGCAAGAAAGTTCTCCATTTCCTTAGCTTATGTGTGGGTTTGGCAAGTGTTTGAGGTTTGGTGTAAAGATCAAGGGGTTCTTCCTCGTTCGGTTAAGATCCGTTCATTTTGGAATTTTTGCAGGTTGGATTGAATAAAGGGTTGGCCCTTAATTCATTAAAGGTACAAGTGGCAGATTTTGCTTGTTTCAGAGGTCAGGTGAATGGTGGACTCTTGTCGATTCATCCAGATGTGGCCCATTTCTTGAAAGGAGTGAAACATCTTCATCCTCCCTTGTGGTTACCAGTGCCATGTCAAGTCTTAATTTGGTTTTGGATTTTTTAGCAAGCCCTACTTTTTGGCTGATGCATGCCCTCTCCTTGTGGTTAGTAACCTTGAAAATGGTTTTTCTTGTGGCAATTTGTTCGGTGCGTAGAGTTTCCGAACTGCAGGCCTTGTCTTGTTGGGAGCCATTCCTTCAAGTGACTTTGGGGGTGATACAGCTGTGTACTGTTCCTTCTTTTTTGGCAAAAGTGGTTTCAGATTTTCACTTGAATCAGTTCATTTCCCTGCCGTCTCTGGACAGGGAAAGAGATGCGGAAAAATATCACCTGTTATGGCCCTTGGATGTCAAGAGGCATATTGTGAGGTATTTGAAGGTTTCTAAACCTCTCAGGAAGATGGATCGCCTGTTTGTTCTCCTGTGGAAGTAAGCAGGACAAGAAGGCGTCACGGACTATAATAGCCCCTTCTTTTTGCTGATGACTTCTGATCTGTTCTTCAAGCACTAGTTCTCACCAGTCTTAATTATTGTAACTCACTTTACCTTGGACTTCCAGATTACATCATTCAACCTCTCCAATTGATCCAAAATTGTGCCGCTAGACTCCTTACTAATACATCACACAAAGCTCAAATCACTCCCATTTTAAAACATTTATATTGGCTGCCCATTCGTTAATGCATACAATATAAAATCTTAACAATTATTCACACCTTACTACACAATGTTTCTTCAATTTGATTGTTCTTCTCTTCGTCTTTACCAACCTCCTCGACACCTATGATCCACTGACATTAAACTACCTCCAAGTTCCCACTGTAAAAGCTGCTAGATTGGATTTAACCCACAACCGCACCTTTTCTGTTGCGGGTCCTAGACTTTGGAATGCTTTACCCAATTCCATTCGTCAATTCACCACCAAACATGAATTTAAAAAAAGTTATAAAAACATATCTTTTTTCATTAGCATTTACAGAACCTCCCTCATAACTTCTGTCTTCTTAAGACTCTCTTAACTTTATTCTTATACATCACTGTAATTTTTGTCATATTTGCTATTGTTTGTTTTTATTTGTTCAATAATTTGTTTTATTGATTATGTATGTTTTTATCCTGTAAACCCCCTAGATCAAAGATTGTTGTATAGGTGGTATACAAAAACTTATAAATAAATAAATAAAATGTGAATGCTGGTCAGTCATTGCTAGTCAGGTTAGGGCTCATTCCACTAAGGCTCAGGCAGTGTCATGGTTGGAGTTTAGATTGTTATCCACATCGATATTTGCTGAGCTGTGACATGGTCCTTCTTACATAACTTTTCCAGGTATTATCATCTAGATGTGCAGGCCAGGAGGATGCAGCCTTCACAGATGTGGTTATTAGCCTCCCGCCCTGTTCAGGAGTACCTTTGGTACATCCCACCTGTACTGGATCCACCTGTCTAAACACTAAGGGGTAGATTTTCAAACTATGCGAATAGGCCTACTTTTGCTGGCGCATCAGGCGCAAGCAAAAGTACGCTGGATTTTAGTAGATACGCGCGGAGCCGCGCGTATCCACTAAAATCCTGGATCGGCGCGTGCAAGGCTATCAATTCTGTATAGCCGGCGCGCGCCGAGCTGCGCAGCCTACCCCCGTTCCCTCCAAGGCCGCTCCGAAATCGGAGCGGCCTCGGAGGGAACTTCCTTTTGCCCTCCCCTCACCTTCCCCTCCCTTCCCCTACTTAACCCACCCACCCGGCCCTGTCTAAGCCCCCCCCTTACCTTTGTCGGGGGATTTACGCCTCCCAGAGGGAGGCGTAAATCCCCGCGCATCAGCGGGCCTCCTGCGCGCCGGGACGCGACCTGGGGGCGGACCCGGAGGGCGCGGCCATGCCCCCGGGCTGCCCCAGGCCGTAACCACGCCTCTGGGTCCGCCCCCGAAACGCTCCCGGCACGCCCCCTAAACGCCGTGCGGTTTGGGCCCGCCCCCCGACACGCCCCCGGCACGCCCCCGACACGCCCCCCTCGGAGAACCCCCCTGGACTTACGCGAGTCCCGGGGTCTGCGCGCGCCGGTGAGCCTTTGTAAAATAGGCTCACAGGCGCGCAGGGCCCTGCTCGCCTAAATCCGCCCGGATTTGGGCGGATTTAGGTGAGCAGGGCTCTTAAAATCCGCCCCTAAGAAATGAGAAATTACAACTTACCTGATAATTTCCTTTCCTTTAGTATAGACAGATGGATCCACCTTTCCACGCTTGCCTGCCAGTGGGTTGTGCTATTGTCCTCATGTGTGGCTGTGTGTTCCAGAGATTACTGGTAAATGTTTGTCCAGTCCTTAGACTAATGTTAATACATTATTTGTCCGAGCTCAGTGTTTTCCTGTTGGCTGATTGCTGGAATGGTTATCTGTTAATAATCAAGTTTTGTTAGTCTGTCCACAGTTTTGCAGAGAATACTGGTGGGCTGATGTCACTGCAGGGGTATATATACTGTGATGTCAGCTTTGCTCCGTCTCCATCTGCTGGTAAAGGTGCATAACCCAGTTGTTCTGGATCCACCTGTATATACTAAAAAAAAAGAAAATTATCAGGTAAGCAGTAATTTCTCAATAAATGACCTAGAGATGGAAACAGTGAGTGAGGTCATCAAATTTGCTGATGATATAAACTTATTCAAAGCTGTTAAACTATAAAAGGATTGTGAATAATTGCAAGAGAGACTGGGAGAACAGGCATTCAAATGGCAAATGACATTTAATGTAGATAAGTGCAAAGTAATGCACATATGGAAGAGAAACCCAAATCATAGCTATGCAATGAAAAGTTCCACATTGGAAGTCACCACCCAGGAAAAGGATCTGGGCATCATCAACATGGGTAATATGTTGAAATGCTCTACTCAGTGTGTGACAATGGCCAAGAAAACAAATGGAATGGAATAGTTAAGGAATGGAGAATAAAACAGAGAATATCATAATGTCTCTGTTTCACTCCGTGGTGAGACCACACCTTGATTATTGTGTGCAGTTCTGGTTACTGTATCTCAAAAAAAGATAGGGGCAGATTTTCAAAGGGTTACGCTCGTAACCCCGAAAACCTGCCCCTGTGCACGCCGAGCCTATTTTGCATAGGCTCGGTGACGCGTGCAAGCCCCAGGATGCGCGTATGTCCTGGGGCTTGAAAAAGGGGGCGGGGAGTGGGTGGGGTGAGGCTAGAGGTCCAGGCACAGCGGCCATTTGCCGCTGTGCCCGAGATCGTGGGCAGGCCGTTGACCGGTGCGCGCAATCTATGCCTGCCCAGAGGCAGACACAACTTGAAGATTAAAGGTCAGGATGAGGGTTCAGGTAGAGCTGGGGGGGCGGGTTAGGTAGGGTAAGGGAGGGGAAGATGGGGGATGGCGGAAGGAAAGTTCCCTCTGAGGCCGCTCCGATTTCGGAGCGGCCTCAGAGGGAATAGAGAAAGCAGCCTCAGAGGGAATAGAGAAAGCCATCGGGGCTCCCCTAGGGCTCGGTGTGTGCAAGGTGCACAAGTGTGCGCCCCCTTGCGTGCGCCAACCCCGGATTTTATAACATGCGCATGGCGGTACGCGCATGTTATAAAATCGGGCGTAGATTTGTGCACGCCGGGTTGTGTGCACAAATCTATGCCCGCGTGTACGTTTTAAAATTTGGCCCGAAGAGCGGAATTAGCAAAGGTAAAGAGAAGGTGACCAAAATGGAATAAAGAATGGAATGATTCCCCTATAAGGATTAGGAAAGGCTAAAAAGGCTAGGGCTATTCAGCTTGGAGAAGAGATGGCTGAGGGGAAGTATGATAGATATCTATAAAATAATGAGTGGAATGGAATGGGTAAACGTGAATCTGGTTGTTTACTCTTTCAAAAAGTACAAAGACTAGGGGACATGCAATGAAATTACTAGGTAATACATTTAAGATAAATAAGGGAAAATATGTTTTACTCAATGCATAAACTCTGGAATTTGTTGCAGAAGGATGTGGTAAAAGCTGCCAGTGTAGCTGGCTTTAAAAATGATTTGGGCAAGTTCTTGGAATAAAAGTCCATAAAACATTATTAAAGTGGACGTGGAGAAATCTACTGCTTATTTCTGGGATAAGTTTCATGGAATCTATCAGCCTTTTGGGATCCTTTCAGGATACTGGGCTTGATGGACCTTTGGTCTTACTCGGAATGGAAAATCTTGTGTTCTTATGTTCTTTTCTAGAATGGCGATTTTAATGGTGAATGTCATTAAAGATATCATGTGCTGCTTGTATTCTACCCTGCTTAACAGTAGACAGAGCATGTTATTAAATTTTAAAATAATAATAAAAAATTGTAAACCAGAAGAAAATACATATTTATGTTCAATGAATGTTTGGAAGTAATAGAAGATTTAACTAATTACGGATTATAATGAAAGCCCTCATTTTGGGCAAGACAGTTTCATCCTTTAAGAGATTTTTTTTTTTAAATTACTAAACCACCTATGTTTTATATATATTACGCGTGTAACCCCGAAAACCCGCTCCTGCGCGTGCCGAGCCTATTTTGCATGAGCTCGGCGACAAGCGCAAGCCCTGGGATGCTCGTATGTCTCGGGGCTTGAAAAAAGGGGCAGGGTGTGGGTAGTCCTGGGTGGGGCGTGGCCAGAGGCAGGCGCAACTTAAATAATAAAGGTAGGGGGTGATTTAGGTAGGGCTGGAGGGCAGGTTAGATAGGGGAAGGGAAGGGAAGGTGCGGGGGGGACGAAAGGAAAGTTCCCTCCAATTTCGGAGCGGCCTCGGAGGGAACAGGGAAAGCCATCGGGGCTCCCCTAGGGCTCAGCACACGCGCAAGGTGCACAAGTGTGCACCCCCTTGCGCGCACCAGCCCCAAATTTTATAACATGTGCGCGGCAGCGCACGCATGTTATAAAATCGGGCGTAGATTTGTGCATACCGGGTTTGCGCACAGAAATCTATGCCCGCGCGTAGGTTAGAAAATCCGGCCCTATATTTTTAAAGCTCTGCATAAAACCTTTGTTATTTGCTTGGTAGCCTGGAATGTTTTAAATATTTCCAATAATTTCTGTATGTTCTTCATGAGAGTTAGGTCACATAAACCTGTAGACCAACTCCAGGGAATTCATATGCAGACTGAAAAGGAGAAACTCCATTTTTAAAATGTAAAAGCCATAATTTTCTCATTAAAATTTATAGCAGTAGCATAAAAGGTCAGCTTGTTTCATGTTTTGTACCACTTCTATAAGTAGTAAACAAAGACTAACAAATCAATAAGCTCTAATCCACCAATCCCTATATTTTAATTGATTCATCGGGACGTGCACATTAAATATTTTTGTTTTGGTTCATTTTTTTCTTTTGGTTTTAAATTCTGTTTTTGGTTCATATAAAATTTATTTTAGAGTTTGGTTTGTTTGACAGACAAACATTATACTAAAAGCAAAAAAAGGGGACCTCCCTGAGCACCCCTACCAATTCCTCAGGTCCTTGTGGCTTCCCTGGGCACCTCCACTCACCACCCCACCCCCGCTTATAACCTGAGGCAGGAGCAGGGGCCTGGGTGTCCCTGGACTAGGCCAAGCCAAGCTAAGCTGGATCCTCCTTGTTCCTTTTGGGATCTCACACCCACCAAAAGACTAATGCGGGGTATTCCCTATCCCTCACTTATTCCATTGGGGTCCTCATCTAAAGGATCAGGAGTGATTCCCAGTTGTCCTCCCTGATGTCCTCTTAAAAATAGTGCCAGCTGGCCCTTATACTGGCACCAAGTTTGTCATTAACAAAATGGTTCCGGTCTCAGGGCTGTCTGGCACCATTTTTTGTATAGGTGTATATTTGTATGGCCATACAACAAAATTGTGCTGGGCAGTCCTCAGATTGGCACCATTTTGTTGGCATCAAACTTGGTATTGATCTCAGAGCCACCTTGCATAATTTTAAATGGTTCACTTCTGCTCCTTTTGAGGATCAGGACCCCCATAGAAAGAAGTAAATGGAGGCTGGAGAGGCCCTGGCCATAGTATTGGTTTCTTGGCTTGGGTGAGGAGACAAGGGATTGGAAAAGCTCTGGCTGGGCTTAGCTCAGGATAGTCCAGGGAGATCATAAGATTTGCCATACTGGGTCAGACCAAAGGTCCATCAAGCCCAATATCTTGTTTCCAACAGTGGCCAAGCCAGGTTACAAGTACCTAGCAGGATCCCAAGGGGTAGATACATTCCAAGTCGCTTATCCCAAGAATAAGCAGTGGATTTCTGCAACTGTACTTTAATAATAGTTAATGGACTTTTCTTCCAGAAACTTGTCCAAACCTTTTTAAAATGCAGCTACACTAATAGCTTTCACCACATCCTCTGACAATGAATTCCAGAGCTTAATTATGCATTGAGTAAAAAAATATGTTATTTTATTAGTTTAAAATGTATTACCTAGTAACTTCATTGTGTATCCAACAGTTGCTGTATCTGCACTGGGTTATTGGAAGGGGTGGAGGCTGAATAAAAGGACCAGGGGCGTTCCCAGGATTTGAGAAAGCAGTGGAAGGAGCTTGGGAATCTCCTTTTTATATTTTTTATTATTATTTTTGGAACAAACCAAAAACATCTGAAAATGTTCTGATATTTTCAGGCAAGTCTATTTTCAGTTTGTTCAATAAGGAATGAACTGAAAATAGACATTTTTTGTTCCAAAAAAACCATTCATACAAAAACGAATGTACATTCCTACTCGTCCATGTTGCTTATATTCAAACTAGCAGCTATTTCTTTATTGCCTTTTGAGCATTGTAAATATTAATATCTCTCATCCAAACAGATAACATATTTGAAGTAACTTTAAGAAAGAATTTTGGTGGACTGGGATTCAGCTTTCTCCAAATGGGAAGCAATGTTTCTGAAGGCCTTGGAGGAGGAGACATTGTGAGGGTTAAGAGACTCTTTCCTGGTCAACCAGCTGACGAGAGTGGACAGATGAAACCTGGTGATGTCATCCTAGAAGTGAATGGAAGACCTATTACAGGACTATCCTATCAGGTACAGTTACAAAATAACATAACTGAATGTTGTATGAGGAACATATTTTAAAGAAATCTGACTACCACTAATTTGTGATGGACAAGATATAAAATATCCTCACACAATACTCTCCAGTCATCGGTTTTATAATGTTTTCACAAGGCTTTTGTAAGGCCTTTGCCTTATAGAAAATCATCAGTTATTTGTGAGACTTTAAGCAAAATATTCAGTCTGTTAAATTGTACTTTAGAGATGTTCAGCCACAAACTGCAAGTTAAGAGGGTGATGCATCAAGACATGCTAGTGCTCTAGAATGCATTAAAGAGCATATATCGCATGATAGAACACTATCTCGGTAATAACACACAATATACGCGATATTTTGCATGTCCCCGCCCTGGTGCCCTCCCCTATTATAATGACCTTCTTTGCATGATATTTGCATGAATAATGCAAGTGCATACAAAGAAAGTCATTAATATGGAATTTGATGTTAATATTTTATTGCGATTGACTGAGTACATGATTAGCCGTGATAAAAAAAAATAACACTTATTTTAAATGCGATAAATGTGGGACAGGAGCCATAGGACCCTAACATGGATGCCACGGCTTGAGAAAATGTTGAGGGAGGGTCAGACTGACCACTGGCATAACCCGGGGCCACCACTCAAGAACTCCCCGACTGCCCAAAAGTTAAAAAATAGACTAAGGTGCCCATATAGCGATCACAATCACCCCCCCCCCAGGTAAAAGCATTGATTGGAGCTCAGAGGTTCCCAACGCCCGCCCCCCCTCCCCCCCAAAGGCATGTAAATAAAAAAATGTTTGGGCTTGGCCACCCCCTTTAGGGATAGATTTTAAAAGCCCTGTGCGTGCCAAATCAGCGAGATACGCGTGTCTCTCGGGCCAGTGTGGGGTGCACATGTTTTAAGAAGCATCCATGGATGTGCATATGTCCTGGTACATGCACAAAAGGAAAAAGTCCAAAAAAAAGGGGTGGGGAATGAGCATGGTCTGGGCAGGGCAGGGCATGGGTGTTCCGGGAATTTAAATGGAAACCAGCGCATAAGTATTTACGCTCACAAGCGCATGCCAGGGTCTCCTTTCGTGTAGCTTTACTTCTGCTATAGAGGGCATGTAAGTTATAAAACAAAAAAACTAGGCTAGTCAGTGGGGTTTTAAGGGTTGGGTCAGGTAGGGTAAAAGAGAGGTTAGTTAGCTAAGGGGTTAGGACGTCAAATCCTGTAACTGGGCAAAGTGGGAATGAACTGGTTTAACTGGTAATTGTGTCGGCTCGCGTGTATATTAAAATCCCCTCACTTACACGGTAGAAGCGGTACATGTGTGCATCCAAATAAAATGGCACGCACATTTATGCACGTCCAACCAATTTTATAAGGTGTGCGCATATATTGGGGAATCGGGCCTTGACATTTTTTTTATTTACATGTCTTTGGAGGGGGAGGGAGTTGGGGACCCCTGAACCTCAATGAATGCTTTTACCTGGGGGGAAGAGGATTGGGGGAGCTATCGCTGTGTGGGCACCTTTGTCTTTTTTTTTTTTCTTTTAAACTTTTAGGCAATTGGGGCCGACTCAAGTGGTGGTCCCAGGTTGAGCTGGGAGTCTGCCCTGACTCCCACTCAACCTTTTCTAAAGCTGTGGCAATTTTTTAGTGGCCGGCCCTTTAAGGCGATGGCAGTTCTGTGAGGTTGAGACCACCATAATGTTAAAGGCCACTCGCTGCATTCTTTTGTCCTGCAGTGTTTGGCCGTGAGACAAAAGAATGTGCCATCGAGCTGCAATGTTTTTTGAGGAAAGTTCCCCATTATTGTGGTGACACTTCCCCGCGATAGTGAGACCCCTCCCACAAAAAACATCATGGCTGGATGAATCCGGGCTTAACTTTACTAGTTTTATTTGCATATTAGAAAATATAAAACAATTGATAAATTAATAGACTGAATATTTTGCTCAAAGTCTTTCACAAATAACCGATGATTATCTTTAAGGCCAAGGAAGGTTAGGTTAACTGGAAATACCTGTTATTATTGTATTGCATTGTTGAAAATTGTAAAAACATTATAAAACTGATGCCTGGAGGATTGTATGTCATGGCCATAGGGGCACTTCATGAAGTTAGCATGTGGCATATTTAAAACTAATCGGAGAAAGTTCTTTTTCACTCAACACACAATTAAACTCTGGAATTTGTTGCCAGAGGATGTGGTTAGTGCAGGATTGGATAAGTTCTTGGAGGAGAAGTCCATTACAAGCTATTAATTAAGTTGACTAAGAAAATAGCCACTGCTATTACTAGCAACAGTAACATGAAATAGACTTAGTGTAATATATCTGTTGGAAATCTGCTAAGGAGTAGCAATCTGATGTAAATCTGTTAAGAAAGCTGAGCGTTAGATGGGAGGAGCAATCTGAATGAATGGCTCCTAAGAAGGAGGAGTCAGCCATCTTGTAGTGTCTCATATTCTGTATATTCCGCTATGCTGGGAATAGCAATCTGTTAGGGTTCTCCGTGAGAAGTTAGCTGTCTGTTATGAATTTGAGATAGTAGTGGTGAATCTCTGGGCCGGTGGCAGATGACCACACCCCCAGGAGGATACCCTGAGAGGGACCACCGGCTAGGCTTGAGTATGGAGACAGACACACATTAGTTCTTTTATTAAACAGGTTTTTGAAACCACCAGAGGTGGCAGTAGTGAGCTGATATGCCCGGCAGGGCTGTAGTCCCTCAGGCACTGGAACCGCGATCCAGGATGGCTGAGCTGTTGAGAAACTGTAGAGAGTGAGTAGGTAGAGTAGACAAGGTTCATGAACAGAACTAGATGATAAAAGTCACATAAGGTCTCAATGAAGCTCAGGAGCTGGAAAGATTTAGGCCCTTGAGGAGCAAGTACCTGGTTCCAGGGAAAGCTCTGAGAGAGCAATGATGATAACTCACAGTTGTTTGAAGCAGCGATAGCTTCCAGGCAGTAGAGAATCTTCAGAGTGTCCAGGAACATGGGCCCTCGAGGAGCGAGTACGGTTCTTATCTGTAATCTGAAAGTAAAGAAAAGAGCGAGGCCCCCGAGGAGCGGGTACCCCTGGTAAGCCCGAGGAGGCAGAGTAGCTTAAGCAATCCCCTTGCTAACTCAGTTAGATGATGAATTAGAGATCTTTAAATATTGGAAGCGGATGACGTCATCTCAGGGGGACGCCCCTGAGGTTCGCGCCCTTGTTGGTACTTCAATCAGAGCGCACGCGCGCCCTAGGTCATCAGGCAACATGGCGGATGTGCAATGTCGAGCTGGTCTGGGGACGTTGGAGGGAGACGGCATGGAGACGCCGTGGCAGCCAACCGTCCATCAGACCCGGAGGGAGTCGCCACAGAGGTAAAGAGGGCAGAATGAGGGCGTCGAGCAGCGACGGATGCAACACTTAGTTTTTGTGTACTTGCCAGGTTCTTATGGCCTGGATTGCCCACTGTTGGAAACAGGATGCTGGGCTTGATGGACCCTTGGTCTGACCCAGTATGGAATGTTCTTATGTTCTTAACTTCTGACAGCTACATATACCGTATTGTGGATGGACAAGATGGACATGTTTAATTATGTTTAGTTATAAATCTGTTCCTTATATCCTGCTCGAATCTCAAAATGGGTTTTGCTAGCCCTAATTCCCTCTGAAGAAAAATTTGGCACAGAAAATGCATTTGTTCCCTATTTCCTCTTGCATGTAACATTTGCATGTTTACAGAACATTTGAAAAAGTAATATTGGAAATGAATATTAGTAAGTATCCTTTACATTTCCTCTGTATTTCCAGCTCCTCAGCAGTTTGACTATCTCTGTCTTATAACTATGAGAAAAATATGTCTTGCATTGTACACAAATGAAGTTTAGCACAACCAGTGCAATTTATTTTTCTTAATTTAGGATGTCCTTCACTTATTGCGAAGTCCTCCTTCTGAGGTCACACTTCTTCTTTGCCGGCCGGGAAGAAATGTACTTCCAGAAATTGACCAGAATGCTTTGGTATGAAAATGTCTTATGGATTTTATTAATTCACTGGGATCTGCAAAGTGAATTTTAGTATGCATTGGTTGTTGCAGCTATGTACATTTAAATACAAAAAGAGAAGTAGGCACAGTCAGCCTAATTTAGGAGCCAATGTATTAACAAATGCTAACATCAGCTGTCAACATATGTTAATGTGGTGTTTATCTTGTGTTCTAACAGCTGATGTTAATGATATGCAAATGGGGAAGACAATAAAGTATGCACATGTTTTACCTTCTGATGTTATTGCAATAACTTAACCAGACCTCCCCAAAGTGTCGTTAAGAGTTTGCATTAGTGCATCTACAAAGTAATTTGTGCATATACGTTTTCACTGAGATAATAGGAAATGAGCTGTTTTGTATAACTTTACACCTTATTACCTCATTTGCATTTTTTCATCATAAATCTCACACTTGTTGAAAGCATTGTTAACATGCATAAAAAGACTGTACACACTAACAGCGCTTTTAAAGTAATAATGCTTACAAAAGCAATATCATTTTAGTGCATTAACTTCTTTCAGGCCGATGCAGTATTGGCATGTGTTAAACGGGTGCTCATAATTGAGCGCCTGCTCCTTTAACGCACGCCGATCCACCTCTCTGGGGTGGCCGATGTAAACTGCAAATGAACTGCCATGGTAAAAAGGTGCTAGGGGAAATTGTGCGCCCCTAGTGCCTCCTCGGCAGCAGGCGCCCAGGAGAGGTGGCTGTCAGTGGGTTAGGAAAATGGAAGCTCAATTTACGAGCGTCCCTTTCCTAACCTGACCACAGACACCCCTTTTTTTTTTTTTGGGAAGAGAGGACATTTCTAATTTTTTAGTTCCTCCAACTTAATATCACCACGATATTAAGTTGAAGGAAGTACAGAAAAGCTTTTCTGTACACTTTTTGGGCTCCTCCAAAATTAACACCTGCTCAGGGCAGGCGTTAATTTTGGCAAGTAAAAGTGTTCACGTCAGGTGCATATTTTTTTTTGTAAAGGTGGAATAGATAATAGCCTCATCAACAGGTATTTACATGTGATAAGCACTATTGCCTATGTGCACAATTGGTCGCACGTTTTAGATGCACTAATCCCTGTTTTGCATCGGGGACGTGTGTCCAAAATGCACGTCCAATCACACATTGAGCCGTGCGTTGCGGCCAGCGCACAATACTGCATTGGCCTGTTTGAGTTTTTACCGAGATTAACAAATTTCTTGTCTATGAAGATATCTAATAAGATCATGCCATAATGCTTTCAAAATAGCATTCTTCAAGTGAGCTCTCTTCTACCTAAAGCTGTTTGCTGAATCAACTTATAGAAAACAGCCAAAGATCAGACATTTCAATGGGTACATAAAGCCATGCTTGTGGTTTTTTGTGTCTTTCTACTTACTCTTCCTATGAAAACAAAAGATAAATGAGATAAGGTACACAGGAAAGAAATATAATTCCTGTTGGTCACTCTTGTAGACTCCAATACCTTCTCCAGTCAAAGAATTTACAAGAATGAAATCACCTGATCCAGAGGAAAGAAATAGTTTGGATCCAACTGCTATGAAAGCAGGTTCCCCAGGAGATCTGGGGAGAGAGCCTGACGACTACCCATGGAAATCTGTCAAGGAAGAAATTGCTGACAGTGGCAAAGAGAGGTGTGAAAAAAGAGTTGCTGATAATTCTCTAAGACATTCCGATTATTCACAAAAGTCCTGTTGGAATATTAAGGAAAAGAAACTGTTATCTGAAACGCTAACTTCCCTGGCAGAAGATATTAGGCAAAACTGCTATTCCGCCTGTGATTTTGAAATGCAGGAGAGGTAAGAATGGTTATTCTTTGTGGCAACATTTATGATTGGCACAGTTTGTGTATGATCAGGAGACTAGAGGATGAAGTACTCAGCAGGATTTTTTTTATGCCTGGATGAGTGAAAAGCATTTTGTATCCTCAGCAATGCTGAATTTCAGGATGAGGAGCTCAGCTCAGGGCCAGAGCAAAGAGTTATTGGTTGTTGTACCTCTAGAAGCCAGCAATTCAATTTGTACAATGGAGTTTGTACATTTGTTCTCCATAAAATTTTCTTGAAATTTTCATAATGTGGTCACATAGCACTGCAAATCATTTTGCAGCAAAAAAGAAATGCTTTTTAAATTTAAAAAAAACAACATGATTTAGGAGGTAAATTCTAAGTCCAGTATTCAATTTAGACTATAAATCCCTTCTGGACCCTATCAGTGATGAGCTCATGGAGCACAGATGCTTTGACATACCCCACTGGTGTAGGGGATAAGATGGCAGAGAGGGTCACCTGGAAAGCAAGGTTGTGTTTCTTGTACATGTCTGTCTACTGATAAAAAACTATGATGCAATAATGCTTTACTCGGAATGATTGTCTCAGGAGCTGACATGAGACAGTGGAGGTTATTGCCTAATGAAATACGTTTAGAAACCTTCTGGAGTTTCTTAATTTTCTTTGACTTTATAATAAGTGCATTTGTTTAAAAAAAATTTTCTTTAGCAGTAAACTGAGCAAGAGTGGCTGGAAGCAGCTGCATGCAGGCAACCCAAAAGATTCATTTTCACAAACTTGGTTTTATCAGTGAATAGCATCTTTTCTAAAAATCAGGCTGGCTTTTTTTTTTGTTTCTCATTATAAGATAAAATACAATGGCTGTTTTTTCATTTATTTCCTAGAAATTACTTTAAATAATGCAAAGGATGTTTTTTCTACAACTGGAATTATGGAATGACTTTGTGATTGATATAAATATAAAACTTAAAACATGGTTGGCCTCTACGGCTGCCTAGTGATGTCATGGGTAACTCTGTGGTCCATTTTCAGCCACTGTGTGGCTCGGCTACTTAGCCGGATAAACATACCTGGCTATCTTAATGTTATCTGGTTACGTCTAACTGGCTAACCTTAGGACAGGCCTATGACCCCACCAGAGTTAACTGCATAAGTTAAGCGGAGTTAGCTTTTTAACTTTTGAGGCTAACTCTTGGAATGCCTCTTGTCTGCCCACAGAGCGCCCCCTTATTATCCGGCTAAATTCTAAATATAGCTGGGTAAGTCATTTACCCCTAGATTCATCAAAATGCTATAATTTTCACATGGCTAATGCCCTCTCCCCTCCCTCTCTCCATACCCAAAAATGCCCAAAACAGAATTTGTACTATTTTTCGCAAAATGCGTTTTGGCCATTTTGGGCATATCACACAGCTGAACGTCAGGAAAAAAGGTGTAGTTATTTCCGGTGTTAAAAGCATGCGATTAATGCCCCTCATTTTCATTAATTCCACCCAAACCCAAACTTTGAATAAATTTGCCCTTGTGCCATGTGCTGCGATAACTATTGCATGTGTTGTGGCGTTATTGTGGGTGTTAACGCCATAACGCACTCTGATGAATGACCCTGTTAGATGGATAACTTATTACATTATGGGGTAGATCTTCAAAAAATACGCGATCGCGTACTTTTGTTCGCGCACCAAGCGCGAACAAAAGTATGCTGGATTTTATAAGATACGCGCATAGCCGCGCGTATCTTATAAAATCCAGGGTCGGCGCGCGCAAGGGGGTGCACATTTTTGCAACCTGCGCGCGCCGAGCCCAGCGCGAGCTGCCTGTTCCCTCTGAGGCCGCTCCGATTTCGGAGCGGCCTCGGAGGGAACTTTCCTTCGCCCTCCCCCCACCTTCCCCTCCCTTCTCCTACCTAACCCACCCCCCCAGTCCTATCTAACCCCCTAACTTTGCGCGCGTCGGCCGGCAGCCCCGCTCCGTCCTCCGGTCCCGGGGGCTGGTCCAGAGGCCTCGACCACGCCCCCTGGCCGGCGCCACGTCCCCGGGCCCGCCCCCGCCCCCGAAACGCCGTGGCACACCCTCGAAACGCCGTGTCGTTTCGGGAACGCCCCCGGACACGCCCCCTCCCGCCCCTTTTCAAAAGCCCCGGGGCTTTACGCGTGCCGGTGGCCTATGCAAAATAGGCGCACCTGCGCACGAGGGCCCTGCGTGCATATATCCAGAAGGATTTACGCGCGCGGGCCTTTTAAAATCCGCCCCTATATGTCTAAATGGCTTTTGAATATGGACCTTTATAAGCACTGGTGTGATGAGAAATATTTACAATTAAATAAGATCAATGAAATGTAATCTCTGTTATAATAAAATTAGAACATGTTGACTTGCATTTTATCTGAACATTATATTTTCTGTGCTTGATTGTCTCGCTGTTTAACACAAAATAAATTAAGTAATGGCCAGGTGAAGTACCTAATGTCTTGCTTGAATGCTAGCTAGAGTAATGTTTCATCATATATTATTTAATATGTGTGAAAAGATGTCTGTCACAAAACTGGAGAAATATACTTTATTATAGTCCCACAGTAATGAAGAATGACTGTGATACACCAGAAACATATTGCCTACCAGAAATTCCTTCTCCTACACCAGTGGATGAAGAGTATCTTACTATAAGTTCTACATCTGTTGTCTCGTTGTCATGTGGAGAAAGCAACAGAGGAGCATCAACTATAATCCCCACCCCACAGCCTCGTGTTGAGGTACCTTTCCCCGAGTCTTTAAATGTGAAAGAGTCATTTAACAGTGACAGTGAATGGGAGGACATGGAAGAGACTGAGGAAGAACATATCAGGGTAGGTGAAGTCTGTCAGTTCCTATGTGTGCACCTTGTTCATTACAGCCATCTGTTTTCAGTGGTGCAAATTTTTTTCTGATTTAAGTGATGTGTCTTGTTTTAATCTGTGTACAGTTATTTTAGTTCTGTGGTGTCTATGGAATATGTTGAACAGTAGTTTGTCAAATTTAGTCATTGCTTTTTGTTAGCTGTAAAATTGCACTACTGTTTTCTGTTATCCTGTAATACAGTGATGTCAGTTCTCAAGCAACTCTGGTTAGTTATTGCATAAAAACCCCAGAATAATCTTCAGACATGCTTTTGCTGCTGGACTACAAAGTAACACTGAAAATGACTGTCAAAATGCTTATTAAATCATATATATATATCAAAAACTTCTGATATCAGATGTTAGGGACGTGCAGCCCCAAATTTTTTGTTTCAGTTCATCTTTTCATTTTGAGGAGTTTTGTTTTGTTTTTCAATTTGTTTAATGTTTTTTTCAGTTCAGGTCATTTACCAAACCAAAAACAAAACCCAGTAAGCTGAATCCTGTCCCCTCCCCCTCCCCTGCAAAACAACAACTACAACAACAAAAAAGAACTGATTAACAAAAAAATGGGCCTCCTACAGTCCTGGAAATTTCCACCCAGCAAAATGTAAATCCCAATTCTGGGCTTCCCCAGGCCCCTCCAATTCCCACTTGGATTTATAAATTTGGCTTGGCCAGGGACTGTCTGGGACCTTATCTCCATTTAAATGTGTCAGAGACGAGGAGCTGCCACCCTGGCTCCCACATACCCACTTCCTGTGTCCTGATTGATATAGGGTAGGAGTAATGCCCACTCACTCAAACCCATGTTCTGGTCCCTTAAAAATGACATTGTCTACTTGGAGGATGTGCTGAAGTGACATCATTTGCACACCTTCCTCCAGTGCAGCGAGAGCCATTTTGATGTAGGAGCATAGGTTTACTTTGACTATAATTGGCAGAGTCTGTGTTTGCAGTGTGCATGCAGATTGTACCATTATACATTCTGTTGGAAGATTATTCTCCCTATTTTTTTATTTCTAAATTTATAGGTGAATTTTCAAAGGAGCTATGCATGTAAATGCAGCACAGTATTGTAGCAATATTCAAAAACCATTTACCCTTGTTAAGTAAGCTTAATGCAGTTAAAATCTATTGACAATTCAAGGGCATATATTGTAGCAATTTTCAAAAGCCTGCTTACATGTGCAAGTGCATCTACACGTGGGAAACCCCATTTTAAAGCATGTAAATGAAAATCAGGCCCTTAATATTTTTTTTCAGTTCACCAAACAAAAACAAGCCAAAATGAATTTAAATAAACCAAAATCTGAATTAAAAAAAAAAAGAAATGAAATGAAAAAACAAAAATTTTTTTCCATGCAAATCCCTAGTAGTAAGTTACACACATAGTTCAACTCAGGAGGGTATGGATAAAAATGCTTTTTTAAAGAAACATGAATCATATATCTCAATACATATTATTTAGTCTAATTTGTGAAAATCTGTTATATGATTCTTTTTCTTTATGTGGGTTGCGCACAAGAGCCAGACCTCTTCAAAGGGGTGGGGGGCTTGGCTGGAGGTGGCCAGTACAGGGGCCATTTGCTGCTGTACCGGGGAAGGGAATCCTGGCGCGCAAGGGAAACGGTTTAGGGAGTGGGGAGGAGGGGAAGAGGAAGGGAGGTTAGGGTAGGGGGGAGTGAACTGGGGAAGGCCACGATGCGTCGCTGCACAAAACTTGCATAATTCCCCCCCTTTGTGTGCGTGGATTACAAAATCCGGTGTGCATGTGCACGCGCATGTTTTAATATCGGCGTGTCCATGTGCGTGCGCCGGGAAGCGCGCACACAAGGACGTGCACTTGCATGTATTAAAATCTACCCCTTAGATTTTTAGAAACCGCTGAAGAATATTGACAGAGCTGTACTACAGAGTTACAGAGTTAGAGATAGAAGTCTCAATACGTGTTACCAATTTCAAAATATCTTTTAACCCCGCAAAAAAGACACTCAAAATCTATAATGCAATTCCATCGTAACAAAACAGTAATAACACCAAGGACTCAAACAACAATAACCCTACCTGTGAAAAAGCAAGGGTAAATATTACACTGGGTCCTAGAATACCAATACACCACCTACTGAGGAAACAAAACAAACCAGATTGCTATAGATCCCTATACAGACACACTATGCTAGCAGAATCTCTCATCATGGTCACACACACAGAGCAGAGACAGACCCTCACCAAATACAGAATACAAAATAAAGGAGCACAAATTAGACAAAACCTGAAATGGAAACCCCAAGAAGCCAGACTCTGTGTATTAACAATGGAAAAACAGAACCACCATTCCTCATAAAACAAATAAAATCAAGAAACATAAAGCATCAGTTATAATAGTAAAACCGTATTAATAAAATAATATTTTATGGTAAATCTTTTTATTAGTATTGCAAAGATACACAAACCAGAACAAGAACATGATAATATAATATAACTAACACAAACTTTCTTCCGGTTAGAATTTCTATTAATTAAAATCATATACATTTTTTACAATTTCCCAAACACCAATAAAATATTTCAAAACAGCACATATATCAAATAACACCCAATAATTAAAACTAATACGGATTTTAAAAAGCCCCTGCTGTCCATACGTGGGAGCTCTTGATTTCCAGTCACCCTGATATTGTCGAGGATTAGGAGGATATCTTCTCTCTCTCACACATACTCACATGTCCATTCTCTTTCACACATACACTGTCACATACATACACATTCATGCTCTTATACCCACCATAACCTCTCGCTCTCACAGACACTGACACACTCTCAGGCTCTAAGACAATCTCTCTCCCTTCACACACATCCCCACACACAAACTCTTACTCCCCTGGATTTTCTCATACACACTCATGCTCTCACTCTCACTGGCTCCATCACATACACACAAACACACACACCCAGTCAAGTTCCCAATCATTCTCACACACACATACATACACACACACACTGACCCCAAGGCAGGCTCCCATTCATTTTCACACCTCTCCCTCACCATCCCCCAGGCATGTACACATTCATTCTCACACACACAGACCCCCAGGCAGGCACCAATTCATTCTCACACACACAGACCCCTAGGCAGGCACCAATTCATTCTCACTCACACACATACACCACACACAGGCAGGCACCTATTCTCACACATACAAACCCCAGGAAGACACCCATTCATTCTCATACGCAGACACACCCTCAGGCAGGCACCCATGCATTCACACACATACACCCCCAGGCAGACTCCCATTCATACACATGCACACATTAAAGGCAGACCCCCTCTCTTTCTTTTGCCAGCAACCTTGGACCCTCTCTCATTCCTCTGCTGCCACTGTCACTGCTGCCACGTGGCTATTGGGGAGGCGCTGATTGCTGCACTGAAGCCCATTCTGCTGCTTCCTCTGTGCAGGCCCTTTGGGTTTCCACTTCCTCCATGTTGATCTCATACATTTTGAGATCCGCATAGAGAAAGTGCTACTCTTGCACATTACCAAAGACTACATGTGCCAATCAGTAAAAAGTAATTTATTTTTTTTTACCTTTGCTGTCTGATCTTAGTTTTCTAATCGGTTGGTCACAGGCTTTTTTGTTCCACCTTCCCTTTCTCATTTTTTTGCCAATTCCTTTTATATTGTCTTTTTTTCTATTTTTTTTTCTCTCCATCTATCTTCTTCCCTCAAACACACAGTCAGGTTCTCATTCTCACATGCTTTCTTTCTCTCACAGACACACACACAGGCTCTCACTGTCACATGCTCTCTCTCATACAATCATTCATACACACAGTCTCTCACTGGCACATGCTGTCTGACTCTCACACACACAGGCTCTCTCTCACTCCCACATGTTGTCTTGCTCAAGTACAGGCTCTCACTGTCACATGCTCTCTCTCATACAATCATTCATACACACAGTCTCTCACTGGCACTTGCTGTCTGACTCTCACACACACAGGCTCTCTCTCACTACCACATGCTGTCTTGCTCAAGCACAGGCTCTCACTGTCACATGCTATCTCTCTTACAAACACAGAGGCTCTCACATGCTGTCTCTGCAAACATTCAGGTACTCACTCCCACACACAATCTCTCAACTCATCTCATACACGTGCACAGTCTCTCAACTCATCTCATACTCACACACACACTCTACAGGTCCTCAGCCTCTCTCTTGCCTTTTCTTCACGGGTCGCTGCAGGATGGGCTCTGCAGCGGCCCTGATCTCCTCAGGCTGCCCGCAATGTGGGATCCGCGGCGGCAGTCCTGCTACCGGGCCTCCTCCTCTTCTCAGCCCGCTGCAACTTGAGATTCGTGGATGACAATAAATGCTGCTCCTCTTCTGCACGTGGCTGATGCTCCTCCTCCTTCCTGCCCGCGCTGCTCCGGCAACATTTTCTTCCAGGGCCACGCGGGCAGGAAGGAGGAGGAGCACCTGAAGATTTGGACGCAACCTTTTTCTTCCGGCCCTGCCGATCTTCCTGCTGTGTGTCTGGCACACAGCACAGTACAGCGGTAGTTCAATGCTCAGCTGCCAGTGGGATGAGGTCCACCGGTGTCTGCATTGGCTCCCTCTGACCTCTCCTCGGTATACCACTGCTCGGCGCCCCCTTATGCTCAGTGCCCCAAGCCCAGGCCTAGTTCACCTAGTGCTTCCACTGGCCCTGCTCACCATACAGTATGCCCAAAGGAGCTAAAGGAGAAGATCTTACCTCCGGACTCAGAGGAGCATATCCTGCAGTGTTGAGTTGAGTTTTATAACATGCGGGTCCATCAGGCCTTTCATGGAAGTAAAACTTGGAATAGTTGGCATTTTTCCCTTCCTTTTCTTCACCATTCCAATAGGGGAAAAAATGGGCATAAGGGGAGCACCCCCTTTGGCGCATGGCTTAGGTGCGTCACTGCATGTCACACTTTAAAGGCCCCTGGCAGTTCAAATAGCAAGGACCCAAGGTGACCACAATTTTGCCTGCAGCATTTCTCCTGGGGAGAGGACCAGGTGAGCTGTAGCTGTTCCTGCAACTGCATTATTGAATAGCCTGCTATTTGGCCCGACAAGACTGAGCCAGCTAAATCATCCAGCTAATTCTGAGTATTGGAGTTAGGCATTTAACTTAGCTGGCTAACTCAGCTCCACCCAGTTACACTCCCAGAATGCCCCTAACTTATTTGGCTAAATTCTAGCCACCTAAATTATTAGCCAGCTAGAATGTAGCCTGATATGTGCCCAAATATTCATTTAACCAGCTAGTTTTTCTTTTAGCTGGCTAAATGCTTTTGAATATGAACCACAGAGGGGTCCAGGGCCAGATGCCCTGAAGCTCTGCCTTGGTGATGTCACTCAGTTTTGTCAAGGAGACCTCTTGTGAGGCTGGCACCCCAGGCTATTGTCCTATTTGCACTCACTCCTAATGCCAGCTCTGCTTCTCTCAGTGCCTGATACCCACTTTTCTGGCATTATCCTTTGTCTTTTTTCTTCTTCTTTTCTTCTATTACCATTTTTATTTCCTGTGCTTCCCCCATTCTTTGTTCACACATCTTTATTTATTTATTTATTTAACATTTTAATATACTGCATAATTCAAAATATTGTATAATGCATTTTACATAAATACATAAACATAAAAAATATTCAAACATCAATAAAAGAAAACCTATGAACCTAGACATAAAATCAAAACCAATAATAAAATAATTGCATATATCACATAATAGAGCAACTTAACTCTACTAGACTCTGGAGTCTGAACACTCTGGTCTCGACATATAAACTGTCAGTTGTTGCTCGAACTATTTCCTAAAACAACTTTAAGTTGCTTTTGGTAGACTTTAATATCAGATATTAAACGCAGATCCTTAGGCAAAGCATTCCATAGAGTTGAGCCTATAAAAGAAAAGGCCTGGGAATAAGTTCTAACTAGCCTACATTCCTTAATAGAAGGAATTTTCAACAAAAGATCATTTTGCAATCTTAAGTTTCTCACTGGTATATATCTAAAAAGTAGACCAGACAAATATGATGAGTTTTAACCTGAAATAGTCTTAAAAACCAATATTAAAATCTTGAATTGAATTCTTTGCTCAATTGGTAGCTAATACACCACCACATGACTTATTCGCCTCACAAGGCAAATAAGTCATGTGGTGGTGTTCTGAAAAAGTTGAATCACCCTTAAATGCATTTTTGGTAAATCAATAAGCAAAGAATTGATGTAATCAATCATTGTCAGCAGAAATGTTTGGATAACATTTCTAAAGTCGGCCATAGGTAATATATAACATGAATGATGTAATAAATGTGACTTTGAAAAATCAATACAGGTAAGCCTATGAATATAAGATAGACCAGATAAATTAGATTAAAAATAAAATCCTAAATTGTGAATCAAATCTACAAACGGAACTGTAACTCCATCTATTGCCAATAATAGACCCATCGTTGGAGGAAGGGTATGAGAAAACCATATGGCTTCAGATTTAACACCAAATAATTAGATGACATCCAGTTTTTTATCCTCAGTAAAAAATCAGTAATGTGCTTCAAAGTAGATGACATATTAGAGAGCACAGGGAAAACAGCTGGATGTCATCTGCATAAATCTTGAAAAAAGGAATATAGTTATCCAAAATAGATGCCCATGAAAAAATATACAAGTTAAATAAAGTAGCCAAGAGCACTGACCCTTGTGGAATACCCACATCCAAATTATACCAATGAGAAAATTGTTGGTTCACCTGAACTTGAAACTGTCAAGATGACAGATAGGAGTCCAGCCAATTATATTCCTCACCCCTAAGACCAATATCATGTAATCTGGATAGTAGTCTTGCATGGTTCACAGTATCATAAGCAGCACTGATGTCTAGAAATATACCAATTACTGCCTTTCTAGAATCAATATGATACAATCAATAATCCAATACAGAGACCACCAATATATCAGTAATATGATTACATCTATATCCACATTCATGTGGACTGATAACCTGATTTTCATATTCCACATTATCTTTCTTTCATTCCCTTTCTTTCCTTCAGTCCTTTTTTGTCTTGTTCTCTTCCCCTTTCCAGAATCCTCCCTGCCTTCCTTAGAATTTTCTTCTTCTTAACTCATAAATCTTTTCAGTTCACCTTCCTTTGCCTCAGATATTGAATTCTTCCTTGTTTGTTCCTTTTTTTCTTTTGTTTCTTGTCCCCAAATATCTTTCTTCAATTCTGTCCTTCTCCCAGCCATCCCCCACTACTTCTGAGAAGGATCAGTTCTTTGTATCTGGATGCGTTAACACTCAAAGTGGTTGCATACAAACATATGAATTATAGAGAGTCCAAAAAAGTGCAATTCTCATCATATGAACACGAGTCCTTTTAATCAGAGAAAATGTCCAAAACAAACATAAATAGCTCAAACAGGTGTTATGAAATTCTGTCCCCCGACACGGGACCATGTTTTGTGATGCTGCATCGGGAGGGACATATACAAAGCCAAAGGGTATCAGATAAATTCAAGTATGCAGCAAGTTATATAAAATGTCAATAACAAATCCAACTGTGAGGTAACAAATCTATGACTAAAAGGAGTACTGTAAAGGTAGCAAGACCGTGAGTCTACAATGTCTCTTTTTTAAGTCAAAAGAGAGGCTCCCAAGTCAATTTCAACCACCTCTCAGAGCAAATTCCAGTTCTAATAAATGTCCTTGCTAAACCATGCTAAAATCTTACAATGATCTCATTTCATCCATCTTGTGACATGGTTTTCTAATGGCCTAAGGTTCTTGGTATTATGAAACATTTGAGATTACATTAAAAAAAACAAAAACTAAGAGGTTGATATTAAAAGGGTTCATTTGGGTAACTTTTCTAGTTACCCAAGACGTGAAAATTCCTCCCCTTCCCTTTGCTCCCAAGGTAAATTTTTTTTCCAGGTAGCTGATTCCCTGCAAAGACTTCACCAAATAAAAAGGGGCAGTGTTAGTGGTGTTCTGGGAGCATGGCTACATTTTAGCTGGTGAGCCCTGATATTCAGCACTTTAGACAATTAAGGGGGAGGGGAGGAGTCAGGGCGGAGGGGAGGAATCGGGTTGGGCAGTAGCATACCGAATAGCACCATCTTTCACTGTGGTGCTATTTGGTACGAAAGCCGGCAGCTGGCGCACCACCATGGTGCGAAGGCTATGGGCTTTCGCAGGCCCACCCCCGTTTTCGCAGGATTCATCGTTCTGCAAAGAACGATGAATCCTGGCCTAAGTCAGGTCAGAAAAATAGCTGTCCTAAAATTACCCTGGTAAATTCTTCACTCATGGGCCTGTTGAATATCAGCCTCTTAGTGATTTTGGCAGTAGGAAATGATATACTGCGGGAGGTTGTTTACTTCTTGAACCTCAATTATTAGGTAGTGGTTTCTGTTCTTGTTGACAAATAAGATACCAGCTGAATAAAACAGAGCTCATATTTCTCAAAATATGATGAAATATGTGGGAATGGTTTAGAAAATGATTAAATTCTTTTTCCTTTAGGTGGATAAAAAGGATGTTGAATTATTTTACCATTCTCCTGCTAACTTCACATTTCCTGAAGCCAAGGCATTAATAAATCATGCTCTTGTTGATCTCTCTCATGATAAATCCATGATATTACTGCATGACTCTCCTACCAACAACCCATATGAAGAAGCCATGACATTACCATACTGCTCTGCTCCAGAGGCCCCAGATGATGAAACTGTGGCAAAATGGCATTCCTGTAATTTTAACCTCCCTCATTATAAACCTGGAATACTGCTGCACCATTCCCCACCTGAGCTGTTACATGGGGAAGAAAGGGTATTTTTGCATCCTCCTCATCCTAAAGATAAAGATGTAACATTACGACAGCATTCACCTGCTGACCTAAAGCTTGTGATAGACAATGTTGAAGAAAATGACTGTGATGTTATCAGACAAGAAGAGATTCCCATTATTACCCTTACCAAGGACTACACTGGACAACTAGGTTGGTTTGTGTTGAATAATCAGAAAATTAGCAGTTTTCAAAATGTCACTACAATGAACTAAGGGGTAGATTTTCAAAAAACGCGAATAGGCGTACTTTTGCTGGCGCATCAGGCGCCAGCAAAAGTACGCTGGATTTTAGTAGATACGCGCGGAGCCGCGCGTATCCACTAAAATCCCGGATCGGCGCGCGCAAGGCTATGAATTCTGTATAGCCGGTGCGCGCCGAGCCGCGCAGCCTACCCCCGTTCCCTCCAAGGCCGCTCCGAAATCGGAGCGGCCTTGGAGGGAATCCTCTAACGACCTCCCCTCCCCTTCCCCTCCCTTCCTCTACCTAACCCACCCGCCCGGCCCTGTCTACACCCCCCCCCCCTTACCTTTCTCCGGGGATTTACGCCTCCCGGAGGGAGAAGTAAATCCCCGCGCGCCAGCGGGCCTGTTGCGCACCGGGACGCGACCTGGGGGTGGGTACGGAGGGCGCGGCCACGCCCCCGGACCGCCCCGGGCCGTAGCCACGCCCCCGTACCCGCCCCCAAAATGCTGCCGACACGCCCCCTAAGCGCCACGACGACCGGGCCCGCCCCCCGACATGCCCCCCTCGGAGAACCCCGGGACTTACGCGAGTCCCGGGGCTCTGCGCGCGCCGGGAGGCCTATGTAGAATAGGCCTACCGGCGCGCAGGGCCCTGCTCGCCTAAATCCGCCCGGTTTTGGGCGGATTTAGGCGAGCAGGGCCCTGAAAATCCGCCCCTTTGTAAACAGGGAAAACCTAAGTACACCTTCAATTTAATATGATTATTTTAAAAATGTATAATAAAACATTGCCATACCGATATGGTTCATAAGCAGTACTGTCGTCAGGTTAACTTGGGGTTTTTTTGTTTTGTTTTTTTTGGAATACAACCTGTGCTCTTTTGAATTGAATTGCTTACTTGTATGAGAAATGAAGCACTGCCTGTTGTGCAGCCTTTCACAACGTCAGCAGATGATTACTTAACTGGTAGCTTTACTGGGGGAAAAAATCTACCTGATGATGGAAAACACATTCAGAATCTTGTGCCCGCGGCTGTAAGATAACATTTTATATACCTTCTGACGACAGTGTTAAAGGCGAGAAATTCTGGAAGCCCCATGGTCTAGGGCTGTGCTCAACTGAGGGAGTACACGACTTTCACCTCAGGAGCTGCCCAGTCCAAAATGTCATATCTCTCTTTCACAAACAAAGGGGTGTGTAGAGGGAATCATAGTCCCTACGAATTCATAACATTTGACATCTTCATTCAAAGGAAACGCCTGAATCTTGAAATTGGTCAGATAATGCAGTAAAAAATGTAAAAAAAAATACCCCTATGACCAATTTCAAGATTCAGGAGTTTCCTTTGAAAAAAGATGCCAGATGTTATGAATTCATAAGGACTGTTATTCCCTCTACACTCCCCTTCGTGTACTCCCTCCCTTGGTTGAGCATCCCCCTAGTTCATGGGACTTCCAGAATTTCTGTTTTTTTTTGTTTGCTGTGCTTTGCCTTCCCCTTCCCCCACTTCCTTCTTCTCCATTTCTCCTCTCTTATTGTCTGCCGGTTCTCCTACCCACAAATAATAACACAAAATTTTTTAAAAAAGAGCGATTTTGACAAATTCTCTTGCTTTGCCTTTGCTTCTATAATAAAGTTTAATGTAAAAAAAGAAGAAGAGAAGACATGCCATGTGGAGATTTAGGAAGCTGTTTCACAGCAGGTCTGTTCCTGGCTGTAATGGGATGAGTAAAGGGGTCCTGCTGCTCCCAAAGCAGTTTAAGGAAGTCAGAGACGCTTGGCCCTGAAAAGGGAGACAATGATGGCATCGCTTGATCACAGTAAGAGATCTGCCCTCTGCACCACTCCAGTGCATGCTGGCAGTTGGGAGGAGATTTCTTGTCTAAATAGTGTGGTAAGGAGCAGGAGCATGGACAGCGAAGGGCTATCCCAGGGGGACCACATGGGTGGGGGGGCTGTGATTCAGTTTGTTCCCACAGATGGCTCTATCATGGCAGGAATGGTGGCCATTTTTGAATAGCAGCAAGTTCATGATCAGATCCTGGGCCTCCCTCTTGCTTTTCAAACTTCAGGATTCAGTTTCTGCTTTTTCTGAGGCCATGTCTGCTGATCCTTTTAAAGGGACAGCTAGCTACCTCTTCAGCATAAGAACTTAAGAACATAAGAAAATGCCATACTGGGTCAGACCAAGGGTCCATCAAGCCCAGCATCCTGTTTCCAACAGTGGCCAATCCAGGCCATAAGAACCTGGCAAGTACCCAAAAACGAAGTCTATTCCATGTTACCATTGCTAATGGCAGTGGCTATTCTCTAATTGAACTTAATAGCAGGTAATGGACTTCTCCTCCAAGAACTTATCCAATCCTTTTTTAAACACAGCTATACTAACTGCACTAACCACATCCTCTGGCAACAAATTCCAGAGTTTAATTGTGCGTTGAGTAAAAAAGAACTTTCTCCAATTAGTTTTAAATGTGCCCCATGCTAACTTCATGGAGTGCCCCCTAGTCTTTCTACCATCCGAAAGAGTAAATAACCGATTCACATCTACCCGTTCTAGACCACTCATGATTTTAAACATCTCTATCATATCCCCCCTCAGTCGTCTCTTCTCCAAGCTGAAAAGTCCTAACCTCTTTAGTCTTTCCTCATAGGGGAGCTGTTCCATTCCCCTTATCATTTTGGTAGCCCTTCTCTGTACCTTCTCCATTGCAATTATATCTTTTTTGAAATGCGGCGACCAGAATTGTTCACAGTATTCAAGGTGCGGTCTCACCATGGAGCAATACAGAGGCATTATGACATTTTCCGTTTTATTCACCATTCCCTTTCTAATAATTCCCAACATTCTGTTTGCTTTTTTGACTGCCGCAGCACACTGAACTGACGATTTCAATGTGTTATCCACTATGACACCTAGATCTCTTTCTTGGGTTGTAGCACCTAATATGGAACTCAACATTGTGTAATTATAGCATGGGTTATTTTTCCCTATATGCATCACCTTGCACTTATCCACATTACATTTCATCTGCCATTTGGATGCCCAATTTTCCAGTATCACAGTCTGCTTGTGACTTAACTACTCTGAACAATTTTGTGTCATCTGCAAATTTGATTTTCTCACTCGTCGTATTTCTTTCCAGATCATTTATAAATATATTGAAAAGTAAGGGTCCCAATACAGATCCCTGAGGCACTCCATTGTCCACTCCCTTCCACTGAGAAGCAGTTCCTCCCTCAGCAGATTGTTTTCAGGTGTTTACATCAAGCTTTCTGCCTGGGACAGAATTCATCTCTGGGGACTTCTGTGATTCCCCTCCTCCAACCAAGACATTGTGTTCTGAGCATTCTGGATGAAAGAAGGTAAGGAGGAAGAAGATGAAGAGATGGAGGAAAGTAGGTCCTCCAAGTCAAATGATTCTCTGGTATATTTTAAATTCCTAAAAGGCAGTTACAGCCCCCGAAGAGGAAGATGGCTCTGCTATAGTCTGATTTTTTTGAAAGGGAGGGGCTTTCTTTGTGACTGCTAAATATTTAAGAAGAAAAAGGAAAGGAAGGTCCTATTTTAGCTAATGATCCAATTTATAAAAGTTTGCATAAGCCTACTATGCTTTTCCATTGTATAGATCAGTGAAAGTCTTAATCTCTTTAGAATGGAATTGTCCTGAGACCAATTATAAGGGAGGTTGGTCCCTGGAAAAATTGTATCCCTTTGTTTTCCAAGGAAGAGAGAAGTATATGGTTTCCAAAGTGGACACATTGGTTTGTGCAGTCATGAAAAGGACCACTAACCCTGTGGAGGAAGGCACCACCCTAAAGGATCCGCAAGGCAGGAAGATAGAAGTTATTATTAAACAGGCCTTTGAAACTTCTAGTGTTGCCATGCAGGTTGCAGGATATAGCTGTATAATAGATAGGGCAGGTTTACATTTATCTTAGTGAATCCAGAAGATTTTTATAGGGGGCATGGGTTCAGATGAGGTATCTCAGATGGAACCAGAAGCAGGCTTTTTGGCAGATGCCTCTTTCAACTAGAGCATGGTCTCTATTATGGTAGCTAGATGTTTGCTGTGACTGCAAAACTGATCAGCAGCTTTGATTTCTAAGACTAATTTAAACTTCCATTCAAGGGGGCTCTTGTCTTTGGTGAAGATCTCGAGAAGGTGGCAAAAGACTGTATATTCAAGGTGCCTAGACCCCCGAAGGATAAGCCTAAATTGTTGTCTTGTCAGTTGCCTTCCAGGAATCGCTTTCGAGAGTCAAAGAGGAATAAATCAAGTTGATCTTTGACTGCTCAGATGTCTAGTTCTTATGGCAGATTCCAGTCCTTTTGGAACTCCAAAAGGAGAGATAAGGAAGGAATTTCAGGGGGTGCTGGAAACTCCCCTAGCCTCTAATAAACTTTTAGGGGCCTGTCTTATGGAACAGTGAATAGGTGGTCAGTTACAAGGTTTTACCATGGTAAGGGTCCGCAACCCTTAAGATCAATGGATCTTGAACATCATTCAGAATGGGTATACTTTGAAGTTTTTCCATCCTGTTTCAGACACTTTTATGGTTTCCCCTTGTAACATAGTAAAATAGTAATGATAGCAGATAAATACCAAATGGTCTATCCAGTCTGCCCAGCAAGTTGCTCATGGTAGTAACTGCCACTCCATGCAGGTTACTCCCATGTCTTTTGTTAAATGTAGTAGAAGGCATGGGGGGTAACCTGTCACTCTGCCTTGAAAAAGGAAGCAGAGGAGCACTTGATTGGCTTCTTCACATTTAGGGTAGTAGTACCAGTCCCAGTTGCACAATGGGGTCACGGTCGATATTCAGTTTACTGTATGGACTCCATAAAGATGGGGTTTTTCATCCTATTCTGGATTTGAAGTAGTCAGCAAGTCCCTGAAAATTCTTCATTTTAGGATGGAGACTTTGAAGTCTGTCATAGTGGCGGTGAGGCAAGGAGAATTCCTGGCATCTCTAGATCTGATGGAAAAGTATCTGTGCATTCCCATAAAGGAAAATCATCAGAGGTATCTTTGTTTGTGGTTCTGGGAAGCCACATTCAGTATTGGGCCTTTCTCTTTGGATTGACCACAGCTCAGAAAACCTTTTCCAAGGTGATTTGTAGTGACAGCTGCCTTGCATAGAGAGGGTATTTTGGGTCACCCTTATCTGAAAGGTTAGCTAATTCAGGCTACGATTGCTCAAAAAAGTGAGGTAGATATGACCATAGTGGCTTTGATGTTGAAGGAACTGGGTTGGGTAGTGAATTTTTGCAAAAGCAAGTTGCTAGCCTTTCAGTCTCTGGAGTATTTGAGAGCTCGGTTTGACACAAAGAGAGCTTGCATTCAGTTAACAGTACAGAAGAGCCAAAAGCTACAAAATCAAGTTGGGATTCAGGAGACATATGGTGTGGGGTTATCTACAGGTTTTGGGTTCTAATGTAGCGACCTTGGATCTGGTTCCCTGGGGAAGAACCCATATGACGCTCCTGCGGAGGGCCTTCCTATACCAAGGGGATCCACGGTTACAGGCTTATGCATTGACACTCCCAGCACAGGCAAGGTTAAATTTGGAGAAGGGAGTGGAACTTGAATCTTCATTGTGGGTTACAGTGATAACAGATGCCAGCCTGTTGGATTGGCTTGCCCATTGTCAAGGTCTGCTGGCTCAAAGATTTTAGACAGCAGAAAAAGCCAAGTGTCCCATCAATCACTTAGAAACCAGAGCAATAAGGTTGGCATTTCTTCATTTTGCGCCTCTCCTATGAGGTCAGTTAGGATTTTGTCAGACAGCCTGATGGCAGTGGCATATATAAATCAAAGAAAAAAGAAAGAGCTTAATATGTTTTCCACCCAAGAAATATACTTCCAAAAAGGAAAACCTCAGAACAACTACTTGGTCTTTTATCAACACTCACAATATTTACTATAATGGTTATTATCAGTATTATATATGTCGCATCATCAAGCCTGGCGACGTGCCTACCCAATACTCAAAAGGAGGCCTTCCGGTCTTTTAATCATCTGCGGTCAAGGTCTTTAAACATGCATATATTATACTTATTCTGATGGAATTTCAAAAGGTAGTATTTAAAAAATATAAACTCTCATTGAACCAATCACGGTGAAGACGATAATGTATATTGTTTGAATAAATTTCAATTTTTTCAATTTTTTAACTCTCTTCAATCCCAATATATTCATATATGGTGACCTAGTGTTCCTTAAATTCTTTTTTCAAAGCATTTTTGACTGGATGTTTGAGCCAAGGAGGAATCTTCCTTTGGCTTAGAGATTTTGAGAGCGGATTTGGCAGTGTCATGCTCACTTGAGGGAAATCTAGTGTGGCTGGATGAAAAGGAAGGAGAAATTTAGATTTACCTGATTATTTCCTTTCCTTGAGTCCAGTCATTCCAGTCCAGGTATGGCTGGACTCAGCTGATTGTTATATTTTAGGAAGAGGTTTCTTGTATTGTTTTTGATATGTGAAGAGTGGTAAGTCTGTTGTTTATTCCTGTAAATTTATTCTATCTTGCAATAAAGTTCTTTTGTTTTATCTCTCTGAGAAGCTCCCTGGATGGGGGGAGGGAGAGTTTTGATAGATTATTCTTAGCTTGTTACAGAGGATGTTGGCAGGTTTAGTCAGCATTTGAGCCTATAAGGAGTGACATCAACAAACTTGTTAGTCTCTGTCTCTATCAGCTGATTGGTGAGCACAACCCATGCATTTTTACTGCTATCACTAGAATCAAAGAAAAGAAATTATCAGGTAAGCCTAAATGTCTCATTTTATATTATTGTTTATTGTAATTTGGAGTGATTGGTCCTTCTTTTTCTTATATAGTATTGCATGTCTCACAAAAGCATATACAGTTGCATAGATTTCTTATAGACATGATGTCCTATAAGCATACTTAAAACAATTCTGCAACTCTTTCACTAACTTGTATATTAGTTCATTTTTTTCTATCAATTTCTACTGCATATACCTCACATTAATACTTAAGCATTTCTTATAGCTGTACTATGCAATAACACATTAATTTTTACAAAAAATGGCTTTGCAGTAGTTCTGATATGAAACTGTATTTTTCTTTCATTCCTGACAATGACTACTGGTATTTGTCTGTTTGCATCATCCCAATTATCCACTCGATCAATAAAAAGGTCCTTTTGAAAACTGGATAAGGATGTAAGAGAATGTGCATGATGCTGAACTGTGTTTACATAGTGTAATATTAGTAACAACTCAATAAAACACATTTTCTTAGCATATAGACAGGTGAATCCAGAACCAGTGGGTTATGCACCTCTACCAGCAGACAGAGATGGAGTAAAGCTGACATCACAGTATATATGCCCCTGTAGTGACATCAGCCTGCCAGTATTCTCCATCTCCAGCAGATGGTAGATGTGCATCTCCCTACTGGGGATTGCTTAAAAAAAGAAAGGGAGAAGAGAAATATTATTCACCCTGCTCTCTTGTTGTGATACCTTATGGTCCCTCCCTCAGTTGAGAATTCTTGAGGTGATTTCCATGGTCCCTCAGATGAGTGCCTTGGTCTGGTAGCTGGTTTTTCAACTGGCATGGACTTAGCTGTACAAAAAAAAAATTAACTGCTGAAGAGCAAGCGGGTGCAGGAAAGTTTATGCTCTCTCCCCCCACAGCCGGAGACCGACCTTGTACGCAAGGTAAAGGGTAATTTTAAAATAAATAATAAAGAGAAGGGGAGTTGAATAGAGATTCCTCTCCCCCCCCCCCCCCCCCAACTGGTCTCTGTGCTCACTGTGCAATCTGGTGGTCATTCCCTCCTCCAGTGGAGTTCAGGGGACGGGGCAGCCTGGTGGGTTGAGCAGTCATTTTTACTAGGCCCTGCTCTAAGGCTCATCTGGTTTGCCGTGTGGTAGGCCGCGGCGGTGTCTTCATGTGTTTTTGTGTGCTACAGACTGTCCTCTTCAGTTTCGGTCGGATTGTGCTTGTGCATCTGACTGTGTGGCCTGTTGTGTGCCTAATTGGCTGCCAAGTTGGTCGCATAGAAGTACCTTCCAGGGCAACACACATGTGCTTTTTTACATGCACTATCTGAGTGTGCTGGGGAACTCAGTTTAGGGCACTTATATAGGCACAGTGTTGAGCCCTAATATTTTTGGGTGCACTGTTAGAAGCCTGTTAGGGTGTATAGGCAGTCTAATGGCACCTGTAGCGAAGAAGCCTAAATTCCTTGCCTTATGTGTTGTTTGTCATATTCGGGCATCTCAGCCTGGTGTTCCCTCTAATTTGTGTCAGCATTGTTTGGAGGCTCAGGGAGAATTACCTCCATCTGATTTTACTAAGCTTGGTTATTCCCAGCCTGGTACAGGAATGGAGAAAGAGCTGCCAGAAGGGTCACCTGATTTTAGAGCTCCCCTAACTAGTTCGTCAATGGAGGAAGGTAGTTCTGTAGGCATAGGACAGCTGCCCCCTGGTTTTGGCATTGATCCTTCTGCCTTTTCTTGGGTAGAATTTTTTCAAGGACTGCACTCCTTCCTTCAGGCACAGTCCTCAGCCCCGGCCAATCTTAATAAATCAAGACTGTAGGCAGTGAAATCCCGCATGCCTGGTGCTGCGGGTAAGCGTAAGTGTACGCCTGGAGCCGGACTTCCCGATTGGGACCCAGATGACATGAATGATGAGACTGATCCTTATTCCCTGAAGAATGAGAAAATTCCTCTGGGATTGGATTCATATAGAACTATGTTGTGGTTCTTTCATAGAGATGAGTTACCAGCTCTGATTTCCCAGACATTGAAAATGCTGGGGAGTACCTGGGGCAGAATCCTTGTCTGAGCCAAAGAAAGATCCCATTTTGATTTCCTTGTGTAAAGCTTCATATTTCTTCCCTATTATGAAGGCCATTCAAGAGTTAATTGATCTTGAATGGGGACCCCAGAAGTTAATTTTAAAGGGGGACAAGTGTTGTGTTCTGCTGCTCGTGGGTCCCAACCTCAAGCAGCCTCACTCACCTTGGCCCGATGCTGCTCCAGACCTTTCCCTTCTCCGCAGCTGAGGAGCTGCCACGCTGCCGCCAGTCCCTTCTTTGTTGTGGCCTATGCCGCCCCAGACCACCGCCACTGTTCCTCTTCATGGCCCTGGTGCCGCCATCTCTGTTCATCTCGCGGCGGGAGTGCTGCCGCCATTGCATCCAGCTATGCAGCAGGAACGCCACCAATATTGCTGCCTGTCCCGGGTTCCTGCATAGGCATGCGTGCATGCGCCTCTGATCAACATTTAAAGGGCCAGCGGTGGGAAAAGCCCCGCAGCCCCAACAGATGATGTCATCAACAAGTTTCTTCATTAGCCCTATAAAATGGCTCTGCTTCCACTCTTCAGGGCCTTCACATCGGATCTTCATGGTCGTCCATGCTTCTTCTGTCCGACAAGGTCTTCCATCATCTGCTCCTGTCCAGATGGTTTCGTGTTCTTCGTTAGATGTTCCTGGTCTCTATGAATATTCCTGTTCCTCATTGTAGCTCCTTCATTGCCTGTTCCGTGTTCCTGATGTTCCATTTTCCAGCGTTCCGTGTGCCTGCTGTTCCAGTCCTGGTCCTGATGTTCCCATCTCCGGCTCTCGATCCTGCTTCCAGGTTTCCTGCTCGTCCACCTTTCCTGGCGTGCCACCGTCATGGTCCATTACCAGCCTATGGGGGTCTATGTAGGGCGCTTCGTGACACAAGGCCTGTCTTCACATCTGCAGCGCAAGTCTCCGGAAGGCCCTTGCTTTTAATGCCTAAGTCTGTTCCTGAATCTGAGTTCTGAATCCTTGAATCCTGAGTCTTGAATCCTTGAATCCTGTTCCTGGTCTTTGGAGTTCCTTGTTCCTGCTTCCATCCATGCCCCAGACTCAAGCCAGAGCCTGCTCTGCTTCAGTGTGGTCCGCAACCAGCCACAGATGGCTGTGTAGGGTGTGCCTCCATGCAGGCCTCTCCTGAATCTTCTTCATGTTTCCAACTCAAGTCTTCACCTTCTCATCTGGAGTCTGTTTCACTTCCAGCCTGGTCCGCAACCAACCATGGGCGGCTGTGTAAGGCGCGTTGTGGTGCAGTACTCACCCTGTACTAGTACCTGAATCCCTAATCCTCGTCTGAGTCTTCCCTCGAGTCTTCGTCTAAGTCTTCCAAGTCCCTCAGTTCCATATCTCGTCATGTTCCTGCCTTCAGCCTCTGTCTGGCCTCACGCACTCGTCATTCCCAAGCGGTGGGCCTGGAAGGGCTACCAAGTGGTCAGAGGGCTACTCTTGAGACCAGCATTGGATTGCTGGGTCTCACCTGTGCGTTCAGGTTCAGTGGAGGTCTGAGCCTGCCTTGTTCTAGTTCCTTGGATGTTCCAAGTCTCGATCCTGATCCAGCCTTGTTCCAGCTCCAGCCCATGCTTGGACTCTCTCGCCTCCTATGGTGTGTGCCTTGGGGCTCCTCTCTGAGCTGCGCCGTGGCCCAAGAGCTCACATCCCCCTAGAGCAAATGAACTGAGCTCAGTATTTTCCTGTTGGCTGACTGCTGGAATGGTTATCTGTTAATAATCAAGTTTTATTTATTTATTTATTTATGTATTCGTTTTTTATATACCGACATTCAACTAAAGTCATCACATCGGTTTACATATAACAAAAATTAGAGAGGTTACATTGTGATAGAAAGTAAAACAGAAAATAATAAAACAGAGAAGGAGAAATAAAAAGAGAGATAAATAAGTTAGAATTAGGTGTTAATTCTTATCATGTTATAAATGCTTTTTGAAAAAGTCATGTTTTTAGATTCTTTTAAAAAGTTTGTGAGGATGATTCAAGTCTCAGATCAGTTGGAAGGGTATTCCATAAGAGTGGTCCGGCTATTGAGAAGGCACGTTGTCTTGTTGAAGTGAGGCGGGACAGTTTTGGAGAGGGCGCTTCAAGGAGACCAGTGTTTGTGGAATGTAAATTTATTTTTGAAACTTGAAAGAAAAATGTTGTATCCATCCAATTCATCTTGTAATTATACAAAGTTTTATGAATAAGAGATAAGGCCTTGTATTGAATTCTATAAAATATTGGCAACCAGTTTAGTTCTTTTAGAACTGGAGTAATGTGATCTGATCTTTTGAGGTTGCTGAGTAATCTTGCCGCAGCATTTTGTAAGAGTTGAAGCGGTGCAATGGTGGAAGAATTGCATTACAATAATCTAATTTAGAAAATAAAAGGGTTTGCAAGACAATGCGATAATTATGGTGATGAAGGAGAGGTTTAATCCTTTTTAATATTTGAAGCTTATAGAAGCCTTCCTTTATGATATTATTAATATTTATTTATTTATAGGCTTTTATAGACTGATATTCATAAGAACATCATATCAGTTTACAATAAAACTTGAGAAACAGAATCACAATTAACAGGGAGAAAAACTGGGGGGGGGGGGGGGACAAAAGCAAAGAATAGAGAAACATTGTAGAGTTAAGAGATTTATACGCTATTAACAATAGGTCAAGCAGGGGAGAGGTTGGGGGGAATCTGGTAGGGAGGCATCAAACAAGTAAGAGTAAGTAGGGGAGAGGGCACCTTCTAGGGATGAGCGGATGGATACGAAGGGGGGGGGGGGGAGGGGGGGGGGGGGGGGGGATGGGGAGGAATATTTATTCAGGGAAAGCTTTTCTAAAGAGCCATATCTTTAGTTTTTTTTTTTGGGAATTTTTGTGAGCTAGGCTCCAGACGAAGGTTGGCTGGCATGGAATTCCAGAGGGAGAGTCCTGCATTGGAAAGGGCACGCTCTTTCATGGAGAGCAGGCTGTAAGTTCTTGGCGAGGGGGTGTATAAGGTACCTTTGTATGCGTTTCTGGTGGGGCAGTTGGAGGAAAGAAGGCGTAGGGAGTTGCCAAGCCAGTGCTTATTGCAGTTGTGAATGGTTTTGTTTATGATAGAGAGATTTTTGTAGATGATGCATTGAGGTATTGGGAGCCAATGGAGCTCCTTGAAGATGGGGGTAATGTGATCTGATCTGCGGGTGTTGGTAAGTATTCTAGCTGCTGTATTTAGCAAAATTTGGAGAGATTTGGTTGTGGATTCAGGGAGACCGAGGAGTAGAGAGTTACAGTAATCGATCTTTGATAGGATGGTGGCCTGAAGTATGGTGTGGAAGTCACTGAGGTGAAGGAGGGGTTTGAGTTTTTTAAGGACCTGGAGCTTGAAATAGGATTCCCTTATTATTGTGTTAATAAATTTGTTCAGGTTGAGATGGTTATCAATGATGACCCCAAGGCTTCAAACATTTTCCTTGAGGGGGGGAGAGGGGGTGATGGTAGGAAGGGGGATAGTGATTTTGGGTGGTGATATGATGAGGAGTTCCATATTTGCGGGATTCAGTGCTAGGTGGAGATTGTTTAGTAGTCGGTTAATCTCGCTGAGACAGTTCTCCCAGATTTTGAGTGCGTTGCCAATTGAGTCTTGAATGGGTATGAGGATTTGCACATCGACTGCGTAGATGGAGTGTGGTAAACCAAGCCTGGAGAGGAGATGGCAGAGGGTAGAAGAGAGGGAGGATCCTTGGGGTACGCCTTGAGTGAGTTGAGTGGGGGAGGATTCCGATTTACCAATTGTGACTATGTAGTATCTGTTTTCTAGATAGGATATGAACCATTGCAGGGCAAGACCTGTGATGCTGATTTCTGATTGTAGATTGATTAGGATGTTGTGATTGACAGTATCAAAAGCAGCAGATATGTCAAGTAAAGCTGGTATGTATGATTGTCCGTGGTCTAATCCTTTAAGGACCGTGTCTGTGAGTGAGAGTAGGAGTATTTCCGTGTTAAAGTGTTTGCGGAAACCAAATTGTGAGTCATATAAGATGTTATGTGCTTCCAGGTGTTCTGAAAGCTGTTTGTTAACAACTTTTTCCAAGATTTTTGCTAGAAAGGGGAGGTTGGATATGGGTCGGTTGGATCGAGATTGTGTTTTTTTAGGATGGGTTTAATTACAGCCTGCTTCAGTGGTTTAGGGACTTTGCCAGTGGCGATTGAACAATTAATTATGTCAGCTAGGGGTATAGCTATGGTGCTTGGGATGGCTAATAGGGCTTTGGTGGGAATAGTATCGGAGGTGTGAGAGGAGGGGTTTAATTTCTTTAGTTCTTTAGTTCTGAGTCTAAATTGACTCCTAGATCTCTTACGTTGAGTAGACTTTTTTTGTTAGTTATATAGTTATTAAGATGGAGGTCAATTAAAGGTGAGGATTTATTACAGATATAGAGAATTTCTGTTTTATTGTGATTGAGAGTGAGGGCCAATTATATTAATAGATGTTGGATTGTAGTGAGGTAGGTGCTCCAAAGGTTAAGAGTATTAGAAATGTTGTTATTTATTGGGAGAATAATTTGAACATCGTCTGCATAAATGTAATATGATAATTTAAGATCAGATAGGAGTTTACATAGTGGGAGTAAATATATATTAAAAAGTGTTGAAGATAATGAAGAACCTTGAGGGACTCTATGTGGAAGAGGAATTAGTTTGGATTTCTTGTAATTAGTTTTGACTATGTACGATCTATTGCATAGGTATGATGTGAACCAGTTGATAGTGGTATCACATAAACCAATTTCCTCTAGTCTTTTCAGAAGAAAATTATGGTTTACGGTGTCAAAGGCAGCAGAAATATCAAGGAGAATAAGGATGAATTTTTGTCCATTGTCTAATCCTTTTAGGATTAAATTAGAGAGAGATATTAATAGGGTTTCCATGCTGAGAGTACTTCTGAAACCATGCTGAGCTGGAAAAAGTGTTTTATGTTTTTCAAGTTGTTCTTGGAGATGCTGATTAATTAATTTTTCTAATATTTTGGCTATGAAGGGGAGATTGGATATAGGTCTAAAGTTGGCACTGTTAGATTGGTCAAGATGAGATTTTTTGAGAGTAGGTTTAATCACTGCACATTTTAATTTGTCAGGGAAAATGCCTTCATTTAGTGAAAGATTTATAATATCTGCAATTGGCCTAGCAATAATGTTAGAAACTAATTTAATTAGTTTAGTTAGGATAGCATCAATTGGGTGAGAGGCCAGATTCATTTTTTGAAGTTCTGTTAGTTTGTCCACAGTAGGCTTTTTCTGAGAATACTGGTGGGCTGATGTCACTGCAGGGGTATATATATACTGTGATGTCAGCTTTGCTCCATCTCCAACTGCTGGTTCATGTGTAAAACAATCATCCACTGGTTTTGGATTCACCTGTCCTTATTAAAGAAAAGGAAATTATCAGGTAAGTAGTAATTTCTTCTTATTTGTCTTATCCTAGGGTTAAAGTTGGCTGGAGGAGCTGGCAGCCAATTGCAAGTTATTAATATTCTAGAAATTGTGCCAAACTCTCCTGCTAGTAAGGAAGGCAGCCTGCAACCAGAGGATCAAATTCTCTCCATTTGTGGCCTTTGCACAGATGGCATGTACTTAGATGATGCTGTAAGAATTTTGGAGGCAGCTGATCAACTTGTTCAAATCAAGGCAATACGGTAAGTTCATTCTCATATGTAGTCATAGAACTGATTATTAAATTAAAAGGCTGCAAAAAATTATAAATCGGACTTAATTTCCACAGGACAGAATAAAATATTGCTGGAGCTAGCCAGAATATCTTTTTGTGTAGCAGTATAAAAAATGCTGTTTTCTAAATAATTCCAGATATTCAGTTAATTAATTTGCTTATTTACAGGATGTGGCTCAGGCTTTATGCAGAATTGAGGATATGGTTAATGTGGTTACATGGTAATATGGTAGATGATGACAGTTAAGAACAAATTGGCCCATCGATTCTGCCCAGTTGTCTTCCTCTCTGGTTGAGAGTATAAATTTGTATATTTAAATGAACAGTAACTTGCCTCTACTTACCCTACCCCACATATTAGAGATGTGAATCGTGTGATCGATCGTCTTAACGATCGATTTCGGCTGGGGGGGGAGGGAATCGGATCATCGCGGTTTTGTTTCTTTAAATATCGTGTAAATCGTAAATCGGGGGAGGGCGGGAAAACCGGCACACTAAAACATCCTTAAAACCCACCCCGACCCTTTAAAATAAATCCCCCACCATTCCGAACCCCCCCAAAATGCCTTAAATTACCTGGGGTCCAGAGGGGGGGTCCCGGTGTGATCTTTTATTCTCAGGCCTCCGGTGCGTTGTAGAAATGGCGCCGGCGCTACCTTTGCCCTGTCAGGGCAAAGGTAGCGCTGGTGCCATTTTGTTTTTTGGCCCCCGACGTCAGGAGCGTAGGAGATCGCTCCCGGACCCCCGCTGGACCCCCAGGGACTTTTGGCCAGCTTGGGGGGGCCTCCTGACCCCCACAAGACTTGCCAAACGTCCAGCGGGGGTCCGGGAACGACCTCCTGCACTCGAATCGTTTTGCCGTACAAAATGGCGCCGGCCATACGGCCCTGTCATATGACAGGGCAAAGGTAGCGCCGGCACCATTTCTACAACGCACCGGAGGCCCGAGAGTAAAAGATCACACCGGGGCCCCCCCACTGGACCCCAGGTAATTTAAGGCATTTTGGGGGGGGGGTTCGGGAGGGTGGGGGATTTATTTTAAAGGGTCGGGGTGGGTTTTAGGGTTGTTTTAGTGTGCCAGTTTTCCCGCCCTCCCCCTTCCCCTCCCCTTTCCCCCGATTTACGATTTTTGACGATAAATCGGGGGAATTCCTATTAAATATTGCCTCTAACGATTTTTGACGATTTAAAATATATCGGACGATATTTTAAATCGTCAAAAAACGATTCACATCCCTACCACATATATGTCTTTTTACCCATCCTTTCAGCCCAGGTCATAACATTGCCCTCTATATCCTTTCTCCCATTTTTTGAAACACTGCTGCCTCCAGTCATAGTGAAAACATTCTACTTTTAGAAACATACAAATGTGATGGCAGAAAAAAATCTTAATGGCCTATCCAGTCTGCGCATCCACATCAACTGCTCAACTCTAAAATCCCTAGCATTCCCTCAGATATCCCCTATGCTTAAATCATGGTGTCTTGAATTCAAATACTGTCTTTGTCTCCACCACCTCCACTGGATGACTGTTCCAAGTATCCACCACCCTCTCTATAAAGAAGTATTCCTTAGATAACTACTTTGTCTATCTACTTTTATTATCATCCCATCACCCCTTGTTCTAGGTCTCTTTTCTGTTGAAAAAAGACCACCTGAGCAGTGACACCTTGAAGGTATCTCCCCTATCCTATCTTTCTTCTAGAGCAATAGTTCTGCACTCAGTCCTTGGAACACACCTAGCCAGTCAGGTTTTCAGGATATCCAGGTTTTCAGGATATCCTCTCCCAGTTTAAGCATCCCTGTTTTTTGTAACTGCTTTCTTCCGCACTACAGTTCCAGTTTGTTTTTTCTTTCTATGCACCACTGTTTTAATGTAAACCAGCATGATGTGATTTTATCATGAATGCCGGTATATAAAAACTGTAAATAAATAAATAAATAAATAAATAAATAACTAAATCCACGGGGCAGATTTGTTCGCGCAACCCGGCAAGAACAAATCTACGCCTGATTTTATAACATGCACGCGCAGCCCCGCGCATGTTATAAAATCCAGGGTCGGCGCGCGCAAGGGGGTGCACAATTGTGCAACTTGCGCGCGCCGAACTGAACAGCCTGCCTCCGTTCCCTCCGAAGCTGCTCCGAAAAAGGAGCTGCCTCGGGGGGGGGGTGGGAAACCTTTCCTTCCACCCCCCCCCCGCACCTTCCCCTCCCTTCCCATACCTAATTCGCCCCCCAGCCCTACCTAGACCCCCCCCCCTTACCTTTGTTGAAGAAGTTACGCCTGCCTCCCGGCAGGTGTAATTTACGCATGCCGGCCAACGGCCGGCCCGCGATCCCAGGCACAGCGGCAAATGACTGCTGTGCCTGGAAGCTCAGGCCACGCCCCACCCCGGACCACCCCGGACCACCCACACCCCGCCCCTTTTTGCAAGCCCCGGGACATAAGCGCATCCCGGGGCTTGCGCGCGCCGCCAAGCCTATGCAAGATAGGCTCAGCGTGCACAGGGGAAGGCAGGGGGTAGGTTTTCGGGGGTTGCCCGCGTATCTTACGTGCGCAACCCTTTGAAAATCTACCCCACAATAAATATGCATGAAGTAGATGTGCATGCACTTCCTCCATTTTATGCAAATACATCTCATACATATTCATTGGGGAGATCCTGAAAACCTGACTGGCTAGGTATATCTCAAGGACTGGATTGAGAACCCTTCCTCTAAGGTATACATATTTAGATCTTTAAGTTTGTCCCCATATGCTTTAAAACAAACACCACTGACCATTTTAGTAGCCATATGCTGGATCAACTGAATCCAGTTTGTATTCCAAATGAGGTCTCACCAGGGACTTACTCAGTGACAATATCACCTCTTTTTTCCTGCTGACCATTCCTCTCCCTATGTAACCAAACATCTTTCTAGCATTTACTAACTAATGCTTTTATCTACCTGTTTGATCATCTTAAGATCATTAGCTATGATCACCAGCAGATTCTGCTCTTGTTTTGTGCTCAGAAGAATTTCACCTCCTATACCATACCCTATACTCTTAGGATTTTGCAGCTCAAATGCATGACTCTGCATTTTTTTAGCATTAAATATTAGCTTCCAGACTCATGACCATTATTCAAACTTCACTAGATACCTCCTGGACATCTACCCTATTTTAGATTTTATTAACATCCGCAAAAAGTCAAACCTTTCCTGATAATCTTTCCTCAATATCACTTATGAAAATGTTGTACTGGTCCAAGGATTGGTCCTTCTGGTACATCCCTAGTAATGCCCCTGCCCTATGAGTAAACATCATTTACCACTACCCTTGTCACCTCTTCAACCAGTTTCTAATCCAGTCAGTCATGATATGGCCCACACGATGGGCATTCAGTTTATTTATAAGTCGCCTATTCAGAACCATGTCAAAGGCCTTAATAAAAACCAAGTACACTTAGGGGCGGATTTTAAAAGGGTTACGTGCTCCTGCGTGCACCGAGCCTATTTTGCACAGGCCTCAAAGGGAACAAGGAAAGCCATCAGGGCTCCCCTAGGGCTCGGCACATGCATGTTATAAAATCGGGCGTACCTCTTAAAATCCTGCCCTAAATTTAATAGGGATGTGCAGAAGGAAAAAATGTGTTGATATTCGGTATTCGTTGTGCCGGGACCCAAATCCGTTGCTTTCATTTTCGGGGAAACCCGATTCATCCATTAGTTGGATTCGGTATTCTTTTTCCATTAAAGTTGGAAAAACAAAAAAAAAAACCCATCCCAACCCTTTAAATGTAATTAACTACAACCTCCCACCCTCCTGACCCCCCCCAAGACTTGCCAAAAGTCCCTGATAGTCCAGCAGGGATCCTGGAGTGATCTCCTGCACTCGGGCCGTCAGCTGCCAGTATTCAAAATGGCGCCGATAGCCTTTGCCCTTACTATGTCACAGGGGCTACCGGTGCCATTGGTCGGCCCCTGTCACATGGTAGAAGCACAAGATGGCGCCGGCTGTCCATTGTTCCTATCATGTGACAGGGGCCGACCAATGGCACCGGTAGCCCCTGTGACATAGTAAGGGCAAAGGCTATCATCGCCATTTTTAATACCGGCAGCCGATGGTCCGAGTGAAGGAGATTGCTCCAGGATCCCCACTGGACCACCAGGGATTTTTGGCAAGTCTTGGGGTGGGGAGGGGGTCAGGAGGGTGAGGGTTTTATTCGTTAAAGATATAATGCATTCGTGGGGGTTCGCCATAAGTTTCATGGACCCACAAATGCAACGAATAGGGACATATACATTGCGGATTGTGCATTCGTTCAAAATGAATGCACATCCCTAAAATGTAATGCTCTCCCCAATCCAACTCTCTGGTCACCCAATCAAAGAAATTGATCATATTCATCTGCTAAGACCTGTCTCTAGTAAAATCATGCTAGCTTGGATCTTGTAATCCATTTGATTCCAGAAACTACACTATGCTTTGTTTTATCAGAGATTCCATTAATTTACTCACCACATAGATCAGACTAAGCAGCCTGTAGTAGCCAGCCTCTTCTTTATTTCTTTTCTGAAGAGGAACCATATCCACCTGTCTAGTTCTCCAGAACTATTCTCAATTCTAAAAAAAGCACTGAAAAATATCAGCTAGTGGAGTTGCCAGAGTTTCCCTCAATACCTTGGTTGTTTCCTGTCTAGCCCCATTGCTTTATCTACTTTTAGTTTAACATGCTCCTTTCAAATGCAGTCTTCTGAAAATCCTTTTGAGGTTTATCTTGCTTTCAATCCTATTTGTGTCCATTTTCTATGGTAATACTCCTGGCCTCTCATCAGTGAAAACCTGACAGAAATATTTGTTATGCAATTCTAGGGATGTGAATCGTTTTTGAACGATTAAAATTATCGTCAGATAATTTTAAAATCGTCCAAAATCGTTAGAGTGCACGATACAATACAAATGCCCACGATTTATCGTCAGGGGCATTTGTATTGTATCATTAAATAGGGCACACCAAAAAAGCCCCTAAACCCACCCTGACCCTTTAAATCGACCCGACCCGACCCATCGCTATTTTTTTTTTTACGGAGGCCCGTGCCGCAAAAAAAAAAAAAAAACCCCATCTGACCCTTTAAATCGACACCCCCCCCTCCCGACCCGACCCATCGCTAATTATTTTTTTACGGAGGCCCGCGCCGCAAAAAAACCCAAAAAAACCCATCCGACCCCTTAAATCAACCCCCCCCTCCCGACCCGACCCATCGCTATTTTTTTTTTACGGAGGCCCGCGCCGCAAGAAAAAAAAAACCCATCCGACCCTTTAAATCGACCCCCCCAAAACCTTTTAAAGTTACCTGGTGGTCCAGGGGGTCCTAGGGGGGCCTCGGGGAGAGAGCCAGGGGGGCCTCGGGGAGAGGAGAGATCCAGGGGGGCCTCGGGGAAAGATTTCCCAGGCATCAGCTGTTCTAAAAAAAAAAAAAAATGACGCCGATGCCCCTTTGCCCTTACCATGTGATAGGGTATCCGTGCCATTGGCCGGCCCCTGTCACATGGTAGGAGCACTGGATGTCCGGTGCCATCTTTACTCATCAGCCCATAGTATACTATGGGCTGATGAGTAAAGATGGCCGGCGCCATCTTTAAAGATGGCGCTGGCCATCCAGTGCTCCTGGATAGGGATCCAGTGCTCCTGGATAGTGCCATCTTTACTCATCAGCCCATAGTATACTATGGGCTGATGAGTAAAGATGGCCGGCGCCATCTTTAAAGATGGCGCTGGCCATCCAGTGCTCCTACCATGTGACAGGGGCCAGCCAATGGCACGGATACCCTGTCACATGGTAAGGGCAAAGGGGCATCGGCGCCATTTTTTTTTTTTTTTTTTAGAGCAGGTGATGCCTGGGAAATCTTTCCCCGAGGCCCCCCTGGATCTCTCCTCTCCCCGAGGCCCCCCTGGATCTCTCCCCAAGGTCTCCAAGGCCCCCCTGGACCACCAGGTAACTTTAAAAGGTTTTGGGGGGGTCGGGAGGGGGGGGTCGATTTAAAGGGTTGGATGTTTTTTTGGTTTTTTTTTTGCGGCGCGGGCCTCCGTAAAAAAAAAAATAGCGATGGGTCGGGTCGGGTTGGGAGGGGGGGGGGTCGATTTAAGGGGTCGGATGGGGTTTTTTTTGTTTTTTTTGCGGCGCGGGCCTCCGTAAAAAAATAATTAGCGATGGGTCGGGTCGATTTAAGGGGTCGGATGGTTTTTTTTGTTTTTTTTGCGGCGCAGACCTCTGTAAAAAAATAATTAGCGATGGGTCGGGTCGGTTCGGGGGGGGTGGGTGGGTCGATTTAAAGGGTCGGATGTGTTTTTTTTTTTTTTGCGGTGCGGGCCTCCTAAAAAAATGTGAATTGGAATCGGAACGATTCCAATTCACATATCTTAACGATCAGATTTGAGCCCCCCCGCAGCCGAATCTGATCGTTAAGACGATCTGGCACACGATTCACATCTCTATGCAATTCTGCTTTTTCCTAGTCAACCTCAACATATTTCTGCCTTTCATCTCTGAGTCTCACAATATCATTTTTGTACTTCCTCCTATCACTAACATATATTTTAAAAAGTCTTGTCCTCCTGTTTTACTGTATTAACTATTTTTTCCAGTTGCATCTTTGCTTTCCTGACTACTTTCCTAGCTTCTCTTAGCTTTTCCAGATATAGGGCCTCATTTTCTAAAGTATCGCAGGCCTGCAATTCTTTAGAAAATCGTGCTAACGGGGGGCGGGGAATCGAAATGGGGGGTGGTCCTGTGCTAGCCAGCAGCGATTGCACCGCCGTGGTGCGATTGCTGCCGGTTTCGCACCCAATAGCGCCACCATAGAAGGTGTAGTTATTGGGCGCAAAATAGGATGCGAAAAGGCCCTTACCTTTTCACTGGCGCCGCCATCTTCGTGGAGTTGGCCCTGGTGACGCCCCGACTCCTCCTCTTCTGGGGCCGACTCCACCCCGATTTAAGTAGCGCAGGTGTGCACTACCTTCGCTAGCTATCGCAGGCTTGCGCTGTTAGCACAAGCCTGCGATAGCCTTAGAAAATAAGGCCCATAGTCACTTGTCTTCCTCTTTCTGTAATCCCTTGTAGTTTATGAATGCTATCCTTTGCTCCCTTACCTTTCTCTCCTAAGTATGATAAGGGTTCTACTCAATAAGGTTGTCATAAGCCTAAAGTACAGGAAAATCTTTACTGAACAGTTGTTAGTTTTGGGTGCAGATAAAGAAGAGGCATTCTTATATTCATAAAAGTTAATTATTTAACTAAAGTTCATTATTTGTTTCCATAATATAGTAACTGCACATAAATCTTTTATGGAGTCAGAATTGAAAGCCTCATAAATCATGAGCTGAGCGAAAGCATATAATTGACTAAGAGCTGGCATAATAGCTTATCTGTGTAATTTACAGAGAATGCATGAGAAGATTTCTTTCTATACATTGTTCAGAATGCAATATCTTGTCCCAAATTCAAATTTGTCACAATTATCCTATTAACAAAATTAAATTATTTTTTCCTTTTCAATTTTTTTGTATTCACAATAATCATTTAAAGGAATCAGCAAAACAGAGTACTGCTTTTATTTGGTGATTAAAATATTAGACCCAAGTACAATATTTATAATTTAGTTTGCCATTGAAGAATGAAAAAAATGGCATGGCTGTATGACTGAAACATCTTACCAGTACTGGAAAGATACAAAACATGAAGTATTATATACAAGGCTACCCATTGATACCATACAATGAAATTATAAGAATTGTTTATTTACTTGGATTTATTACCCACCTTTTTTAATATGAAATTCACTCAAAGCGGTTTAGTGCATATTAGTACAAACACTATAAATATTGCTAATATCAGAACCCTCAAAATATAAAAACATTACATTATCTAAAATCAATATAGGCAAAAAAGGGTCTGAGAACATTTTCTCAGAATTTTAATAACTTGAATTATGGGGTGGCATATGAGCAGAGCTGAATTTCAGCTAACATATGGGTCTGTTTACTAAAGCATGGCATGTGGTATTGTGAATTATCATGCATTAATAGTAAATTGAACCCATAAGTAAATAATGTGTGTTACTGCTCATGACCACATCTTAGTAAATTGACCCCTGAATCTGAAATAAAACTGCAGGGTTTTTTGGCAGTCTTGTTCCATAAAGATAGGACAACCAAAGATCACACTTTGAGTTACACTGAATTTGTTGTCAAAAAATAAAATATTTCTACAGTGAATGACTGATAAAGAAGGAACTTCCTGGCCATTAGAGACCCTGCAGTGTTGTTAATGTTACTTATCCTACTGGGAAATTAACATACAAGAAGTGCCAATTCAAAGGTTATTTTCGCTGTTACTTGCCAGGAAGACCTAATTATCCTCTATTAGGTATCTAATCCCCTAGCAGTACTGGCCTGGAAGAGCATAAATTCATTAGATCTTTGAAGCTAAACAGCATTAGGTCTGGCTGATACCTGGATGAAGAAGATCAGGTGCTGCAAGCAGCTTTGCAGTATTCTGTCAAGAAAAAGGTCACAGGCACCATGGTGAGACCAGATATTCCTCAACTTCCAGAAATGGTTAGAAAGGAATAAGAAACATTAGTAAAAACTCATAGGCATGAATTTTCAAATAAGTTACGTGTGTAAAAGTAGCATATGTTGTAGCAATTTTCAAAAACCCACATATGGATGTAAAACCTTTTGAAAATCCAGCTCAATGTAGTGCATTTTCAAAGAAGTTACATGCACAAAAGTAGCAGTTTTCAGAAGCCCATTTTTTAAAATTCTTTATTTATCCATTTTAAAAATAATTATAGACAGTAATCATACTTGTCAATGATATGGCAATATTAGAAATGAACCATCTTTTATAAGGCAATCCAAAAACAAAGAAAAAACAATATAATCTAATATTTATATGCCAAATTATAAAGAATCTGATGATCCTAGATATTTCTAGCTGGAGCAATATAAAGAAAACATTTTCATAGTAAAATAGATGCATATTCTAATTACCCAAGACCAATCAGGGCTCAATTATCTTGGCAACTTCGGATCCAGGAATTTTCTAAGATCTGTAGGTTCCAGGAACACATACCTATTATTCAAATGTTTAACAACACATTTACAGGGAAAGTAAACTACCATATGGGCCCCCAGCTGTTTTACATCTGGGCCCATCTGCAGAAAACCTTTCCTTCTTAACTGGGTATTCCTAGTGATGTCTGGATACATCCACATTCTCTCAGAAGCCCATTTAAGCACATAAAACCTTTTGAAAATTGCTTCTGTTATTTATGTTTCCTTTCGCTCTTCTTACAGAAATGGCAATCCAGTGGTTCCTAAAGGACAACACAATGGTAAATGCAGGATATTTGTGTTAAGAGAAGTGTTCTTCTTCTGAGTAAATATTTATATATGATACCAATTTCGTTGAAATTTCCTAATTCGTTCTAAACGAATGCACATCCCTAATAGACAACAGCACAATATGTCATAACATAGCAGGAGTGTGCAGACATTATTTTTGTATCTTTTTGTTTGTTTGTTTGTTTGTTTGTTTTATTGCATTTCTTTTTATTCCTGTAAAACAAATGTGATTTAAAAAATGAAAAACAAAAGTAAAAAGTCTGCCTCACTCCTGGGCCCTTCCCTGATCTTCTTACGCTTGTGTTGGAAATGTCTTCATGGACAGGAGTGATTCCCTGGTTGCTCTTGCCCTGCAGCTGCCACTATTGCAAATGGCACTGGCAGACTGAGGCTGGTGCCATTTTAAAATCTTGCTGTATAAAATAGTGTCAGCCAGATCCAAGCTGGTATCATTTGTATGGCAAAACTTTACAGTGGTGTTGGCCTCAGTCTGTCAGTGCCATTTGCAATAATTGTAGGGCAGGAGTGACTGGGGATCACCCCCTGCCCTTTGAAGAACTTTTCAAGGGAGGACTGGGGAAGGGCCTGGGTGTGAGGGCAATGGGCAGATCTGGCAGTGATGATAGCCATATTTAAAATATAAACAAATCAACATTCTGTTCATTTTCCTTTCCTTTTGTTTTAAAAAGGAAATAAAACATTTCTTAAAATTTCCCATTTCATTTCCAATGAATGAACATACTTATGATATAGTAGATGATAGCAGATAAAGACTCTTGGTCCATCCGATCTTCCCAGTTGCCTTTAAGCATATCAATTCCCAAGCCAACAGCACCTCATCGCATGTTCTTTAAACATGTGGTTCGTTTATCACCAGAATTAGGAAATCACAACGAAATTTCCTAATTCGTTGTGGTTTAGGAGACCCCGAAACCCGAAAAGAATTTTCCCCGAATTTCGGGGAAATTTCGTTTTTCAGGTTTGCATGGGGAGAGGGACACTTTTTTTTTTTTTTATTAAAAACCACCCCAAACCACCCCAAACATTTAAATAAACTATAATACAACACCCCCCCCCCTGATCCCGATCTCTCCCCAAGACCTACGAAGTACATCCCTGGTGGTCCTGTCCAGCGGGGTCCCGGGTTCCATTTGCCGCCCGTGCTACTGCAAGCCGTGCTCTTTAAAATGGTGCCGAATAGCCTCTGAACTACCATGTCACAGGGGCTACCGGCGCCATTGGTCAGCCCCTGTCACATGGCCATCGGCGCCATCTTGTGCTCCTGTCATGTGACTGGAGCTGACCAATGGCGCCGAAAGCCTCTGTGACATAGTATGGGCAAAGGCTATTGGCGCCATTTTGATTACTGGCAGCCGACAACGAAATCGCTTTCGGACCCCCGCTGGACCCCCAGGGATTATTGGCAAGCCTTGGGGGGGTCAGGAGGGGGCTCTTGACCCCCCCAAGGCTTGCCAATAATCCCTGGGGGTCCAGCGGGGGTCCAAAAGCGATTTCTTTGTCGGCTGCCAGTAATCAAAATGGCGCCGATAGTCTTTGCCCATACTATGTCACAGAGGCTTTCGGCGCCATTGGTCAGCTCCAGTCACATGACAGGAGCACAAGATGGCGCCGATGGCCATGTGACAGGGGCTGACCAATGGCGCCGGTAGCCCCTGTGACATGGTAGTTCAGAGGCTATTCGGCACCATTTTAAAGAGCACGGCTTGCTTGCAGTAGCACGGGCACGGAGGGCAAATGGAACCCGGGACCCCGCTGGACCACCAGGGATGTACTTAGTAAGTCTTGGGGAGGGATCGGGATGGGGGGGGGTAGTTTGTATTTATGTAGAAAACTGATTTTAAATGCTTGGGGTGGGTTTTTTTTAAGCTTCCTTTGCTGTTTCGTTTTTTGGCCCGGTTTCGGGTTTCCTCGTTCCGTTTTTCAAAAAACGGAACGAGAAAACCCGAAATTTACCAGAGGTATCCGAGTCAAAAAACGACCCGGCAGAAAAAAACGAACCACATCTCTAATGTTCTTTACCCAACAACTCAGTCTTATTGCCAACACTATCCTCCATTATTTGAAGCATATTTAAACTCTATTACAGTGCTGATCAGCACCACCTCTGCTTATAGGGCTATTTCGAGCCTCTTCAGTTTAATAATACAATCTAATCTTTTAAGAATTTGATATATATGGTAGAAAAAATAAAATTAGAACATGTTAATAAAAGATGTAAAATTAGGAGGTAAATAATGGAGAGAAAAAAGCTCATTTACAGTGTAGAGACACCGTACGTAGAATATTTGTGTATATATTGTTCTACTTTAAAAGCCATTAGAAGTCTAACAAGAGTAACTTTAGAGGGGTTGAGGGTCTATTCAGAGAGGACTTTTCTTCATTCTGTGCTTTTGAAACATTTATTTAGTTTTTTAAAGCTGCATAGTTTTAAGAGTACACAACTGCTCTATGAATTCTTTGAACCAGCATAAGAATTATCTAAAGATGTTGAGCATGGGTTTTCGAGACTACATAATTCCCTTTTTCAGATATCACGCGAAAGCCCATCTTTAGATAATTTGTATATTAGTTCTATGGAAAGTGTGTGTTACAGCCTGCAAAGAATCCAGTTTTCTGCAGTCACTACTCTGCATGATTACTTGAGCAGTACCCAAACCAGTTTACAGATGTAACATGATAGTATACAAATCATCTTCACAACTGAAAACCTGAGCCTCCGAGAACATCTGCTTGAAGAGCAGAGCCAGCGGTAAAGGAAGTTTTCACTTGCTGTATCATTCACTGTGACATTCCAGTCACCTCAGAGTGGCAGATGCCTCTAGTTGTTAATTGAAAGGATTAATTATTAGTAAGTAAATGACCCCCAGTGGCATATCAGAGAACATTTTTGTGAGTTATCAGCTGTCTGATGGATGTTCTCTTCTGCCTGACATAAAGCTTTCTAAGGGTTGCTAGGGAAACTGCTGTCTGGGAGGTAAAGAAAAGAAAGTAGGGAACAGAATCTGTAAGGTTCAGTTAATAGCCCGGGCAACTGGAACAGAGCAAGCAGCATAAGCACAGTCGTAAGGTTTTGGTCTTCTGGTATCATTGCTGAATGTTATACTTAATAGTTCATTTAAATATATATATATATATATATATATATATATATATATATATATATATATATATATGCATATCTATTGTTTTCTTAATTGAAAGAAAACTATACTTTGCATTGAGAAATATTCCAGTTATGTTGATGTGTGCTGTTTTATTCCCACTGTTAGAGATCGAAGAAGAAAGTCCTGCCTTTACCACCTTTAAACAGGATACGACGGATTTTGAGGTAAATATTTCTAATTCTTAACAACTGAAAGGAAGTACACTAGGTCTGCCAACCTATTAACTGACATTATGATAGGAGATTGTGTATGATACTTGATACCATTATGAGGCACCCCTATGTCAAAAACCAGTCTACATACTTATTTTAACCTTTATAGTGTTCTATTATCTCTGCCTCTCTGAAATCAGTATTTCATATACCGTACTTTATTACTGTACCAGGGGTAGTCAACTTTGGTCCTGGAGTGCCACAAACAGATCTGGTTGCCAAAGTTTCCACAATTAATATGCGTGAGATGTATTTGCATACAGTGCGCAAGCAAATATATCTCATACATATTCATTGTGGATAACCTGAAAACCAGATCTAGTTGTGGCACTCCAGGACCAGAGTTGCCTGCCCCTTTACTATACTCTGATAATGGTGTACTGCATGAATTTTATGTAGAATATATTCTGTTATTCTACTCTCTTTTATTATTTAATTGTGTCAAGTTTACTCTTTACAGTCATTAATTATGTTGGCAGTATCAACAACTTTTTATATTTCTAATATTATGTATAAAAAATTTACAGGTGTTTTATTACCTTCTCAATAAGCAAGATATATTTAAAAAGGTATAAAACTACCATGTTCTACAGCATATCCAACATATTTAGTGGATCATGATTGTAGTTACAAAGTCCAGGCTTGTATAACAGCAGCTGGATCCATTAGTTTAGAAAGGGTCACTATGTAATTATAGACTTTTTCCTTCATTTGCCAGAATAACTTTAATCTTTATGTATTATAGAGAGATGTAATCAAGATTGACTTGGAAAAATCAATCAATGGGAGTCTAGGTTTTGCTCTAACTGGTGGTAAAAATGGCAGTGCAATCCAGTTAAAGGCAATCATTTCAGGCAGCATAAGTGATTGCGATGGAAGACTTCAAGTAGGCGACATTTTACTAGAGGTACTATTTACTTTCACTGTTTTTGCTTCACTATGCATTGCAACATTTTATCCTTGCTTCATTTGTAGTTTAAAAAATAGCTATCAAAGATTACTATTCCAAAAATTAAGAGTATGAATAAAAATACCTGGATAACTGGAACATAGTCCCCTGGATTGGAATCCTCATAATCCAAGAATTAACCTATCTCTTACATTCAACGGAACTCTAGATTTTCTCTGAGAATGTAGTTTATAAGTAGATTAGAATTGTTTATTTGGTATTGTATAACTTTGATCATCTCAAAACTAGGGATGTGAATCGTGTCCTCGATCGTCTTAACGATCGATTTCGGCTGGGAGGGGGAGGGAATCGTATTGTTGCCGTTTGGGGGGGTAAAATATCGTGAAAAATCGTTAAAAATCGAAAAATCGAAAAATCGAAAAACCGGCACATTAAAACCCCCTAAAACCCACCCCCGACCCTTTAAATTAAATCCCCCACCCTCCCGAACCCCATCCCTCGCCGGAACATCGTTAAAAATCGAAAAATCGAAAAATCGAAAAACCGGCACACTAAAACCCCCTAAAACCCACCCCCGACCCTTTAAATTAAATCCCCCACCCTCCCGAACCCCCCCCAAATAACTTAAATAACCTGCGGGTCCAGCGGCGGTCCGGAACGGGCTCCTGCTCCTCAATCTTGTCGTCTTCAGCCGGCGCCATTTTCCAAAATGGCGCCGAAAAATGGCGGCGGCCATAGACGAAAAAGATTGGACGGCAGGAGGTCCTTCCGGACCCCCGCTGGACTTTTGGCAAGTCTCGTGGGGGTCAGGAGGCCCCCCACAAGCTGGCCAAAAGTTCCTGGAGGTCCAGCGGGGGTCAGGGAGCGATTTCCCGCCGCGAATCGTTTTCGTACGGAAAATGGCGCCGGCAGGAGATCGACTGCAGGAGGTCGTTCAGCGAGGCGCCGGAACCCTCGCTGAACGACCTCCTGCAGTCGATCTCCTGCCGGCGCCATTTTCCGTACGAAAACGATTCGCGGCGGGAAATCGCTCCTTGACCCCCGCTGGACCTCCAGGAACTTTTGGCCAGCTTGTGGGGGGCCTCCTGACCCCCACGAGACTTGCCAAAAGTCCAGCGGGGGTCCGGAAGGACCTCCTGCCGTCCAATCTTTTTCGTCTATGGCTGCCGCCATTTTTCGGCGCCATTTTGGAAAATGGCGCCAGCTGAAGACGACAAGATTCAGGAGCAGGAGCCCGTTCCGGACCGCTGCCGTTCCGGACCGCCGCTGGACCCGCAGGTTATTTAAGTTATTTGGGGGGGGGGGTTCGGGAGGGTGGGGGATTTAATTTAAAGGGTCGGGGGTGGGTTTTAGGGGGTTTTAGTGTGCCGGCTCACGATTCTAACGATTTATAACGATAAATCGTTAGAATCTGTATTGTATTGTGTTCCATAACGGTTTAAGACGATATTAAAATTATCGGACGATAATTTTAATCGTCCTAAAACGATTCACATCCCTACTCAAAACAGATATAGTTGTGTTGGAAAAAGTACAGAGAAGGGCAACCAAAATGATAAAGGAAATGGAACAGCTTCCCTATGAGAAAAGGCTGAAGAAGTTGGGGCTGTTCAGCTTGGAGAAGAGACGGCTGAAGGGGGATATGATAGAGGTCTTTAAGACCATGAGAAGTCTTGAACGAGTAGATGTGAATTGGTTATTTACTCTTTGAGATAATAGAAGGACTGGGGGCATTCCATGAAATTAGCAAGTAGCACATTTAAGACTAATCGGAGAAAATTCTTTTTCACTCAATGCACAATTAAGCTCTGGAATTTGTTGCCAGAGGACGTGGTTAGTGCAATTAGTAGGCTGGGTTCAAAAAAGGTTTGGATAAGTTTTTGCAGGAGAAGTCCATTAACTTCTATTAATCAAGTTTACTTAGCTAATAGCCACTGCTATTAATTGCATCAGTAGCATGGGATCTTCTTGATGTTTGGATACTTGCCAGGTTCTTGTGTCCTGGTTTGGCCTCTGTTGGAAACAGAATGCTGGGCTTGATGGACCCTTGGTCTGACCCAGCATGGCAATTTCTTATGTTCTTAACAGAAGAGTAAAACCCATTATAAACTCTAGTTAAAAGACCTTCCTAAGGAAGATCAAGTAGAAGAATAAAATAATAGTAGTAATAAAAAGAAAGTACCCTATTTCAACTTTTTTTGTATGCTTCTTGAAATAGCCATGTTTTATACCTTTCCTAAATTTACGATAATCTGATTCATGGTGCACATAAATAGGGATGTACAGAGGTAAAAATTTTGTTTTCTTTTAATTTTGTTTTTCTGGTGGGGGGTTATTCCCCACAAATTGTTTTTTTTAATGTTTATTTCATTTCTTTAGTTTAAAAAAAAGGAAATAAACATAAAAAAAAAAAGAAAGAAAGAAACGGGGCCATCCCCACAACCCATCTCTCCCTCCTGGAAAATTCTAAGGCCAGGATCCTTCCTAGCCCCCACTTACCTGGTCCAGGAGAGATCCACTGAAGAGACATAAGCTGGAGGCTGGGAAATGATGCCTGGGCCTGGTCAAGGCATTGGATCCCTGATGGAGAAGGTAAGCAAGGGTCAGAAAATTTCCCAGTCCTAGCAAAAATGTTTTTGTGCCTGGGCCTTTGCATGGGTCTCTGCCGAGGCCCTGGCATTGGGCTTAGGCCTAGGCTGGGACCCCAGCATTGCACTCGAGCATGCACTGCCATTCCTGCATCGGGCCGTGGCCTATGCCTAGGCGAGTCCCCAGCCTTGGGCCTGGGCCTGGGCCTAGGTCAAAGCGCCGGCATCGCAATCTGGCAGAGGCCACGGCCCCTGCTTTGGGTTTCAGTTTATTCCCTAGGCAACACCCCGGCCTTGGCCCTAGGCCTAGGCCTAGGCCTGACAGGTGACTTTTTTTTTATTTTTTTTTAAATGAAACAACATTCTAATGAAAATTTGTCAGAATTTAAATTGTTTTGTTTTGAAAATGACCCGAAAAGAAATAAGGAAATATTTCCTATTTCCTATCTCTTGAATGCACATCCCTACATTCCATAACATAAGCGCTTAATAAATGTGACAATACTGTCTAGTAGTTTCCAACCTAATCTCAACTGGAGATGGTAAATTTAATAAGTAGGCTTGAAATGATTGTAACATTTTGGTAGGTTTGTAAGGAATCAAAATGTTAGCTAAATACAGTGAATGGCCTCTGTAAAATGCTTTCATGTCATAGTGCAGTTTATAATGGAAGGTAACATTTATTGTTGGTTTTAGCATATTTGTTCAGAAGATCCTATTATAAATTTCTTATTGTACAGAAGTGCAGATTATGAAGTAAAGATCAAGTCACTATTTCAGAAGTAAGACACATACAGTTTCTTTTCTTTGGTCATTTAGTTGAATGCCACATTCTTCTATGTCAATACATTTTTCTGTATTTTCAAAAGTGTATCTTATTTTTGTTAAAGATCACTTTTAAAATATTATAGTTCTCACAGTTTTTCCAAGATACGTCATTCTTTTATTTTAATTAACTATTATGTTGTAGTCTATAGAAGCAAATATTTATTGTCATTCAAATGGGACGTAAGACAATTATGAAACAGTGAAATAAAACAAAATACTCTTCCGCATTAGCTGATGAAATAAAGTTGCAAAATCATGTTTAATCTATAAAAACTGGGCAAAATATTTAGACGAGAGTATCATTCATTATTTTTCTTTGGCCATTTATAATTTTTTGCCATGATGATATATATGGTCATGATTTACACAGTAACAGTGTTCAGTTGAAAAGACCCCCATATACTATACAAAATGTAAAATATAATAGCACGATGACATAGTAAATGACAGCAGAAAAAGACCACCTGGTCCATCCAGTCTGCCTACTTATCCTGTCTACACTGGTAAGGATACTTCTCAGTTGCCAGCCATGGAGGATAGGATAACATTCAAAAAAAAGCATGTGATGCGCGTATATGGCACATTTTATAAAATACATAGATATCTCTATCCTGCATCATAGACGGTAACTTTAAAATGGGCACCCAGGTGCTCATATACATGTGTATATGGGCACACGGCCAGATAAGCAGCAGTTTTACATCCTGCACACACATACATGCGCATGTTACAAAATAGCCCTTGCGTGTGTATGTGTCTCCAGACTTCAAGCTTATATGCTCAGAGCAGTGTAAGTCGGCTTTGGGAGTTTCAAGTGAAGGAATTCTATAACCCAAGTCCATGACCACCTTCACCAGTCTACAACCAGATCCTCCATACTCTCTTGGTTCTTTAGCCTGCATGCCCTCTAGATCCCTAAATCAGTTCAATTGTTTTATTCTGACTTACACCTCATCTAAAGCAGAAGTAAAGTTGCACTACAATAGACATGGATGCATGCCTTGGCATAGCTACATGTGTGCAGATCCCTTGGCCCTGCCCTGCAACGCCTATACCTTACCCACATTTTGTCCATTTTTTCCCAATGCGAGAAATTTGCACATTTGTAATTGTGCGTGCATGTGAGCAGCTTATAAAATCAGGTGGACATGCGCATGTGCTAGATGAAGGCCCATCTGATGGTTTTGGCACACGTCTGGCTTTTAAAATTCACCTTTATGTGCATATGGAGGCTTATGCATGAATACATGCAATGCATTGAAAGAACGTTTATCAGTGCATTGAACTTGCCTATTTTGCATTTTCCTGCCTATTTAAAAAATATATGCACATATATTTTACACACGAAAATAAGCTGGTATATTTTAAAACATGCAAGTTACCAGTTTCACCAATTAGTCCACCAGTTCCTCCATTCCTCCTCCACGTCACTGAATCCCTCCTGGTTCTTCAGCCTGAACAACTCCCAGATCACCCAGACTGCCCATTCAGTCAGCACTACACAATAAACACTTTTAATATTATTTATGCCAGATAATTAGCAGGTGTAAAATTGCCCGAATAAGTTGGCAAATCTACATGGATAAGTGTCTTTTAAAAGAGCAACTTATGCAGGTTAATATTGGCCACACCCCGGGTAAATATTGCCCGTTGCCTGCCCCTTTTTTATGTGTGTGTAAAATTGAAAATACAGAATACGTCAGTAGAGGCTGCATATGTGCATATATGACATTTTTCTGTGCGCAACATTTTGAAAATTCACCCGATAGGGTGTAACCAACTGCAAGATTTCTCCATTTTCCAAGACAGTCTTTTATGTCTTCCTCCTTTATACTCCACCATTTTGGGTAGAAGAGCCAACAAGATCCTCAGGGGTAGATTTTAAAAGATGCGCACGTGCGTCCATGTGCGTGCGGTTCCCGGCGCGCGGCCGCACACACATACATGTGTGCCAAATTTTATAATCCATGTGCGCATATGCGGGCAGCGCACGCAAGGGGGGGGGGGGTGAATTTTTGAAAAATACACACAATGATTCAATCGGGCCTTCCCCAGTTCCCTCCCAGTCCACTGCAATTAAGGAGCGGACTGGGAGGGAACTTCCCTAACCCTCTGCCTAACCTTCCTTCCCCTTTCCCTCTCCTCCCCACTTTTTTATTTTATTACTTACTGTTCCTTGGGAGCAGAAGTAATTTATGCGCGCTGGCCGCTGTCCCGCCCCTTCCCACCCCTCGGCCCATCCCTTTTTCAGGGCTCGGCACTGGTGCACGTATCAGCACTTACGTGAGTGGCCGGGCCCTTTTGAAAATGTGCGTGGCATGTGGAGGGCTCGGCCACACACATAAGTACCGATGTTTTACGAGTGCCGGGCTTTTAAAATTCAGCCATTAGTTCTCTCAAAAAAATGATTCTCAATGTAAACAATTTAAACATGACTCATTTAATTTCACTAATATTAGCTGATTATTCATAATGCTACATTGCCATTTTCCAGATCGTGTGAAATGTTTTCATTAATTTCCAAAATTTAATCCTTTTCAATGTACAACAGTTTAATATTTTTTCTCTTTTACCCTTCAAAGATATTTTGATTCTGAATGCAAAAATGAAGTTGATATTTGTTCATTACTGTTATGATTTCATGAGCTTGATTAGTTAGTTAAGTACATTCTGTTGCTTTTTCAGGTGAATGGAGTTACTGTATCTGACCTCTCACACAAGCAGGCTGTAGATCTTTTACGCAGAGCTGAAGGCACTGTTCAGCTCACTATCTGCAGAAATCCATTGCTCTGTCCAACTGATTCAGAAGTCCAAAGCAGTATGCTCTCTTCAAATAAACGTATGGTAGAACAATTCAGTAAGACAACAAATTGTGGTTGAATTGCAGATCTACTATTCTCTGCCTTGAGCTATGAAAGGAAATGTGGGCAAGAAATAAAAATTGTCATCAGCTTGACTAAAATCCAAACCAGATAGTATACTATAAAGGACAGTGTTAAGTAGTCATACTTGGACTATCAAGTGCTGAGATACTGAGAATTGATATTTATACTTACAGTGATTAATGAAGAGGACATTTGTTAGCATCTCATGACTGTTTAGAGGGATTGTCCCAGGTTCTTTAATTGATCACATTTGAATAAGTAATGTCAGGCACAGACTTATAATCAGGCCGATTCAGTACAGTGCGCTCAGGCCGAGCACACCGTTAGCCCCCATTTGGAGCGCGTTTTCCACGCGCTATTATTACCCCTTAGACAGTAAGGGGTAATAATAGCGCATGGAAAACGCACGTCCAACCCCCCCCCCCCCCCCCCCCCCCCCCCCCCCCCCCCCCCGCGAAACTAATAGCATCCTCAACATGCAAATGCATGTTGGTGGGCCTATTAGTTAATCCCACGCGATACAGAAAGTAAAATGTGCAACCAAGCCGCACATTTTACTCTCAGATATTAATGCCTGCCCAAAGGCTGGAATTAATTTTGGCCGGCACCGGGAAAGTGTACAGAAAAGCTGAAAAAACTGCTTTTCTATACACCCTCCAACTTAATATCATAGCGATATTAAGTCGGAGGCCCCCAAAAATTAAAAAAAAATTAAAACATTTCTAAAAAAAAAAATGAAATAGAAACCAAGATCTATTAGTGCATCTTTATTCCATCAAGTATATGTCATTAAGCTTTGGAGAATTCCCCCTTTCCAAAATATTAGCTCCTTAGCTGAATCCCTTCTATCACAACTGCAATTCTTCCCTCTTAACTTCCTTCCATGGGCAGAGGTACTGGGAAGCAGGGAGAGCAGTTGCAACAGGGCCCATAGTATAGTAGGTCCACTGAAAAAGTAAGCTCATAGCAAGTGAAAGAAGCAGAAAGAGCAGCACAATCATACTCCCTCTTGTGCCGCCTCCTCTCTTGTTTTCTGGGACCAGCAATGGGAGGGGAGAGAAAGGGAGATGGGAGAAGGAGCCTTGTGCTAGGCATGGCTTCTTCCCACTGCGGGCATTGATCTGCAGGAGATAAAAGCAAGAGGAAAGTACTGTGCCAGACAATAGTGTAACCACAGATGGGCCTAGGTGGGCCATGGCCCAACCACTTGGGGCTCAGACCCACCCAATCAGGGCCGTATGACACAAGAAGAGGCCTAAAGAGTGGACACTATGGATCCCCTCCCCACTGTGGCCAAAGAAGGAGAGGGTCTGCTGAAACAAGGCAGCCATAGGATCCTATCCCTTTGGTAGTGAAGGAGAGGGCCTGCAGCAGCAAGGCTGCTGCGGATCCTAATGATGTGGTGGCGAAGGAGAAGACCTGTTGCATCAAGGCTGCCGCGGATCTCATCCCACCACAGAAGAAGAAGAGGCCGTGTGTGTGTGTGTGTGTGTGTGTGTGTGTGTGTGTGTGTGTGAGAATGGGAGCCTGGGTGTGTTTGTGTATGATGGGAGAGCAAGTGAGAATAAGAGCTTGTGTGTGTGAGGGAGTCCGTGAGAGAAAGCTTGAGTCTGTGTGTTTTATGCCTGATTATCTGCTTTTATTCTTGACTAACTTTCTTGTCTTTTAACCAAGTCTCTT